>NC_088616.1:16563959-16872993 GCF_036013475.1 Columba livia
TGTTCTGTATTTTACTTTTTACTTGTTTTAAAAACAGAAACTGACTTGTTTGAAAAATTACCAGACTGGGAGAGTCTAAACACTCCTGTCCTTTAAACAGGCATGTCTGTTGTAGACAGTTAGAGGTGCAAAAGAGCAGAAGAACAGGCTAAGGGAAAACCCGTACCTCTCCACTGTCCCATGTTTGGCCATCTATTGACGCGTGCTAGCACCATTGCTACCGTAACAGCCTTTTTCTGTGCTCGCTCATCTATTGCAGAGCTGCTGATCATTTCCTATCGTAGCAGGTGGCTCACCCACCTCCTAACGCCAAAAAATTGCTTTGCTCCCCTCACCTGGCCCTTATCTGATGACTCCAGTGGTGCCTTTTGTAATGAATCATGTTATGTTACTGCTTCTGCCAACCAGCGGTTGTGTCTGCCCAAATCGGCTCCTCACCCCCAAAGCCTGGGGTGAGGCCTGAATGTTTTTCCTTTTTATTTTATCAAGTGTATCCATGGAACCCTCTGACTACTTATAACAACCACAAAAACCCCATCAATTCACCAAGAAAGCCTGCCATAAGTCTCCTCAAAAGATAATAGGGCTTTAATCACAGCAAGACTCACCCTTTTGAACTGTGCTCTTGAGCAAAAACGACATGAGGCAAACACAGTCCTTGGCACATCTACATGGAAAAACTTGAGAGTGCTCCACGGCTTGGCCTCCGAGCACAAGCCTGAGCTCTCGCTTTGTCAGTCTGATGGGATTTTTACTACAAGGGGTTTTTTCATCTCTTTTTTCATGTGTTTATTTGCTCCGTTGTTGGGAGAGAGGGAATCTCCAGTTGCCAGATACCAAACTGTGTAGGAGCTTTTCGAGCAGTCCATGAAAAAACCTATTTTCCTTTCTATACGTGGCAGTGAGAGAGCTGTTTCTTTCTCCAGGCTTTAGCTGGTCTTCTTTAGGCTGGACTTAGGGAGGTTATAATGACAGTCATTGAGGTTCATGACAGAAACCCAGGCCCAGATTCTCAGTGAGAAAAAAGTCTTTTGCAATTAGCGGCAATTTTGTCCCAGGATTTCAGAAACATCGCCCAGGTTAAAGATACTGTTCTCAGCAAGTAAAGCTGCTAGTGGGGAATTTAGCAGCTATTCCAGCTGAAATAACATTGGGATTTTCTTTCTCCTCTTTACGAGCAGTGTGATTCCAGCATCTTTCCTTCCAGTGTCATTCACCCTATTTTTTCTGTAAATATCGGTACATATTAAT
Organism: Columba livia; assembly: GCF_036013475.1. NCBI lineage: Eukaryota > Metazoa > Chordata > Aves > Columbiformes > Columbidae > Columba > Columba livia. Next base: position 16,565,211 of record NC_088616.1, read on the forward strand.
ATTACAGACAAAAAGTATCTTAAACTAACATTAAGAGTTCAATGCCAGTAAAAGGAAAAAGAAACCCAACACACCAGCATTGAAACAATTACTTGACTTTAAACTCACTGCTTGTTTCTGGCAGGGTACCAAAGCATATGATTACCAAGGTCATGCACTTTGATGAAGTTCCCTGGCACAGTGGGAGAGTTAAAATAATGTATCGTAGTTCCTTTTGCTGTGGGGTAATATTACAAACGAAGTTTATGTGGTGTCTCTCCTGCCTCCAGCCATCCCCACTTCAGACCCGGAAGGCACCAGCTCTCGCAAGGCAAACAGGGTCAAAGCCAGAGAGGTGTTGGGACGTGAACCGGCTAAATGTTTGTGGCCAAATATTTTATTAGCAAGAAGAGAAGAAAACGTGGATGTGAGTCCCTCTGACAGGCTTATAAATTTAATTTCTCAGGTGCTTCAGCCAAGAGAAGATGATAGCTAACAGTAATAATTCATAATGCTCTACTCTGCACTTCTCAAGGTTCTCAAGATTAAGCTTTGATTTGCTTTGATTCCAACAGTTTTGATGGAACTTTTGTTTAGAGAGAGTTCTCAACATGCTTGTGCGTCAGGGAGAGAGGAACAAAGGAAATGATTTCGTGGCAGATTTTTGCTCGGAGTGTTTTGTTCGAGTGAAATTTAAGAGTTATTTTTTCAGTTCCAGATTGTTTATGTTAAAAAATCAGGTGGAACTTCATCTTGTAGGCTGGTCAAAAACCTGAAGTCCTTTTCTGTATGGCAGAGGGAATAGTCCTGGAGCTCCGGTGGGTAGGCGCTTTCCCTTAGATAATGTTGATTCATTGCTTTGGGAAGTTACTTCCTGACACCTGCTGTTCAAAGCTAAAAATGAAGTGCTCTTTGCTTGTGGATACTCATCCCCTGGTGCTTCTTGAGAAGGCACATTTGCTAATCAAGGACAGTGTGTAGTGTCTTCACAACGTTTCTATAGTATCCTGCTTGGCTGCAGCATCCTCAGAGCTTTCGGCTCTTTGGATCTCAATGACAACCTCACCGTATCTGGTGTATAAAAGTGCCCCAGCTCCCAGAGCTGTGTCATCGTGTGACAATTTCAGCTTTTCGTTATGAGAACATCATCTTCAACCCTCAGGATTTATGTGGAACAAAATGTGTCCCGAGTCACACCTCATTCTCAAAAGCCAGATGGCAAATGGAGAAAACAGAAAATCGGCAGAAGTTGTTGACCAGGGGGAATGGTTTGAGCAAAATTGCAGGTATTTTAACCAATTTTTGCTTTTAATCCTTGAAGTTCTGGATGCTGTAAGACAAGCAATGAACACTCCATCCCTGAATGTTCCCTGCATGTTGCTCACTACACCTAACTAGATACAGGTTGCTTGCCTGGAACTGGCTTCTTTCAGCAGCCTTTCCTGGTTTTCTAGTTTGTTGAAAGGTGCTAGAATGTACCTTAGTACGGTTAGTTTATATTTGTTATTGTCTATCATGGTAACTTTATTTACAGTTGATTAAAGCTCTTGGTTAGGGAGGCTGAATTCTTACATGCAGCTCTTGGCTGTTCTACATTAGAGTGAGGCCAATATTTATAGAAAACAGAATATGGCAGCAAACTTGGGGTTTTGCGGTTACTACAGAATGTCCCCATTGTTTTCTTTTCTGGTGTGCTTCCCTCACCACTTGCCTTCAATGGCCAGGTTTGCTTTTGTTTCTTGACAGAATGTCTTGCCAAAACCATTGTTTTCTGACTAATATCGCAGCCTGACTGTACTTCGAATGGATAGATGGAGCAAATCTTCTCTTTGCTTCTCAAAGAGAAAGCAGCACTGAAAACCTTGCGCTGGTCCCTTTCAGGTGAATGGTGCTGCAAAACAGCCGGCTTTGCATACAGTCAAAGTCCAAACCAAGAGCCTGGGAGGACTAAGGAGCTTTCAGCCTCCCCCAGGGAAAGAGTTAGCCCCCTCAAACCTAGATGGTTCCTGACTGGAGCATTTGCTTTTCTTTGCATTTTGCCTCTCAAAGCTGGCGAGGAGCAGGAGATAGTGTCCCAGCTCCAGGAACCATGGAGAAGGCGGAGGTCTGTGAGGTGTCTCTTGCTCTGCGCGGCCTTGATGTGGGGACTGTGGTTTCTGCCACTTCTCCATGTGTGGGTGAAGGACATGGTAGGTGTTCTAAGTGGCCCTCTCTGGAGATACTTTCCTTTGAGGATTGCAGTGGGCTTTGCTCACTTTCTGTTGGTGCGTGGTTGGGATCTCCCGCAGGCTCCTGAGGGTGGCTGGGTGTGCGCACATCCATCACACACGGCACAACGACAGCCGTGTCCCCTTCCTCCAGCCTGCTCCTACCGTCTGCCCCCTGCTCCGGCACCAAACCCAGGTCCCTCTCTGCCCCACAGACCCCACCAGGCTGACTCAAACCCCAAACCAGCAATGCGGAGTGACCCTCAGAGCCCAAACTGGGGCCCTGCATTTAGTCAGGGGTTAGTCTGAAGGAGGAGGAGAGATCCTTGTAGCTTTCCTAATTTTAACCATAGTTAGTGCCTAATTAATGAAACACTTAACTTGTCTGGGGCATGGGCTTGGTGGGGGGAGTGATACCCGAGGCCAATCTGCACTGATGTATTCTGCTTCTCTTGCACTAGGGCAGAGCATTTCTAAGTGATGTGTCTGTGATTGCTTCCAGATTTACAATTACTTCCATCCTTTTAATGCTGGATTAAAAAAAAAATATATATAATAATAATAAAATACTCCAAAGAAGTTGTTTTGGCATAATCTAATTTTCTCATGTGAAACAGTTTGTAGACCAGATGACCCCAAACAATGGAAGAGTTTGTGTCAGCCTGTCTGTTCTTGCTGCAGGCAACCTTCCCCTCTACTGTCCTCCTATAACCAAATGTGACAACTGTCCCTTATTTATACTTGTCAGCTCTGCTTGAGGACTCCGGTGCTCCTGCTTCAGCCAGGTTGTAGAGCTGGCAAGTGATGAGCACATTCCAGCAGATGAGACTGGACGTGTCTCCTGCCAAGGAGGAGACCAAAACCAGACTCAGGCAGATTTTTTCCCTGACTAAATAGCAAATTTTGGGAATTCTCTATGAGGCTAGCCAGAGGTTAAGGGACACGGCCTTGGACTTGGGTAAGATGCAGATTAACTCAAGAGCTTTTAAAATCCATCTATCTGAATTGCGTCTTAAACATCTCAGTTCGGATAGATTCCCTTAGCTGAAAATCAGTATTTCATCCAAGGAACCGCTGAGGGACTTCTATGAGGACCTCTTGGCTGGCAAGGAGAGAAAGGTCTTCAGTACTTCAGTACTTGTGTCTGGGAAGAGGAAGACCCTGAGGTGTGAAGGCTCCAGTAAGCTCTGCACACAGCAAAGACAATGTCCTCTACTAGGATATGACCCTGCTACTATATGAGAATTAGTTTAAAATAGAAACTAAAACATTTATAAGACTAAAGACCTGCATACCTGCACTACCCCCTCCCTTTAATTTGTTCCACACATTTGCCGTGTGTTCCTTGGTTTTCTTGCAGTAGCTCTGGCACCTCAGATTGGGTAAAAGGGACTTTGCTCCCTCTGCCAAATTCAGACATGGAGAAAGGGACTGGAGCTCGGTGTGGTGGTGCCCTCACACCTGGTCTGGTTTTGGCCTTTGGTGCTGTAGATGTCACCAGCAGCGCAAGGGAAACAGCAGCTCAGAGAAAAGAATTAGCAAATATAAAGAATATCAAGTTCTTTTTAATTCCTAATGAATAATTTAGATCAAGTTCAACTCTTCTGTGATCGGGGTATGAAGAAGAAACTGAGACTCAGCAGTCGTCCTGCTCCTAGCTTCTGTGTCTGTGTGTTCTGTTCTTTTTCCTTTGTGTTTTTTTCCTTTGCTAATTGATTTATTTAATATAGAAAATAATTCAACTAGACAGAGGAATGCATGTTTCATTCTGAAGGGAAAATGTTCTGGATATTTGTATTTGAGTATCCCAAGAAGAAAACAACAACAGGGTAAAACACAGAGCTACTCTTACCTTCAGACACTGTTGATGCTGGTCTTGCCACACCATATAAAACCGCAGATGAGACGTTCTGCACATGATTAAACAGGATCACACCAGAGCAGCTTCACAGCAGGTTCCCAAAGTAAGCGACATCACTCCAGGGGTCTAGTATGAGAGAGACAGGAGGACTCATTCGTGGACAACTGTTTTATTGCACAATTCCTTTCTCTTCACAAGTTGTCAGTTGTAAACAACGTATAGGGTACAGAACCTTACAGGAGGAATCTACACCTTCTAATCCTGAGCTGGCAAATCCAAGGGTTTGAATCAGTGCCAGAGAATTCAAGGAAGCAATTTTCCAAAAAATTTAAGAAAAATAAAGAAAATAAAAAGTCCAGTGACATTTAACTTTGAAAAATCTCACCAAAGAGATGTTTCATCTCAGGTGATCCAGGGGTGAAGATGGACCAGGAAGGATTTTTTCATCGTCTTCAGCTGACTGCAATGAAAGTCTGATAACACCCAGCTGGAGCTGATGAGACTCATCATCCTGAGGTAAAGATACAGCTCAGCTCCCAGAGGGTCCCCTCCCTGCCTACGAGGGGACCACAGCCTCTGCAGGCTTGCCCTGTTTGTGTTATCCTCGCCGCTGCACTTTTCCCATGGGACAAGAATGTGACCATGGTAAGTGGTTAAGAAAGTTGGCCTGTGTATTTCATCTGTGTAACAGTGGGATTATGGGAAGAATTCCCAAAAGCTGGTGGTTTCAGAGGTCCCTCTCCATCCAGCACTCTTTATTACTCATGGCCTTGAGATTTACCCTAACCACATGGGGTTTGTGTTTGTCTTTGTAGTTTGTTTTGCAATCCTTCCAATTAGCATATGAGTAAATGACATAGTAAATATTAATATGATTTTCATTTATTTCCAGAGACAATAGCCATGTGAATCAGCAGGACTCCACTCATCTGCGCTGAAGACCTCGGAGTTGCTGAAGCGAGTTTAAAAGGCATGGGAACTAGTGGCTGTACAGTAAGTCATTATACACTCATTATGAGTCCACCGTGGAAGGTGAGGTGTATTGAACGTTTGATTAGAAACCTGTATATAACCAGAGTAAACATAACTGAAAAATCTGTGAATTTTAATCTTACATTAAAAAAAAAAAAAAAAAAAAAAAAAGCAATAATAAAAGAAACCCCCAGACAGAGTGTGGAGAGACAGACTCATGTTAGCATAGAGGGTTGATCTTCCCAGCAAAATACATTGTAATGTATATCAGGATGTCTTTCCTGTGTGTGGATCCGTGGTTCACGTTTCACTGTGTTGCTTTAGATTACAAAGTCACTTTTCTACTTCCTTCTGAAGGCAAAACACAGAGCTGTAGGAGCTGCTTGGAGGCCAGGGTGGTCTTAATCTCCTTCTGCATCTTTTCCTCCTCTGCCCTCTTCCGAGACCCTAATTTAGATATCCACTACTCACTGTCCCCAGGGCTTGGTGAAAGCAGCACCGTGCAGATCTCCCACCCTGCTTGCAAGGCCACACAACATTTTGGGGCACATCATCCTCTGTCCCCATGCTCTCTGCCTTTTCCCCAGTTTGTTCAGCCTTCACAAGCTCCTTTAAGCTGCTATGGGAGGGCAGAAGCAGAAGATGCAGCCAGCTAAGCTTGAGGATAATGTCTTTATTTGCTGCCTTCTTATCCAGGTGTCTGTCACCTGCGCTCTGGGCTGCAGAGGACAGCAGGACTTGCAGAGAGGGGTTCACATATGTCCTGGAATTTCCCTCCTAAAATTTTGTATTTAGGCCAAGTTCTACTGGAGGTTAAGTGAAGCATTGCTGAAGTGTCTCACTACATTCAGGAGGCATTTGCAAGCAAATGTGTGCACAAACGGAGGGAGATAGGCAATAAAATCTGCTTTTTGAGGTTGATGAGGTGGTGGCTCTGGGGTTAGAGCCGTAAGGAGTTAACTGGTGTATCCATAAGGGAAGGTGCTGCCGGCCCATCTCTGCTGCTGAAGCTCTCAGCTGCCGTTGCTGAGCTTTGAAAAGTCTTGTTACTGCAGAAAGAACAACTTCTGGAGTATTTTTACCAAGTCTTGTGCCATTCCTTGTCTTGATCTCACTAGAAGCATTCTGGAGGTCTGTTGGGATCGATGCCCTTCAGGAATTTGGGGGAAAACATTCCTGCTGTTGGCTCTGCTAAATTAAGCAGAAGAAAATGATTGTGATCTTCTACCTGACTGCCTTTAAAACATTACTCCCACGCATTTCTTGTAGCGATTATCCTGTTAAACCGTATAATTTGCCATTCTCTCTAAGGAAGAAATATGATGCAAAGATTGAGCCAGGGACCCTGCGGTATTTGGAGGTGCAGAGCACCCCCAGCTTGGGTGACCTTCAGCACCCTGCCCACCCGGTGACAAACCTCGCTACCCTCCATTCTTGGCTAATAGGAACCTGGAAGTGATGCCCCTGTCCCTGAGGACTTTCTTTTGCAGTTTTCTTGGACAGAGGAAGCTCAGAAGGTTGGTGGTGTTAATATTCTGAGCTCTGGGGACCTGATTCTCATTTGCGCACAGTGAAGAATTCCCTGGCCTCGCGTTTCTCTCATGAAGAGTAGGGGAAATAAATGTTTACATGAGTGACCATCATGATCTTTTTCTTGCTATTTTGGCGTCGATTACTATATTCCATTCTGATCTAATTTGTAGCATTTCCTGCTCATATTTGTTGTTTTATATTACATATTTAAATATGATGCATCCATAATATAGAAAATATGTTCTATACTTCTGACCACGTTTATACAAAGGCTAATTCTTATGCTTTAATTTGAAAAACATGAATAAAAAAAATTTAAAGAAACAACTGCCTTAAACAGATTTAAGGGAATAATATACATCCAGGAAATACAGCAGCGTGTTCATTGCCATACCAAGTCAAATGTACCCTGGAAGAAGATCTGGATATTAATATTCATTCATTTAAAAATTGGTGACATACTGTGACTCAAACAGAATGAGGTAATCAATCTTTATATGGTTATATAAATAAAACAAACTACTTAATTTGTTTTAAGTTACAAAGACCTGGACTCCTAACAGGAATCGAGTGCATTTGTGAATTTATGTAACAAACATATCACTACCAACACCAAATTACATCTCAATCAATGTTAAAAGGCATCTGACATTTCCCTTTGATTTATGGATTAACCTTTCCAGTTAATACAGTCTAGCATTTATTGTTTTCATCAGTTTGTGGTTTGGTAGCAACCCCAGAGCTCATTGTGGGGAACTGACTAAATTAATAGCTTTTCCCGCCACGATCAAACTACTAATGAAAAGCTCTGTTTTGCACAGCTGGTGGATGCTAATATTAACCAAACCAAACAAACCTTTATGAAGGACAAATGAATCTTGGGTCCTGATTCTGCTCAGTAAAGTTACTGATCTGGGCAAATCGAGGTCTCTTACTGACTGGGGTTAAACCTGGCTGAAATGTAACGTATGAAAACCTAAGTGACAGAAAAGTAGTCCTGAAGCGGCAGCCAGAGGAATACGTTTTATTTCAGGATCAATGTGCAGGCAAAATATAGGGAATCTGCAGCCCTTGTTGCTTGAGATGTTTTCTCCTTGGCATGGAAAAAATTGGGGAAAAAAATTACAGGTTCTGCTGTCATTAATACCATTTGGATACTGAGGGATCGTGTATGAGAATGACAAAGGATTAAGCAATTATCTGCGTCGTTTTGTGTAAATAATTCAGATACAAAGGAGCGTTCCTGAATAAAGCATGCCACTCCCTTGAACCGACCCAGCCAGGCCTCCACGTTACCCCGACTGGGGACTAATTGTCTGAACAAGAAAAACATTGTGCAACTTAAACTGATGTTAGTGACACGAAGACAGTTAACCAGAGACTTTTCATTTTAGGCATCATTTTACACACATTTAATCAACATGAAATTTCCATTGACTTTCGTATTGCGAGCAAAAGGGGATTAGCATCCGGTTGAGTATAACACAGTCTGGCTCCACATAGACCTTGGAGAAGAGAGGACAGGCTTTCCCAGTTGCCAGGTACCCTTGTCTTCCAGTTTGTCATGATCAAAGACAGACTGAGCCTAAGTGCTTTGAGAAAACCGACAGATTGGGTCACATTTGTATAACTCTTTGGAATTTATTTCATTTTTCTCCTAGACACCTCATGGCAGGGGTGGAATTTCCTCTCTGTCTCATTTGGAAGAAGGAAAAATTCACTAAAAGGAGTAATTTTCACAGTGTTTTGGCATGTCTGCATCCTCGCTTTCTCAAATACTCACTTTTCTTAATGTTCACAGAAGGTTTCCAAGTCAGGGTCCATCACAGCTAAGCTCTTGTTTGAGTTGCAAACATTTGGCAGTGCAAATAGACAGTCCTGTACTGCATCCTTGTAGCTGATGGTGGCCCCAACAGATGTCACCTCACACCTTCAGCAGTGGCTACGGGGTGGGATCTCTGCAATGATGGGGCAGTGGTATCTGTTCTACTCACACTCACAGGTAGTTCTTGCTGCAGCTCAGTCACACACGTGAAGCCCCAGGGACTTCAGAAGGACAGAGCTCATTAGTAAAAGCTCCTTTCTCACAAATCACACAGGCAAGTAAAACAAAAAAAAGCCCAAACAAGTTTCCCACTTGTGCTGAACTTTTCCTCTGGAAAGGTTGGCCTGTCGAGAAGCCGCGATCCATGACAAGCTGCTTTTTCTCAGCCTCCGCGTAGCGGATGGCCATGGATCATTACTCTAGGATGGTACTGGGACTGGGTTTGTAGCAAATGCAAAGTAATGAGCTTGCGTCGGCCTGGGAAATTTCTCTGAAGGCAAAACTAAAGTTCTCTTCTTGTCAAGCTTGTGTAGTTGGGATATCGAATCCTCCACCCTCTGAGCAGAGCTGGGAATATCAGGAGAGCCAGGCTGGATTCTGCTTCCAGGGAGCATCCACTACGGCAAAATTATCTTACATTCCTTCATGGATTCCTTGCATTTGAACAAATATCCTGGCAGTAGATATCCTTTGGAGAGAGTGGTTCGATGTTCAATAAACATTGCAATTCATCGTCGCCAGTGCTGGAGACTCCTCTTGAAGTTACAGGAGTTCTCTTCTATTTTTACTGCTTGCACAAGGGGGTTTTGTGGGCCTTTTTCATTGTAGAATGCTTCCGCTTGCTATTGTGGCACAAAGTTTGCTAATGCAGGTGGTAGCTTGAGTCAATACGTGGTGCAAGTTTTGCTTGGCTGGAGACGTGGGCATGCTTGTTCTCATCTTGAAAATAAGGAACAAGAAGATTACTTAAAAACAAAGCAATAACATTTCCAATCCTTGTGGCCTGATCCCAGTTACCTTTGCATTGTGTTGTGTTTCTTAACATTTCTGCACCTGGAGTGGTGTGAAAGGGAGAGAGCTGTTAGCTTTTGCACAGCTGTGCGTGACTCCATCCTCTGCACAACTGATGGGTGGCAACTGGTCAGTGGCAGGGTGGATGGATGGATGGAATGTTCAAGCACTGGAAAAGACTGAAGCAGAGGAAGGAAAGCTGGCAGCAAATGGAGAGAAGGTAGAAGGTCAATAACCTGAGCTTGCTGATATAGTACAGTCCAACAACATGTGTTGCAGGGTTGAACTCTCTGCACTGCCTTGCAAAAGGGGATGTGGAGATACCGAGATATAAAATGACTTGTCCCAAGGCATTGCCCATGCTGGAGCCAAAATAGACCTGAATCTCTGGAGCCAGAATGTTTTCTTCTTAGGATGTTTCAGAGAAAAGGCTGAAATACAGAAGTAAACAAAAATGTTTTATTGGGTGCAGTTTAAAAGAGAAATACAGAATTTGCTGCTATCTTGAACGAGTGCATTGCAATGAGAGTATGATTAAATCTAATGAAGGAGGCCATGTGCCACCACCAGCAATGCTCCTTTTGTAACTGCCTCCAGCTATTGCTACTAGTAGTTCAGATTGCAATTTCCTTGTACAGTATGTCAATATTACTGGATCACAAGCAAGGAACAGGAAGCCTGATAATCAATTTTGGTAGCTATACAGTCATTTAGCTTGTGAGTTTGGCACTCAGAAAAATTCTAAACGTCGGCTCTAGTAATTGCAACCCAGAATTTAGACAGATATCGATTTCATATGTTCTGTATATGTGCCCACATGCCCATAGAGTACACAAAAAGCTCACTTGCTAATAGGAATACTCCTTACAGGAAGAAGTAGCGGTTGGGTTTGCAGCTTGAATACAGTCTTAACTCTCCAAATTCAGCTTATGCTGTTGTCATGATATAAATTATTCTGATTCAGCCAGGCTTAGGAGTAAAGAAAAAAGTTCCTATACACTCCTGAGAGCTAAATCAGGTGATACTCGGCTAAGGGTGACCTTTGAGGTATAGGCCTTTGGGGTATACATGACTCCTGGTTGGCAAAGGTCACCCCAGGTGTCTGTAAAACACCATGGGAGAGCACACCCGTGGAAAACATGCGTTTTCAACCCCAGATGTGAGGGTCCCCTAAAAGCAAGGGGGATCTTTTCTAGAAAATAGTTCCGCCTCTGCCTTGTCAGGGCACTCTGACGTCATCAGCAGGGGGTGCAGGGGCTCTGACATCAGCAGTGGGTGCGGGTACTCTGACATCAGCGGGCGCTCTGACATCAGCAGGGGGGTGCAGGTACTCTGACATCAGCAGGCGCTCTGACGTCAGCAGAGGGTGCGGGTACTCTGACATCAGCAGGCGCTCTGACGTCAGCGGGCGCTCTGACGTCAGCAGGGGGTGCAGGCGCTCTGACATCAGCCCTTCCTTTGCGTCGCTGAGGCTGGAAACCAGCAGGTTCCCAGGGCGCTCTGCTGCCCTGGGGCACCGTTTGCCTTCCCGCTGTGGCCAGCCCTGATTCCAGCTCTTTCCCAGCTGCTCCCTGGAGCGTCCCACCCCGGTCCAGAGTGGGAACGGGCTGCCACTGCCTTTGGGTCATTTTGCTCTGATTGGCAAGGAATCTATCTTCTCCCACCTCAGCAAACCTGTTTGAATGTGCATGCCTAGCTGTGTGCTTTCCACCTGGTCTAGGCTTGTCTTGGTTTCATGCACTGGGGAGAAGAAAGAGCCAAGTTTCCTTTTGACTTTAGGACCAGAACCTAAACCAGATTAAAACGTTGCTGCTTGAATTTTAAAAGGTTGTTTTCCATGACATGATTATGTGACCTACCTTTGTTTATTATAAATCTAATACCACAAGTTACAGTTCAATGAATTCACATTTTATTTGAAATTTTTGTCTGAAGTAGCCTAAAGCTCTTCAAGAAAAAATTGCACAAAACCATATGAGAGCTGCTAATTTATAATCTACAGCATCACAGCGCAACTAGCTTTTCATTTGGTTAAAAGGAAATGGTTACTTAGAACAACAAAGCAAACCATGTGTCCATAGTTTATATTCAATCCCCTTGGTATTTATTAGGGATACACAATGTATCATCTTGAAAATATTTATTTTCCTGTAATTTCAACAACAACAAAACAAAATAGAAAGTAATCCAGTGTCATCCCGTTGCCAAACTGTAGCAGATCTTGGGACAGTTTCCTGTTGAAAGAAGAGTTGAGATCCCAAGTCTGGGTATTAGCATAGTGTAACTTGTTTATTTGAGTGTGTCCACCAGCCCCAGAACAGAGATGCTCTCAAAGAACACAAAAACATCTTTGCACCAGGAACCTCACCCCAGATGCCAACATCTGGTTCTGCTGAGTTCAGCCCTTGGGCTTTGGGGAACTTCTTCTCCATTTGGACACATTTCCAATTGAATTCAGGAAGTATTTTGTCTGGCTGGAAGACAGCGCTGGAGAAACCTGTGGAAACAAGCTGCCATTTTGTCTTGAGAACACACCAAGTAACTGCTAGAAGGTATTTAATTTTCTCTGCAGTCCACATGGTCTTTAATCTGATTAATTCTATTCCTGGCAACAGGAGAGCAAGTTTTGGTCCCTTGAACCTGGTGGCAAAACTCCCATTCATTTCATGAGAGTCAGGATTCAGCCCATGAAGCCAGTCCCAGATGCTCCAATGCAGAACAACGTTATGAGCTGATTAGTACTGAAATGCCTCCCCGTGCTTGATAATTGCTCATATAGCCCTCAGCCCCGGCAAAGCTTGAGACAGAGCAATCACAAACCACAGCTCATTGCACCTGTTATTTTCCACATTCACTTTTATGGGAAGAACTGCTTCTTTGTCCCAGTCTCAGAGAGGCCATACTGGAACTGACAGTGGCAGCAGAGGACGCTGGTTGCAGTCAATACCAGCACAGCATGACACCCCGAGGCAAAGAGGGGAAGACAGGGAGCAATTTTGATGTAGGAATAAATATATGTGACACGAAACCTCAAAAAGGATTTTCAGCTAGAGCAGATCTTGTTTGGGACAGATGGCTAATAGTCAGCGGAGCCTTTGTGCTCAAGAGGAAAGTTGGTTCTAACTGAATTTCTTTCCCAGATGAAGGAAACCATGGCAGTGTTTCACCATTAGCAACTATGGAAACTGCAGCTTCAGGGGTTGGTTGGATCTGCATGCACAGGGTTGTAAGGCCAAGTGCAAGTACTAACAAAATGTTTTAATGACTGCAGGAAAGGGTAGCATTGGTGTAGCTGTGCAGATTTTGGGAAGCCTAATTTTTTAAATTAGAGTGACTAATATCACTATGAAAATTGAACAAACTTCCAAGCCTATTAAGTCTTCATTGTGTCTTTGACAAAGCCGTAATAGGGAGCTGCTTTAGTGCAGAAGAGTGGTTTTGTGGAGCTGTAGCATCAAGAGAGCTGCACTGAGCTGCACCACGCAGGCTGACAAGTCAAAGAGCGTTTTGGTTTCTTACTTCCAACCTGCCTATAGCAAGACAAGATATGCCCAAAGTGAATGCTGCTGATGGAGAATGACGGTTCAGTTCTGAAGTGCAGAACTTTTTTCTGAAATACAACAACCCACAGAAGATGAAAGGCTGTTCCCACTGCTGCCCACTGCCGACCCCTGCTGTGAAGTGACAATGAGGACACAAAAACCACTTATGACAGAAAGAGAGTTGGTGTGACTTACTGCAACTTCTAGTTTTCTTCTCTGACCGTACTCTGCAAGTGCTTATTTTCAGTTTCATGGTTATGGTGAGAAACGTGGTGTGTTTTGATTCTTAATTTAGCCTGTTTATCCTGAGAGATTCCAGGATCTTCATTTGAAAGATAAATTCAAACCTTGTTTTTCCTTTGCAGCACACATTCCATAACAAAAACATTGCATGCCATACTTCATTACAGGGCTTGGAAGACCTTCATGACCATAAATTTAGGAACTTGTGGAACACAATGGACTTGAGGATGGAAACAAGCCAGTTGGCCTATCTGGTCAGGTCCATCCCTTCTGTTTGAATTAACAGCTGGATTTCACAGTGGGAGAAATCCGGCAGTTCTTTCTCAGGCAAAATTCTCACAGTTGGATTTGCCTCCAACTGTTGTAGCTGGGGTGGGAGGGAGCACAACTTACTTTGTTATTTTATGTTAGCTCTCTGGGTAAAAAATTCCAGTGCAAGTTCCATAGGACTCGGACCTACCCTGTTCTTTAATTTAATAACCTCAGTGCAACAAGAAAGACATTCACAGTGAAACAAAGAGTGTCTACTAGGTTCTTTGTGCATTGCTGTGCATATGGTGCCCATGTTCTGGAGAAAGCAATTAGAAGCTGGTTGCTGAGGCAAAATAAAGATGCAGGGCCATTTGTTACTCTGAGAATGCTATCTAGGAGATAAGTCGCTGCCACAGTTTGGCAGACCGTGTGAGTAGAGACAATATGTGAAGTTCACTTTCACACGTGCTGCTTCAGTTCCAAAAGTCATTGTACGCAAGTTAATGGATTTGTGAGGATTTACACCCTCACAGCTGGGAGGAGAAGATGCCCCAGAGGAGCCAGACAGGGGAGAGGCCAACTGGAATGAGCAGCGCAGGATTTCCACGTCTGGAGTTTGGGAGCTGAAGTGCTGGTCACGGACGGGGATTTGTGTTACACTGCCAGAGGTGAAGATTAAGTTCCTGTGGGGTAGCTTCTCTTTTTCTCCTGAACCTGGGTGTGGTGGGATACTGGGGAGATGTTGCCCTTGATTTACAGTACAGAGACTTCATACACAACCCCAAGAGCCTTCACACTGTACCGTTCATAGAGTCCCAACCAGCTCTGTACTACTGGAAGACATGTAGCAGCGCTTTTCTACCCAAGGCTTGTCCCTCCAAATCCCTTTCCCTCACAGTGTGTCCCCTCTATTGGGAGAGACTGGCAGGACACACAAGATTTGGACCTGAACGGGTAATCGCTACCCAGAAAGAAAAGGCTCTGTGATCAGAAAAATGATGCAAAAGTCTAGATTCAGCTTGAAGGGAACATGCAGTTGACCTTCAAATGCTCTTTGAACACAGCTTCTGTTTATACAGGGAGTTAATGGGTCTCGACTAATAAGATCTATCCGATTTGTAGAAAAACAAGGGGACTTGGCTTTACTGGCAAAGAAACGGTTTGTTTTCAGCTATCCTACTTTGCATTAATGCTCCCATAATGATGAGGAGTTTGTGCCGAGGGAAGGTTCCCATGGGTGAGGTCAACCACTGGACTGCCTTGATGTTATCTGAGGCAGAGCATCATCTTGCTGTACAAAAACCACTTCTGTGACACCAGTGACAACAGCCTAAGACATTAAATCATTGGGAGTCAAACGGCTGCAGAATAACCTGGTGTTGCTCCATCAAAATCATGGGAAGCCTTCCCTAAAGGGTAAATAAACAACACACCCCAGGGTCCTTCAGCGAGGCCGAGCCTGGCTTCTGCCCAGAGACAAACTTCTCAACGTTCCTTTGTAAAGGTGTTTATGACTCTAAAAGGAGAGGACAGAAGGCTCGTCCCAGGCTTGGGATAGATGGTGACAGCCCCCGAAGGGGGAAATCCATGTCTCATTCCGGGTCTATCAAGGGAAGACCTCTTGAGATGAGGAATTAAGCTGAACACCAATGCCTTTTCTCGCTTTGGCTGCTGTGCGTTGCCCGAACAGCCCCATGATGGTTTGGTGGGGTGCAGCCCCCTGCCCCACACTGCTCAGCCTGGCTTCAGCTCAGCTTTTAACCTGTGTACGAAACAAGCTACATCTGCAGAATATCCATCTGCTTCAAAACAGGACAGAGGGACATTCCTGCAAGATTTGACTTTTTCTTCCGTTCTAGTTTTATGTGAGAGGCTGACAGGCTGTGATGGGGCTGAAGAAATAGCTCTAGACTCAGAGTGCAGGGATTAAAGGAAAAAGAACTCGACTTTTCCCCCCTTTCCTGAGAAAAGGTAATTTACGTAAATTTATCCATGACCAGCATACGGCAATAGCTCACAACTTTGTTAATGGAAACCTGGTGATCCATAACACTTGTGTGGGAGACATTTGCTTGGGGGTAATACAATATTAATGCTAATATCAATGATCGATCAGAGGATTTGCAAGAAAGGCATAAAGTATTTAATTATAATTACATTGGGAATGGCTCTGTAATGGCTACGACATTTGAATAAGGTCACGTCTAGCCCTCACCCCTGTTATGTTGTTCTATATTAAATGCCATTCACTTTAAGTGCTGGAAACCTTTCTGGAGTCGTCAGAATATAATATACTGGGCAAATTGAAATGCGCCCCTTCATTTTTTGAAATATGATTGATATCCTTTGCAAAACAAATGTTAACACCTATTTGTACACAAATTTCTTTGATTACATGTTAGGGAAACTCAGTCATGACATCCTCTCCTAGCAGGCACTTTACTGTGGGCAAAGAACATGGCTATTCGTGAATATTAATTCATCTTACTGAAAATAGTTTCATATATCTGCTGTAAATCCACCTGGGTGTATTTCTGTCTTTGCTAATACATTAATCCTATATTGATTAGTAGCCATAACTGTATCGCCATTGATCTCAGCAGCCCGCTGTAGAACTTCTGCCGACATTGAGTTACCTTTTCCTGACAGCATTAGCAAAGAACACAGTAAGAATCATATTCACACATTTCACAGCAAAAAATATGTATTTCAAATATACTGTGGATGTGTACTATAGCTATCAGCCCAACAGCAGCACTGCAAGGTTTAAAACAATAAAGAGAAAAGAATCTGTGTTTAAAGCATGAATATACAAATGTAGGTAGGATCCTAGAGGTGCACACATACCAACCCACGAGTGCATGCATACATTGAAGTACTAAATGAGGACATGCTCTTCCCACACTCATTTACTAACAAGCATAAGTACCAAAGGAGCCAATTCTTGTCCCTCTTAAAATGAGAATCAATGCATCTGTCCAGCGACCCCAGAGGTTTTCTTCTTTTTCCAACATCAATGTAAACAGCAGATCAATCCGGTCTAATGAGCCGAATTTTGCTTTCAGATAATCACCCAGAATAGCCATTGATTCAAAGAGAATTGAAAGCTCCTATTTGAAGGCAGCGTTTGGCCTCAAGAAATCATTGCTTCAAAGTTTGGAAGACGTGCAGCGATGGAAGTGATAGGATTTTCCATTTTGTCTTTCCTGAAGAAGACACAAAGGCTCCTGTACGCTGTGGAAACGCCTGAACATAGCAAGGTTTATAGTTTTCCAAAAAATGAGCATTTATTACCGATCAGTATGAAATACCACTGATGGTAAATTTTTATGTATATGGCAGGAGTTTCAGCATCATGCCAACATACATCATGCATTTTTACAACATATAAGTGCAGTGATATTGCTCCCTTTCTGAATAATAATATATAAGAAGATATAGTATAAATGTACAGTACATATTAGACACAATGTAAAATAACTTAGTGAAATGTCAAAGCTTCTGCATAAAAATTCAAGTCATGCCTGAGCATACCTCTAGCACAAGTTTGCTTAATCTTATCTCATATACCTTCATTTACCTTTAGTTCATGTTGCAAAGATAATTCTATCTCTCTGTATATAATTGCTTAGAACCACCAGAGTCCTTGTCTTTTCCCTTTTGTCTGCAGTGTGTGAG
This sequence comes from Columba livia, assembly GCF_036013475.1. Lineage (NCBI taxonomy): Eukaryota > Metazoa > Chordata > Aves > Columbiformes > Columbidae > Columba > Columba livia. Next base: position 16,582,314 of record NC_088616.1, read on the forward strand.
GACTGTAACATCCAAGCCAAACCCACAATTTTGTGGAGTCTTTGCTCATGTTGCTGCTGGGTCCTGGGAAGCAATTCATCATCAACAAGTTGTATAAAAGCAAGTTCTTAAATGCTCATTATAGTTCATCATTGTCCATCAGGTTCTCTTCTGAAATAACCCAGCACGTGTAAATGGTAATGAAACAGCTTTCTATAGAAACGCAGCTCATGATCTAACGTTGCTATCTGTAAATTATAAATTTCGCCAGCTTTGCTGAAATCACATCAAGTACCACTTTGGTAATTGCTTGCAAGAAGGATCAATAAAAATCTATTTAATAGAAATACACAAGTTGTGCTAAAGCAGGCAGGTGGAATTCTGGCTTTGGTTAACACTGAACACAGGTTCTTGCAAAGCCGGGTCTGCCTTCGCACTCGCTAAATGAAATATGTTCAAGGGCTTTCCTGCAGTATCTCAGGAAGCTTCCTGATAGTACCAGGGGAGACGTTATTCTCTCTAAAAGCCAAGGCACTAGAGGCCCTGCGCCTCTGCCACGTTACCACAGCTCGACACTCTTGCAATTGGCTTTCTTGGAATTACTTTGAATACGACTTCACTTCAACAGTCTAAACAACTCTGTCCTGAATAGCAACAAAAATATAATTTGAACACTTACCAATAACTACATTTTCTAGTTAATGATGAATTAAAGATGAAGAACAGTTTAAACATTATTTTAAAATGAAAAATTAAAAAAAAAAAAAAAAGGAAGGAAGAGTGATTTTCTGTGATTCCTTGTAAGAAAATAAAGCCCTCCCCCCCACTTACATTCTCAGCCTGTGTAGGTCGACAGACTTACACTGCTTTAGATCAGCTTAAGTTCTGACCTATATACTTCAGTGGAATTGATCCTAATTTCCACCAGTGAAAGTGGAATCAAATTCACTTTGTCTTTAATAAAGCAAGGAGTGATAAGCAAGTCTCTTCTTAACAGCTTGTGCTTGGGAAGGGAAATTCTTTGTGGTGTGGAATGATGTCCATGACAGTTCAGAAAACAAAGCTAGAATTTCATTAATTTGAGCATAGTGAAAACCCATGTTGGTAGCTGTTATTTATGCTTTAACGTTAGCGAAGTTCTTTGGGTGCAGACAGGGTACCGGCTGGTGGATCGGTTGCCCTTTCCCAGTGCTGCTCAGGAAGAAAAGGAGGAGGCAAGCGGCTGATTTTCACTGACAGGCGGCTGCTGAACTCACTGCAGCTCAGACTCTGTTACCACGAGCAAATAGCATCACATTGTCCAGAACTGGAGATTAATTTGCTGTGTCTCCAGTAGATGACATTTATTTTCTTGCATATTATACTGAGATCTCAGGACTGGCAAAGGGTCAGGCGCTGAAAGGATGTAATCGATGCTGAATTTGATTTCAGAATCTGATTTTGTTAAGGAGGAGTTGCTGAGGCTCTGCCTGCTGGTCATGCCGTTAGGAGCAAAGCCACGAGGCTCCAGTAGTCTTGGGCCCGATTCAACTCTTTCGTGTTTACTTTCAGAAGATGAAATGCTGTTTAAAGCACAGTCCACAGAAGGTGTCTTGGGGGATGAAGGACTTTTCCCTCTGCTCGGTCTCTGCTCCTTGTGTTCCCTTTTCACGTTCCTTCTCCTTCGTCTTCGCCTGTAATTCCCATTTTCAAAGAGATCCAGCATGGATTCACATCCCGTTGCAAAGCTCCAATAGTTTCCTTTCCCCTTCTCATTTCCCTCTGTTCTGGGAACCTGTATTTATTTAAAGGCAGTTCAGTATTTGTATGTGTTACAGATGCTGCTGCTTAACATCTGATTTCATTTACATTCAAGAATGGTGTAAACACATATGACAAGGCTTTTAAGCCTGTTCTCTTTCATTATAGGAATAGGATGTAAACTCCATCCTCTCCAATTTGTTATCTATTAGCACGCATCAGACAAGGATACACTCTTTATAATTGACAACTCAGAGAGATTTTAAGCGATTCGCAGCTCAGCTGTTTGTTTCCCTTCTCTCCTAGTGATGAGATTATTCCTGCATAATTCTTTTTTCAGCCATGCACAGAGTGTATGTAAATACACAGTTACTGATCTTACCTTTACAAAGCAACTGTTAAGCGATAAGTTATGTCGGATGGAGTTCTGCCAGGCTCTTTGATTTGATCTGTAGTAAGGAAATTTCTTCATTATAAAGTCATAAATGCCAGAGAGGGTGACTTTATTTGAAGGACTTTGCTGGATGGCCATTGCGATTAAGGCAATGTAGCTGAAAAAAGGAAAACTTACTGTTACACCATCTCCTTACTTACTCAGTTTTTAGGACCACACGGGTACATGTGTGCCTGTATCCTGCTTCCAAAGCTTGTCCTGGTGGATCTGCACCCTGAGACACCCCAGGGATAAGTTGTGGTCACCGTCTCTCCACCCCGAGCCCTGGGGTGCTGTTCAGACATCACTTCCAGCAATCGAGTCCCAGCTGGGCTGTTTGCCCTGGCGCTCACCACAGAGAGCTCAGAAACATCACCCACCTCTCACACCCCATCAGGAAAGTTTCCCTGAGCTGCAGTGAGACACACCAGACTGAGACACTGCCACTGGAGACCTTGCCTGCTCATGGAAAGTACCTTGGGTGCCCCTAGGAACACCTGCACCACACATCTTCCCACCACACCGGGAACTAGCTGCACCCCGTTCACCCACTGGTGCATTGCACATTTAATTCCCCTTCTCCTGGGGCTCCTGGAGGTCGGAGGGGACCATCTGAGATCCGGTAGCTCAACAGCGTGCCAGAGTTGCTGTGACCCCACACGGAGGAAACAAACCATGAACACCTCAAACACGGAGAGGGGCAGAAATCCGCCTCCTGCGGTGCCCGCACTGGGGCCAGACCCGCCGCGCACACCTGGGGAGAGGTCCAGAGCTCCCCCGAGAGCTGTCATCCCACCATCCCAGAGCTCAGAAACCTCCCCAGGAGACAGGGGGACCTGGAAAAACTTCTTCTTACCTGTACGCCGGTCTGGTGAATTTTTTCTCTTCATCAGAACTACAGGTAGGATAATCATCCCCATCATAATTAAAGCAGTTATAGGGGTACTGCGTGTTGTCAAACATCGTCCTGCTCCTTGCTCAGCTCCTGTGGAGTGAGAGAGATGGAGTGATGTTTCTCAGAGCTTGGACTCCCTCCTCCCTCCTTCCCTCCCCTCTCTCTGTCTCGTTCCCTCTCTGCCCCCTCCCCACGCTCCCTCTCCTCCATGCACACACACTCTCCGTGGTGGGGTGGGGATTGTTTTTGCAATTCTCGCGTCCCAGACAGCCCGTCTGTTAGGATATTTTCTTGTTTTAGGGGGGGCGGTTGTTATTGTTGTTGTTGCCGTTGCTTGCAATGGGGCGGCGGAGCCAGGCGGCTGGTGACGGATGGAGCTGGCGAATTGGGGGTGAACCTTTGAACCGGGGTGTGCAGCGCCGGTAGCTCCGCTCGGCTCGCTGGGTGGTCCGGGCTGGAGAGGGGCCAGCGCTTCCCCGCCACATCCACAACGTGACAAAAGCAAACAGCATGATGTTCATAAATCACGCTTCAAGGTCTCCACTTGGAAATCCAACTTTGAGAACGGAGTGCAGCTCCCCCCAGCCCCCGAGTGCTCCCCCTTCGGATTTTTCTCCCCCAGTGAAGCAGGGTGGCTTTCTTATTTATTTATTTTTAGGAATCCAACGTACAATAAACAGACGTTCCAGGCAGTAATGCATGCTTGTCCTGATCTGCAATCTATAATACGGTATAATAGACATAAATTATATTTCCATGACTAAAGGAAAATGTGTATGTTCAAAGAAAGTAGAACAGAGGGATATGAGGGACTACTGTCAAGCAGGAAAGTAAAAGGAAAATAGCTGTAGGCAGGAGAGCTGCCTGTGTGGGCTTTGATCTGGAGGATGAATTAGACTAATAGCCCCGTGTGTTGGCATCCAATACTGTAACAATTTAATAGTTTTTCAATGCTTTGGAGTGTTTTCCAACAAGTGATGTGAACCAAAGGCATCGCACGCCGTTTCAGAGGGGGACTGAAAAGGTGTATGCCACATGATAATTAAACTATTTGAAGACTCTGTCCCAGGAACCAGCCCCGGGAGGAAATGGGTATTGGGAGAGAGAAAGCAAACTGGTGCGCAGAGAGTTAACTGGGTGGAAGTATAGAAGCAGAACCACTAGCAATGCAACTTTTGTTTCTACAGCATCTTCCATAAAAAGTATGTCCCCAAACCCCCTTTGGAGTTAAAGGATATGATTAGGGGAAAATTCATCCACATGATAAAGCACCTTTAAAGTAATGTTTAAGTGGTTCTGAGAGTTATGATCAAGCTGGACACAAGAGGTTTTTGTGTGGAATGTAACAGTACGCTGAGCAGGGAGTATGGGGAAATATATGACATGAAAATATAGTTACAAGAGGTGTTTTCTTGGGAATGTGAAGGAAGAGTAGATACCCGAAATACAAAATTATCTTCAATCTAAAATACATCAATAGGCATATGCATGAGGCAGCCACTGCAGAAGAGGTCTTAATACAAAGGGTTGGCTACCACTGCCTAAGGCGTTAGCAGGGCTGTAATAGCGAGTAAGGCAGAGCAGATTCAGCGGTGGAGAATTAAATATATAACGTCTGATCTTCATTCATTCCTAACCCAGCTGGACTGAGAAAGCTTAAAGTAAAGAAGCAGCTGGGCGATGGACTGGGGAAGATTTTCCCTCACTGGAAACCATGATCCTTCAGACACAAGTAAACATCCACTTTGATTTTTAGCAGTGGTTCTTCTCTTTGGAGGTGTTTTACCCCACTGAAATCCCTGTAATTCGAACAGTCCTGCTTCTGATTTTCAACATTTTTATAAGCAGAACTGGGTTAGTTGACTCTGATTTTACATAACCTGTTACCGACCTTTTCTCGGTTCTTCCTGCTCTTCTTGTGAAAGTTGCCTTGCCAGGCAAGACAGACAATACACTTTGACCAAAATCCTCCCCTATTTACTGACTGAATATAACAGGTGAAGTTCTCTGTAACGAGAATTAGAACAAATTACTGTAGTGCCATACATTTAGTAACATTATTTACCTCAATTCCTATGTTTTCTTGCTGTGGTGAGTGTAATCAGCTTGCCCATGGCTAGTATATTTATAACGTGGTTAAATGTAGTGTCTGTGCAAGAGCTCGTGGCCGCTATTCCTCATTAAATGTCCATCTCAGAGGCTGGTTTGGGAGACTAAATTGAGCAAACAGAGGTGGGTCACAAGAACCAGCGCTGGTGGCCTCGAGTGGCATCCCAGGAGTGAGTGGGACCACGGGTGGGTGTGGGACAGCTGGCAGGATACATCAGGAACCCCGGCCGTTGCCATTTGTGTGACACGCGGCCTGTGGATAAATGTTATTTCCCGATAGCCAGAAGTGGAGGATTTACTTTCTCCCTCTGTAAATATCACTAAATTCACCTGCTACATATTCATATAGACCATAAGAGGAACGCAGGCCATTTTTGAGTCCTACGAGATCCGAAACAAATTATATATTATCTCTCATAAGCTTACTTCTGAAATCCAGATATGCAATACTGGCTGAGTATTTCTCAAGGTATTTTTTAAAGCCTGCATCCTGATGTTTTATCCCCAAGGGACTGTTTATGGTCCAATTATAATCCTTGAAAATAATACTCATAATGAAGTGACAACATGCTCTTGTATGTACCACGGTAGAGCCAGCAGGTGCCATGCTTATAGTGGCAAAACATGTTGTACAATAGCTTTTTCCCAGCATCTGTGCAGCCATTATAGTTTAACTAGAGAAACTGTAACTCATCCCTGTCATTATCATAAAAGTACAATTTTGCCAGGCTAGTGTTTTCTTACGTTGTATATTTGCAGAACCCAAAGTTGTAAACCACAAAAATGCCGTGAAAGATTTGCCTATTTTTTCTTTTTAACATTGATATTAAAAAGTGATTTGCAGTTTTTTGTAATTACGACACAGATTATGGAATCTGTACGTGAAATTCAGACTGGTCATAAATCTAAACAGGGCTGAATCACTAATGACAGCTCCTCAGCAGACAGCGGGTTGCTCGGTGTAGGACTGCACACCAACAGCCCAGCCCTCTCACTGGTGTATACTGGTGTTTCCCAGCAGCACAGCTTCTCCTCCCCTCTCGCTGACTTGGGAGCCAGAGGTGGTGGCAGTTTAGGACTCTATCGCAAACCTTTTACAATTATTATGGAGTCACAGAATGGTTTGGGTTGCTGGGGACCTTTTAAAGATGAGTTAGTCCAACTCTCTTCAGGCAGGGGCACCTTCCGCCCTGTCCAACCTGGCCTTGAACACTTCCAGTGATGGAGCATCCACAAATCCAGGGCAACCTGTTCCAGCATCTCAGCACCCTCACCATAAAGAATTTATTCCTTATATTCAATCTAAACCTACCCTCTTTTGGTTTAAAACACTGGAAACAAGTGATGGCCTTAGCAGGCTTTGGATCATGCAACAGTAGTCTATACCACCAGTAAACTACTTCCTTTTTTTAAACCTATTTTATACTTAAAACCAAAAATGATGGAAAGATAATTTAAAAGCTTGACAAAGAATTAAAAAACAGAACCACAACAAAACAAAACCCCACAAAACAACAACAACAAAGTTTAAGTGGGACAAATGGTTTGGTTTCACCTACAGGATTTTCAAAACTTTACATTGTGTCCCTGGTTTGCCCAGCACCTTTCTGCAGGTTAAAGGACCACATCTCCATTTCTCTATTTGACACAGATACATGAGGCTGCCTCACTGCCAGGCTGTGATTTGGTATTGGATTCTTCTCCTTCTCAGTGGCACAAAATTAAATCCTCCTCATTGACTTCGCAGATAGATGGGCTAGAACACAGCAGGGATGTGCAGGGTTGCACAGGACACCTCACAGATGGATGGGCTAGAACACAGCAGGGACGTGCAGGGTTGCACAGGACACCTCACAGATGGATGGGCTAGAACACAGAAGGGACGTGCAGGGTTGCACAGGACACCTCGCCTTTATGTTGGTGGGATTCTTCCTCCCCCAGCTGTGAAAATGTCTGGAATCACTGATCCATGAGGCTTTTGGAGACAAGTAGGAAGAGCTGGAGGGTTTGAAGAGGGGATTGAGAGGTGGTGCCTATTCGTTTCCACATAGTGAACCTCCTGGACCAGCACAACGATCATGCCTTGACTCATCACGCGCTTGTTTACCAAAACAAACGTTATCCTTGTGCAGCTGCCATACCTTATCCATCTTTGGTCATTTCTCATTTCAGCTATGTGCAAAATCATTTGGCTATAGGCCTCACTTCATACATTGTTTGAATTCTGCACCAGACACAGCTAATAGCTTGGGCCAGGAAACTTGTTCCAGATGTTAATTAACTCCCTCTGCATTAAGTGGAATCACACAATTAAGGCCTGATTTTTTATAAAACTGTTGTGTCAAGAGAATTAGGAGAATGAACACAAACATCCTGGCTCACACTTTCACACAAATGTCCATGTGCTGTTAAATTGTGGAAACTGGCACAAGTTGTCCCACACATTTATTTTCAGCCATCATAATTATTCCAGAAGAGAAGGGACAAGAGCCAGCCAGGCATGAAGGAGCCATGCTGAAGCAAAGCAGCTCATTCCCATCCAAGCTAAGGTCTACTGCTGTGGCACCAACAGGCCTCGGAGATGCTTATCAAATATCCCATTGGCAACGTGGATCTCCTGCTGCCATAAATCTAAATGACAGAGCAGCCTCATTTTGCCCATTCACAGATCTCAATATTGTTAGTTCGGTAGGTACGGGGCAGGCGGAAGACCTGAACAGTGCCTGTGGTGCTTTGTCTGCTCTCTGCCACATGTGCCTTTGTTTGAGGGACTTTTGGGGGGTGACACAAACACTTGATAGACCCACAACACAACTAATTCAAACCTGGCTCTCCCATTTGCTTTGCACACAGCTCAGAGTGGATGAATCAAGGAATTATAGTATCTGATATTGCAAAATGGGGAAATACTAGGCAAGCAAAGACAAGGTGCAAGCCAGCCTTGCCCAAGCTGACCGAGCGCGTGTGGTCAGAGGTCACCTCCCCGTGGTGATGTGGGTCACTGGCTTCTTGATGGATGAGGAGTTGCGTTCTGAGCTGCTGGAGCACACGTGCAGCTTCTCTATGTCACCTCTGTCTCCAGCCATGGGAGATGGTCCCTGTGAGAAGCCGTGACCCTCCAGGGACCCTTTGACTCAGGCCTGCATCAAAGGGCCATTTGAACTGAGAGTCCCCTGACTCCTGATTCCTCCCTTGGACAAGCCTGTGAGGTTTAGCTCTGTGTATTGAGCCAGGACCCATATCTGTAGGGCACAGACAGGCTGAGCGGTTGATGGTTATTTACTGCCTCTTTCTGTGTCCTGTTCGCATCTTTAGTATTAGAAATCCTGCACCCTGGGAGAACAGAAATGATAGCGAGTTATGCTATGTTTTGCTGATTTTATTTTCATTTGAAAGCAATAATTCATTCCAGTTCACTTACTCATAACCCTCACCCACGCAGAAGTTTTCTGGGAGCTGTATGAAGCATCTGAAAACAATGCAGATCAAACTGGCAGGACAAACGTAACTGGAAACTGGGCCCCAAGTGAGTGCTGTTCCCGAAGAAGGGGATGGTGGGCAGGGACCCCATGCTCATCCATCATAACAGGACTGACTCTCTCCAGGTCTCCAGCTACTGCCTTCCCCTCAGGCATAATCCTTTCTCATTTCTCCATAAGGTGAAATTTGTGTCTGCGTAAACTTCCTACAATATTGCAGTTTTCCACAATCCCCATCTTTAAAATGGGATCACACTTTTTCCCATAACCCACTCCTCCTAACTCATAATGTGGCTTGATATATGTTCCCCAGTAAGCAAGTTCAACTGTCAAGGCTTTGCTTCATTCTGAAAAAAATGTCGTTTTTTTTTCCTGTTTTGATAATAGCAGTTAAACTACTCAACTTCATTCCAGAATAAACACTCGATGGTTAATATGTCAGGGACATCTGATTACGTTTTCCTCAATGCCAGACATAAGCCTCCTTCTCTTCCTCTGAATTAGAGTAATCATTCACAGTTTACAATTTATCATCCTTCAAGTACGTGGCGATCTATCACATGAAAGCAGCTCTCTGATGGCAGGGAACCGTCAGCACACGGGGGATTTGGAGTTTTCTGCTGACGGCTCCTTAAAGAGGAGTAAACTCCCTTCTTGCCTTTCCGCCCTTTTCATCTCAGGAGAGGCTTTGCAGTGCACACAGCAGAGTTTAAAGAGAAAGCAGCTTTGATCTCTGCCACCTGAAGTGCATTCTCACCATCAGTAGATTCAGGTGAAAATATTTGTAGTGTAACGCTAGTTCTTGTTGCTGCACTCTCTAGGAAGGCTGGAGCTCTACTGCGTGTCTGGTTGTGAAGTTGTATTTTATGTTTAAGCTAGGTAAGTGCGGTAAACAGAATGTATATATGAATGCAAGCCATCTCTGTTTCTGCTTCCTCCCATTGATTTGGAACCTCAGGTTACTTTTCTTCATCAGCGTTCCAGTTTGATCGGTTTGAAATGTCTTTGGGGTTTGAAAGTATCTGAAGCCAAATTGTAGTGCTAAAAGTTTCTGAGTTTCCTTCTACTCAGCACATAACTGCCTTCCTTTGGACAGCTGAATTTAACCAACTAAACCTTTAAAAAACTAGAGTATTTTAATGGAAGCTCAGCTTCTTCCCATTCAGCTGGTGTAGGGTGCTTTCAGGTATATGTATATGTATATAAGTTCTCAATAAACTGCATATCTTGATAAAGAGCTGAAAATGTCCTTATTTGAGAGTAACCTATTTTTGCAGTGGCAGGTTAGACGAGCTGTGTGAGCAAAGTGGTGGTTATTTACAGCCATACCTCAGCTAATGAATTTGTGAGAGGAGTTTGGTTTTCTTTACTGTCTGCCTGTATTTCCATGTTGTTCATCAATTCCTATAAATAATTCTCAGGACTTCAGAATGTTGGTCCTAATTATTGTGCTCTGGACAGAACACTTGTGAGGAAATAGTAGAAGATGACTTATACCTATTTAACTGCTGGTGTGAATTTCTAGGCAAACAGCAATTTATGAAGCTTCAAGGCTTCGGGGACTTTGTGTTTGGCTGTATCCTCAAAAGCTCACAAGAAGGGTCTCAGAAATCACAGGGAAACAAAGTCAGCAGTTTTACCATGCAAAAGATACTCCTAAATCCCACAGTTTATGTGCTTGTCTGCTCTAATACTGGTGAATTGTCCCCAGAGTGAACACAGCACAACATCTCTCCTCGGAGTTGCAACCCATTTGTATGATAAAAACGGTAATAAATGAGCTATTTTGGAGCATGAAGCTTCACAGGTAACACAGATAGGTTTGTGCCCCGTTCACTGCCCACACAACAGTCTGCAGCCGCAACTACAGGAGCACCCAACTAGCCTGACATTGTACATGGAAAATAGAAGCACAAGCAAAGGTTTTGGATCAACCCACACAGCAGCAGCTGCTTGGGGTGAACGGGAGCGGAGGAGGAGGTGTGTGGGTGGTGACAAAGGTAGTGACGTGACCCAGGAGACAACAAGGAATGTATCTACATTTAATTGCAGATCCTGGTGTTAATGATAGTCTCAAGTCGGAAGTCCTGTGCTACTATCTGTAGGCTGGTCTATAAAGGGTGATCAGTGGGTAGAGGTAAGACACAGGGATGGTTTCAACTGCTCCTTCTTTATAGCTGCCTGGAAGTCTTGGCAAATTGTTGTTTGCCCTTCTGTCCCCTTTCTTTCCTCCCTTCAATACAAGTCCATTTGGAAAAGAAGATAGGCATAGTCATAAAAAAGAATTTTAAGTGCTCTGAAACTAATTAGCAATGTGCTGTCCCCCCAAAAACACGTGCTGCTGCTGCCTAACGCACAGCTTGGATCTGAAAGGAAGCAATGACACAAGACAGTCCTAGTCTAGCTTCATGTCTCTAGTTTTAGCCCAACCAAACACCACCGTGCGCATCCCAAAACGAGCAGCAGAGATCTGCAGTAGCAGCATCTGCAGGCTCCTTTTCCAGTGCAGTGTCTGAGAGCAGGAGGATGAGCACGGCTCTTTGCTGGCTCGGTTGCTCTTGGTCTTGTTTATTCAGCATTCTTGGGAAAGACTTGAAGGAGCCTCTGACCTGACATCAGGCTCTGGGCTGCTAAAGGCGTTTTATTCTGCAGACGCAGCCTGTAAACAGGAACAGTCTTCAAAATCGCTCAGATGTGGAGAGATGCTTTGGTATTGACAAAGGACATTGGAGTAGAATTAGGATTTCTAGGAAGTGGGGTGTGAAGCGGCCAAATTAGCACTTAAAATAAGCAGAGAATTCTATTCTGGCACATACTACAGAGATGTCTCCTGGCAGCCCATCATTGCACACCAGCAGCTGAGAAAACTGGAGCATGGGAGTTCTACAGGCCATACAAGGTACTTCGGAGCCGTTCTGCAGTAAGGAAGCTGGGGCAGAGAACACTTCTCTCTGTTACTTTTATTTAATGAGTAAAATCAGACACTAGGATGTGAAGATCATGGCAGGGCCGCCAGAGTCATGAAGTCCGATTTGCATTTTGAAATTTTGGATCCAAATAACTCTAAATTTGGAGCATGCAGAATTCATATCAGGCTTTTTGTGGTTAAGGCTCTATAAGGCTCTTGCTAGCTTTTGTGGGGAAAAGTGTTTTTAAAAAAAGGCATCACAACGCTTTATGTTTGTTTGTTTGGTACGGGGCTGAACGGCATCAAGCAGCCAGCCAGAGATGTGGATTCGTTCCCCTGGAATACGAGTGGGGATGGACATGTTCTTGATTAAGACTTGCAGTTTAGAAGACTGTTTCCCAAGGTTATTTTTGGTTGCTTGTCGCCTGGCTCCAACCCCAATGCATTCATATCTGATTTAAGCAATTTAGAACTTAATCTTTATTTGGAAGTAAAGGAGAGCAACCATTCACAGATTTCAAGGCATGTCCCTATTTTTCCTTAGGACGGTGTAAAGATGTTTGAACAATCTGAGTTTTACAGATGTGGAAGGAATGGAAGAGGCTTGGATACATGATACTGTGTAAAGATTTCTTACTGATTACAGTTTGACCATAATAACAAAGGGTCAAAGGAAGAGCCTGATGTAATGAAGAGTTAGCATGCTCAGGTTTACAGCTCTTACGCAATCCCATCCTGCTGTGGTTCACATGGGTCCTCGCCTTTCTGCAACTCCATGGCCATTCACACAGAGGTGGGAAAAGCTTTTGGAGCGCACAGGGTCCCGCAGAGCTGGAGGCTGGAGCCAGGGGATACAGAAGTGTTTTCTGAAGAGTGGGATGAGAAGGATCTCTGCAGCGCTGGTGCCGCCGGTGCGGAGCCGGGTGATGCTGCTGCCGCCCTCTAGATGGTGCAATCTGCTAAAAAATTTGAGGAAAGCCGCTGATTTGCAGTGATTGGGGCCTCTCCCTCTTTTTCTGGGCAGAGATTTTTTAAATTCCACTTACAGGAGGGCATATTGCCAATGGCTGGGAACTGGAACACCGCACTGCTGGTAGTTCCCTTCAGTGTTGGGATGAGAGCCAGATGCAGGATGCTATATGCATATGTCCTAAAACCTGGTGCACTGTGCTGGATTGTACGTTGAGCTATTTATTTTGCATATGAAGTTTCTACCTAAACCACTCTGAAGAGTGGTCTCTGAAGAAAGATTGATAGAGACAGTGTGAGAGAGGAAAGGATACGCCGGGGATTTTCTTCTCCCCCCCTGGTTTATGTAACTTGAATTTAGTGGCTTCTTATCTCAAGCTTTGTAGGTCTCTTACCTTGCAGAAGAAAATAACAATGGTTGCAAAGAAGAGCCCTGACACATTTTTAAGGATGTTTAAATTTGTGGGTATTTGAGGATGTTCATCCCCAGCTCTGACCCAGCTGCCATTGGGGTGCGATACAGCTGTGTCGGCACCATGTTACACCTGAGATCAGAAGCCACGTGGAAAGGCTCCTTTTCCCATCTAACGATTCACTGTGTCCTGCAGGGCGATGTCTCCTCCAGCGCCCCGCAGGTCAACCTGCCACATCAAACCCGGGGCTGTGTGCAGGTGTGGGAGCTGGACAGACCACGCGGATGTCCCTAGTGGGACTGGGCGTTTCCACACCAGCAACCATCCTGCCAAACACAGCATCCAAACAGGAGCTCTGTAATCCATCTGTATGAATTTCATTTTTTTCTCTCTTTTGATCTTTATGTTTTCTTCTCAGTGTGTAATTGCTATTTACAATTAATTCTTCCTCTCCTGCCGTTTGCAGGCCGCCTCTCCAGGCTGCAAGGGGGACAGCGTGACTGGAGTAACTGGGGCTTCTTCAGGTCGGGGAACGGGTGGCAAAGAATACGGCTGGTTTATTTGCAATAGACTGTGAGCTCCCGTCCAGTGGGTTTTTTAAAGTATTATCAGAAGTGAAAGGCTACGTTTAAAAATGTATAAGCAGGGACTTTCAGCATTGCATGCCTTCATTCATAATTCACCAGTGCTCATTTCTGAAGAAGATTTTGTATTTTTACAAGGTAAGTGTACTTTAAAACCTTTCTTTACTTTGCAGTGAATGCACAGTTAAGTGAACTTGCTGAGAAGAAGGAGAGGGAAGCAAGGTTTAGAATAGGGTCACCCAGATAGCCGTGAACTGACTGTGATTTACATGTAATTCAGCTGTGACTGGGAAATGTTGCATTCCTGTTCATAGCACAGCCGTGGGTTTGGTGCTGGTAGAGTTGCTTTTCTGAAAAGATCTCCAAATTGTTGGCTGGTGAGTGTTATTATCTGCATCTTTATGCCCGAAGCAAAGGAGCTGCTTGGTGGAGAGGACATCATTCCCATCTCTCCCTGACATGCTGGAGACCCACATTGCTAAAACCAGTTCAGCAGACTGGTCTGGCCTGAAAGTTGCACCAGAGTGTCCTAACACCTAAACAAACCCCAAAGACCTGTTGATACATGAGTAGGAGACAGAGCTCTGTAGATGCTAAACTAGACTTTGCATGGAACAAATTGTCCACTGAGTATAAGATGATATTCTCAGGAGAACAAACAAAAAGGTGTCCCCAACAATAAGGCCTTGCTTTGCTCAGCAGTGGCCGTGTGCTCAGCTTGGGCTTGCTGATTCCTGCAGGCTGAGAGAGATTAACTCGTGCTGTTCGCTTTCCTCCCATTGAGCGAGGATGCAGGCTGAAGTTTTCCAAGTTTTAAATGATCTTCCAATGCACTCCCTCAGAAGCAGAGATGATGTTTTCCTATAACCCACTGGGAAAGAGCTATAGCACATCACAGGTCACTGTAAGGCAGGACCTGAGTGGACAAGCTGTTGCAAAGCTGGGGCAGATGTCAAGTCAGAGCAGTTCAGGTCTGGTTGTGCAACACAGCTGTTCACCTCAAGGTACAAGAATGTGCATCTTGATTTAGCTCTGCTGTGAAGACACGCTAAATTGCTTTGTCTGAGGTCACTGTCTGTGGCAGAATAGGGGAAGGGACAGCAGTTCAGGCACAAGCTGGATCTGACGTGTGGTGTTGTAAGGACTAATGTATTACGCCAACATGTAGCAGCCCTCTGGCTCTCGGAAGGCTCATGCTTGGCACGACAAATCGGTGCCATTGTACCTCAAGGATCAGCTCCAAAACCAGCCGGATTGTGGTCTATGAAGGCAGAAAGACTCTGGTGCAGGACATGGAGCCCCCTGAAGTGAGGATGCTCCGTGCTGATGGCAATATGTAACTCTCCTGTCTCCTGCAGTCCATCATGTCCAGGCTCCTGCTGGCACCAGCCGGCTGGTACCTGCCATGCTCCCACCTGAACATGCTTTGCTTGCCCAGGCCCCGCGTTGCATTGATCTGAGCTGAGAGAAGGACAGAGATGTTTACTCTAACAAGAGATACCCACTGTTTCAGTCTCCACAGTAATTAGGAGCAAAGCACTTTTAAAGCACCTTCCCTGCACCTATTATATAGGCACAGTGAGCGGTGCAGTCATTAATCAGACAAGCTGCTGGAGACAACTGCTAATTGAGAGCAATCCGACTCCCTGAAGTTTCCCTCCCTCTTTCTACCCATGCTGAAATATATAATTTCTTCTGCACTCCGGTGTTCGAGGGCAGGTTGTGGTTCTTCGCTTCTACTGTGCGGGAAATTGGAGGAGGGGATAAGCAGTGTGTGCATAATACAAGTGTGTGTGTGCTACGTGTCCTGTCCACGTCTGTGCGGTGGTGTGGATGCTCTGTGCTCATATTCCAGTTCTGCAGGAAGAGGTGAGAGTGGGTGGCTGACAGGAGTCAACTGGAGAATTGCCACAGACATCTGATTTTGAACGTCCAAATCGGTGGCCACCAGCTCACCAAAGCAGCACCAGTACAAAGAGTGTTTTGAGATGGTGTCAGAAAACTCTGCACGTTCAACTCGTTCACTTAATGCAAGATCGTGTTGCGATTTCTAGTACTTCAATATAAGGAGGACTTTGCACTAGACATCCTCATGAAGTCAGAGAGCCAATTGTGGGTGAAAGCACCGCTCACCGGCAGAGCTCCAGGGCAGGACTGGCCGAGACTACATAGAGAAATGAAGAAGAAAATGTCATTTTGTGTTTGGCTGGATGAACCATGTGGAAAATTCACGGAAAGCACTGGAGTTGCAGCGCAGTGAAACCAAAGTCAAGCCCCATATCCCCAGATGTGCTACACTGCGCCCAGCAACCTCTGGACAAGGTCGGTTCTCACCCAAATGCTGTGCACGTGCGCCTCTTTCTTTATGTTCTAGGCAAAACCAGCACTTTCATCCTCATTTTCTGCTGGCGGATGCATTTTCCCCACAATGATAGTGCACAAAGAGTGCTGTTAAAACCTGCACTAACTCAGAATTAACCCAGTTAATGAACTTTTGACTTGATGTACCTGTCTGAGGGTTTTATCCTTCCTCTTTGCTGCTGGTTCAGGTGGGTGACGAGAGGTTTTAGCAACTCGAACTCCTTCCGACAGAGGCAGATGGGACGGTGTCAGTCCCCTGTGTTGCATGTGGAAGGAGGCAGGATCCATCGCTGGTTGGACCCAAGACAGCTCCTTGCATGGGGTGTTTCTGCTTGGTTTTGTCCCCAGCACAACGTTATTAGCCAAAGAGAAGTGTCTCTGGTGGAAAGGCAAGGAAAAAGCCTCACCCCCTAACAAGGCCATTTGGGGACAGTCTGTGCCTAAGCTTGTTCCCATGTAATCCTCAATGGGATATGGCTTTTTTTCCCCCTCCATTGCTCAGTTCTTCATCCTTCAGGAGTTGCTGAGGACTTGGCGACAAAAACCCATTTGGTTCCCTCAAAGGATCAATTCCATTCAGCCTGTTTGCCATCCTGATGGATGTTTGTATCTATTAATTGTCTTCCCTCTCAATTTCTGCTTTCCCACTGATACCACAGAAAGTGCTGAAGAAACAACAAATTTCAGAAGACAATTTCCCGCCTCCAGTGTTTGTGGATAATTAGAAGATTGAGTACAAATGGCTTGCAAAGCTGCTTATTAACATATTTTTTTCCTTCCATTACTTAAAATAGTTAATTTTTCTGTACATTTTAGACATCCCAAGCTCTTTTCCATGCAAAAGACAGATGTGACCTCCTCTATGCCTCTTGTCCCTGTCCTGCCAACTATGATTTTGAGCAATATCATACTTTTAGCATTTACTGTGATGATGACGCCCGGTGTTTACGTACTGCTTTATCTTCCACATGCATTAGCAAGTGAGAACGGGTTAACCCACACATTTCCAAGGCAGACAGATCCCGTGAGCTTCCATAGATGGACAAATTGAGGTGGAAAAGTGCGGTGACATGATGAGAATGCAGGAGGAATGGAGATGAATTCTGCAACTGGAGATTCTCCCACCCAGTAACTTTTGGCTGCAGATGCAGGTGCACATGAATCATGAGATGGGACTTCAACAGAGCCAGAGCTGGGAATTCAGTGGAAAAAGCCTTTTGAGTCACAAAACATGGCAAAATCATATTCAGGACAGATGGTATTTTCTAAAAGTAGCTGTTTACTCCTAGAATTACTCGTCTTCCTTCCTGTGGCATTTCTTCCTCATCCCGTGGTGCTTCTGCCCACAAACTTGTCTTTTTCAGCATATTTCTGGTGGCAAATTTAACGATCTTTAAAAAAAAAACAGCTATAAATAAACCTCTCTCCCTGTCTTGGTCTTCTTACCTTCCTGTTTCTGTACGGCAATATCCTGCCCTAATTATGGCTAAATGTACAATATGTAGTTATTTTGGAAAATGTCTTTTGTCTTCATATGGGAGGTATAATTCTTAGTCCACCTTGCTTTTTGTACAGCTAAATGTCATGCTCTCTATTTGTGGTGTTGCCTTTGTTTCCACCTGAGTAAGGAAATCAAGAATAGATCACAGAAGGGAATAAACCGTGTTTAGTTTGCTTTTAGAAAACGTCTCTCGGCTGCACTCGCCTCCCTGCAGCTCAGATGAGGGGCAGCAGCCGGGCCCAGACGGCTGCCCTGTCACCTCTCCCTTCCCACAGGGCCCATCTGCTTTATGCCACTGTGCAAATCAGGAGAGATTGGGATTTGGCCCCACAGACCCAACAGGACCCATACACAGTGCTTGACCCACACTGTTAGGCCAACAAAGATGATGGAGTGGAGCACCTCCCTTGTGAAGAAAGGCTGAGGGAGCTGGTGCTCTTTAGTTTGGAGAAGAGGAGACTGAGGGGTGACCTTATTAATGCTTATAAATATATAAAGGGTGAGTGTCAGGAGGATGGAGCCAGGCTCTTCTCGGTGACAAACAACGATAGGACAAGGGGTAATGGAATCAAGCTGGAACACAAGAGGTTCCACTTAAATTTGAGAAGAAACTTCTTCTCAGTGAGGGTGGCAGAGCCTGGCCCAGGCTGCCCAGGGAGGTTGTGGAGTCTCCTTCTCTGCAGAGACATTCCAACCCGCCTGGACATGTTCCTGTGCGACCTTACCTGGGTGTTCCTGCTCCATGGGGGGATTGGACTAGATGATCTTTTGAGGTCCCTTCCAATCCCAAACATACTGTGATACTATTAGACCCTTTCTAGGGCAGAACTAGACCCAATTAAAGACCTTGAAGGTGCCATTCTGTGTCAGCCTCACAGTCCTGTGACAAGACTCGGCTTTTGTATTCCTCACTCACAGTCTTGAACGTTATATTTTCTGTTATTTAAGCCGTATTTTCTTTCAGTTTGGATGACGGCGACTTTCCACTGGCACCATATTCATTAAACTGCCTCTGAGTCCAGAACAGTATCCAAAAGTGTTGCTCATTAAATCTTGGAAAGCAGACAACCTTTCCACTTGTACGTAATGAAAGCACTTGTGGACGTCTTCCTTATAGAAATAAAAATAGTACCAGAAACACTGCAGTTTTTTCATCTTATTCCACATAGGTTGCTCTGCTAACAATTGCAACTAATATTGTCTTATGGTATTTTTGGATTGTTTACGATAATCCCCAAGTAATTTAGCAGAGATTCTTCTCTTCATATTGTTAACTAGCATTCTTGCCCTCCTGCCTCGTTGGTACCCACCATCCTGGTTTCAACACCCATTTCAGAATAAAATTAGAGACATGGATGCTGAATTTTGCACCATTTACAATGCTAAGTTTGGTTTTGTCTGCTCTTATCTTTTAACTCTACGCTTGCTATAAAATTCAAGATCCCAGCTCTCAAATTAAGTAGTTGCACTTATTTTAGGGATAATGGAGCTGCAAATGTAGTTATTAACTTGTTTACTTGAGAGTGAGAGGAAAAAAGAGAATTATTGTTAGTACTGCAAAAGAAATATGGAAAAAGTGCCGGCTTCACATTACATGTAATATGTGACTGAAAAAATGGAGCCAAGTGGGAACCTGCGGTGCCGAACTGTTTGCTATTAATCTTGGCTCACCAAAGCTTGAAAGGCGGATTTTCAGCTGATGTGTGTTACTCAGCGCCCTGGAACAGGTCGGCAGCAGCTCCATTCCTTTGACAACGTAGCTGTGTGTAAGAGAGGAGGTTGTCTGTGAGGGAGATGGAGCTTTCTCGGAGGTCACGCACCATGGTGCTGCTGGAGAAAGGGGCGTTGGGACCCCCCCGCTGCTTTCGCTGTGATCCTGATGTGGAACGGCTACTTCTTGGGCTTTGCCTTCGCCAGTGGAGTCAGAGCAACGGGATCAGGTAAAGGAGGAAAGAGTCATCAGACAAAATACACACTCTGGGAGTGCCAACTGCATGGGTTGAGGCAAAGCGGCTGTGGCAGATGTCGGTCAGGCAGTGAGGTGCTGGGAAGTGCCGGTGGACAGTGGCGGCAGCAGCATCGCTCCCGCAGCATCGCTCCCGCAGCATCGCTCCCGCAGCGCAGCCGAGCAGGCTGGGACGGACCAGAGAGCAGAAAAACAACCGTGTTCAGTTCAAATGCTGTAAGGCTGTGTTTTAGGAAATAGATGTCTTTATGGAGATTTTCAGAATTTTCTTCTTGTTCTTGTAAATTTTACCTCTGTTTAAAACAAACGTCCTTACTATTCACTTGACTTTAAGTCCCTACAGTGCTATTTTTCATAACTATTTTGTTTGATTTTCCAAAAAGTGGCTATGCTTTCTCTGCTGGTGCAAGGATTGGGATTTCTGGAGAACACAAATCCCACTTTAACTGAATATTGAATATATTTCAGGACCCTCCTTCTGCTGAGTTTCCAGTGGAAGTCTTTCCCCGTCGTTCTCGGCTGGGTGGGACCATTCTGCACTCCCCTTCCCAGTGTCTCTGGCCTTGTTAGGGTTCAGTCTTATATCTCCCCCTCTATCTTATCTGTTGCTGAAATGGAAGTGTATAAATTCTCTGTTGAAGTAGTTGCCTTAGACTGAGTGAGGTTTTCGCCATCAAAGCCTTTTAACAAACCTGGTCATGTAGAACTTCAACAGTACTTAATGCTACTTTAAGGGCAGAAAAGAGCAGCTTCTTTCATTCACGAGTATCGAGCGTGTTATGGCAGTCAGGCACAGACCGATGGTCTCATGAGCAACACTTATTTCCACTATTGTTCATGTTAATGCCGAAGATTAATCTCTTTGCCTACAGCAGCCTATTTTCTGATTTATTTCTGTGTATGGAAGGGCCCCTACCCAAGGCTCTAGCTCTGTGCAGTAATTGCAAGGACATTAAATTATCAGTTCATCATTTTACTTTGATTAAATGATTGTTATGAGGAACAGCCCCACTTGTATAGTGTCCTCTGCTCTTTTGTCTTGCTGTTAACACACATTTGGCCCCAGCTGCATAAGAGACCAGCCCTTGCCTGAATGCAACGGCAGCTGAACTCAGCAAGAGCCTTTTTAGTGACTTCAGGGGACCTTGGATCCAGCCTCTGATATGAAGTATCATAGGCTCATAGTCATAATAATTAGCTTTTTTCAATCACAGGAAACTCCATGCTTCTAGATACAGCCAGCTCCAGCAAATACATATTCAAACGAGAGCACATCATAGGTGGAAAGATCAATATAATTGCACCCAATTTTGCACTTGCAGTTGTCCTCCAGGAGCTAAAATGAGATTTTTAATATACTTATTATGAATATGTGCATCTGCTCTGCCATTTTTGCATAATGAGCATATTCCTGATACTTAAAGAATGAGCTTCCTCTCTCTCTAAGAGATAGGCAAAATGAGGCATGCTGTTATTCATGTATTTACTTATAATTCGTTATTTTTTGCCTCAAGCATACTGGGCAATCCATCTTGTTCCCAGGAAAACGCCAGAGGATATGGAGAAGGCTCAGCATTCAGCTCCGAACTCAATTATCACAGATCTCATGCTATAAATTAGAACATAGTGCAGAGAAAGAAGAACCTGCAGCTCCCCATAGAACATTCCCTGAAAGAGAGAGAAAAATGCTTTGGGACAGTTGGCTTGAGAAATGCAAGGGAGGAAGATCATCCAGCCTCCCCAGGTCCGCGCTGCAGGAGGAGAAAGGGTTGCCAGCTCTGCTTCCAAACACGTTGTGCCACATCCTGGTTCCATCTACGGAACGAAGTCCAAAGCAGCAGTGATAAACATGGACAACATACATCAGTCTTGACTCATGTATTTGGAACTCAAACACAATCCTTCACTGAAAAGAAAGCAACTTTTCTTGCTTGAGCAAACCAAACCATGAGCTTTTATTTCCCCCTTCCATGACCCAGAGGACAGTTCTCAAAATATACGATTTTCCAAAGTAATTGAGATGCTAGGAAGCCTTCAGGAGAGCACCTATAGGGTGTATCCCTGCTGCATGACTTGCATCCATTATAAGTGACATGCATCATGTCCACAGTGTGCCACAACCTGCTCCACAAGGGCACGATGTGCTCCAGCACCTCTGAACGCTGCCACAAGGCCACTTTTCCCAGAAAATATGGTCAAGCTCACAGATTCTGAAAAGTCTGGTGCCACCCACTTGCTAATGGGTCAGTACCCAACACTTTCCTTCAAGTGATGCTCATAACCAGATGTGACTTGTAACCAGATGTGATTCATAATGAGGGTGATGATGTAGTCCTCTTAATGACTTCATTTGCAGCAAAACCTAGACACCCACTTGTTCCTGGTAACAGGGGAATAGGGTGTGCAGATAGTGCCAATGCAGCACAAAAGCTGTGGAAGTATGAGCTGCTCTTTAAAGCTCACCAATACTGGTGCATTTCTGACCTCTTCATGACTTTGCTTTAGCTAAACAGTAGTCCTATTTAAACACGTTTCCTTGTTGTATATAATTTTTTGAACTTATTTGGGTTCTGGCTGAATCTGGACCGCTGCAGGGGTCTTTGTCGCAGTGGGAGACACCGCTGGTCCTGATGTGTCTGCAGCATTGCACCAAAGGCTGAAAACTGAACAATGGGGCTCAGATGCCCCAAAAGCACTGATAACCCATCTCCCTGTGTTGTGCAAAGGGGTTTGAAGGCTGATGAATGAACAAGAAACTTGTTGCCTGGCTGAAGTGATGCCAAACCAGTCAGTTCACCACGGTTTCTAGCAACACAGGGGGCTGTGTATGGGATGGGCTCTCAGGCTGCTGCGGGTAACAAGGGAACGTACCTGTGGGTCGCCAGCACTCAACATCTTAATCATCCAGTCTGGAGTGCAAAGTGCAGAGACCTGGTAAATAAGTGTCCGAACCTGTTAAAATGTTAATCAAACACAACGAGCTTGAGGTGTTACAGGATGCTCTATGAGAGTGAGGAAGTGCGAGATGCTCTCATAAATATGCAGCAGTCTGCCAGCTGCTTTGTATCCTCCTTGCAGACTATGTAGGACTACATAGCCCATATATTTTTCTTCGGATGTATTGGCCTCCCTCCTTGATCAGTAACGTTTATTTTTACCTGTTGCAAAACTGAGCCCCATGCAAATAGTTACGGGATTACTGTTTAACCAGGAACCACATACACCACCACCAGGTCAATTAAAACACTGGTATGACCATTAAGCTTTTTTAATTTTTAACATCCTTATTTCCAGAGTGTTTTTCAGAGCTCAGCTGAGCGGGTCTGTGCCGCTGGCCCTCTGCTCTGGGCTGGAGCCAAGGAAAGTGGGAAGGTTTGCATTAACTTCACTAGATTAAGTCCTCTACAAGGAAAATACTGGTCATTCCTGGTGAGCAAGAAGGCTTCTGAGATGGCTCTGCCACTGCCTAATCAAGAGGTGAAGAAATCCACTGTGGGGACCACACATGCTGAGCACTATGAAAACTGTTTTCCACTGGAGCTGCCAACCAAACACCCAAGTCACGACACTGGTTTCCTAACTTATCTTGAATTCTTCAGGGAGAAGATCTTCTTTCCACTTCTTGTATCAAACCCGAAGGCAGCCAACAGGCTCCCATTGCTCACCCTGTTCTCAATGGCTGTGAAGAGCCTCTAGGACAGCGAGGAGTCAGAGGGACGCACCTCAATTTCTAATGGCTTTTTCAGATTTCATCTGTTGCCAACGCATGGAGGAAAAAGGGTGTAACAGCCACCATAGCGGAACAACCACTTCCAGACACTTTGGTGTTAGAGCAATACTGACGTCCAAACTACCAGTTTCAGTGCAGCTTTCAGGGTAATAACTGAAGCTGGGAGGATCTGAAGGTACCAAATCAATAAGGATTTATTTTTTCTTACACAAAACAAATGGGCTGGTTGTGCCAACACCACTCCTGACAAAGAAGGATTTTTCTATACTGAATGTAAGGAGAAAAGTTCAGCAAGGCTTTTCTACGCATACACAGGCAAGATCCTATGTGTGCAGGTGCAGCTGCCACAGAAGTTGTCCTCAAACATAATCCTCAGGTGGACAATGAGGGTGAAGCACTTGGTCAGGCTGTTACGAGTGGACTCCGGGGGAACACATGATTTCACGGGAATTATCGCACAAGCTCCTATAGAAGTCTACTAGATGTGCTGCAAAGTGAGGGTTCTGTAGGTGTGACCAACATAAGGAGACTCGCTGCAAACAGTTGAGTCTAAAGGCCACTGCCAGCATTAAAACGAAGCTGATTACAATGCAAACACTCGGCTATAGATGCCTCAATTTATAAGTAATGAATTTTAGAGTTTATTCAGGATAAAAAAGCATCCATTAAAAATGGAAATCCAATGCAAAGCAGTGAAGCAAATTGCTAGCAATATAGAGAAAAGATAAACAATAATAATAAATTACTTCAGCTTATAGATAAGGAAGCCATGAGAAAGTCAGAGAGACTATTCATTTGTAAACGGCGCAGTGGAAGAAGATAAATGGGCCTAAATTCTGCTTCTGTAAAACTCTCAGTGACTTCACTGATTAGGCAGGAGTTGTTTAAAAATCAGCAGAAAGGGTTCTGATTTGATCTGGGAAACGATGTGAAAGTCACTCAATGGACTCCCCAGAAAAGCCTTTTCTTTTCCCTCTTTACGAAGTGCTGCCTGCGGCCCAGACTCCTGGTGCTGCTCTAAGAGGCTGCGCCGCTCGCAGCGGTGACGGACTGAGGAGGATGCGCCAGGAGGAAAGCTGCTTGCAACTTTGGACAGCCCGATTTGCTTCGTTTCCAATCAGAAGAGGATTTGTCCCTCGTTTCCAAAGCTCAGCCTGAGATCAGAGCAATAAGTGGTGCTCCTGATTTGCGTATCAGTGTCTGCAAAAAAGGATTTGACCATCAACTTGCCTTTGCCATTCAGGGTTTGTGTTTTTCCTTTGCACCTGGGCTTTCTCAGCTGCATTGCTTGCATTTTGCTGACACCTTTAACTTTCATTTGTGGTTTAGCTGTGCATGGGGACTCAGAAGATGCACACACATCGTAGTGCTGGCTTGATTTATGGCACTTCTGCAGGCACACAGGTGCTCCAGCGAGCAATAGGGATGTGCAGAGATGGCAGAACGCAGCAGGCTCCAGCAGCCGCCTCCAGGGGACACATGGCTGGCCATGGTGCGGCTCCTGCAGCTGGAGGGAGGAGACTTTAAATTGCCTTTCGGGTAGGATCTATCCTAATTCACCTTGGGATGTATTTTGAAGTTATGTCAGTATCACCTGAAGCATGTAGGTGGTTTTGTACATGTGTCTGTCAGTGAGCACCTTTCTAGA
This sequence comes from Columba livia, assembly GCF_036013475.1. Taxonomy (NCBI): domain Eukaryota; kingdom Metazoa; phylum Chordata; class Aves; order Columbiformes; family Columbidae; genus Columba; species Columba livia. The sequence goes on from NC_088616.1 coordinate 16,607,029, forward strand.
AGAAGTGGCAGAGGAATTTATGTAGGGATCCTAATGTCATTCATTGCTGTGGCCAAGGCGCAACATGACCCAGATTCCCACATTCACAGAAGTGTGGCGTGCTCTGATCTGACACCTCCAATTTTGAGATATTCTGCTTCAGCTCAAGCTGCCAGTTCAGTCTGCGAGCTGCTGGGTCTGCGGCCACATCTGAGCAAGATCCAAGGTGTAACACAGGCCACTTCTGACAGGGGACAGGTCCTTGTGTGTGGGGTCATTTGAAAGAGAGGAGCTGATCTCCCAGCATGTCCTCATAGTGCAGACTGGACACAAACGCGGGCATTCCCCCCATCCTGTTCAAAATCCCCTTAATTCTTCATGTCAACTACATCGAAGTTGCATAAATGGAAAACCATGGGTAGTATTTAATAGCTCTAAAAAGGTGGAGCAGCAGATAGCGTGTGTTCCAGCAGCTCTTGGAGACCATCTCCAGACACAAACTTTAGCTCTGACCTTGCACCAGAGGAACAGGTACCGGTCCTGCCAAATCAATAAGCTCCTTTTTGCCTATGCTTCGTTTTTACTCATGGGCAGAGCTGGCCTGACCTCACTTCTCTTCTGACCCACCAAATTGAACTGCTCTTCGTTTTCTTCTAGACAGTCCCCAAAAGCGCTGGATTGGTCCTTCACCGGTGCACGTGTAGAAGCAAGTGGATAATGCAGTTTGATCCGGTCACAGTGAGTTATGACTGCAGGCTACCTAGGAATCACTTTTAGTGTAAAAAATATATTCTCAGGAAATCCAGCAGCTTCTAGCTGGTAATAACCTGAAATTCCATGTGAAAACTTGTCGCAGGCAACTCGACACTTTCCTCAAACACTCAATTTACGGTTTAAAAATAATTTTCTTTGTGCATGTTCATTTCTGCGTATCGAGCACCCGATATTTTAGTGAAAAACCACTGGAAGGAAGCCCATAGAAACAACTGATAACTGGGATAATTTCTGGAAAATGAATTTTGTGGTCATACATTCAGAACTAGCAGAAAGTTTGCTCTGTTAGGATGGGGCAGGGACAGTCTCCAGGTGCAGTTTGGGTGTGTTAAGGGGCCGATGCAGTTGCTGCAATGAAGGGAGCAGGATGTCCCCGTGGATTCACAGGTACATGTACAGACTGACCAGCAGTAACCAGAAGACCCTTGGACATCGGTCCCTTTAACGCCCACATAAGACAAATTCGTGTTCAGGTCAGCGCCCAAGGGACCAGTCGGGCTGAGATCCCAGGTTCCCTCCTCCTACACGTTTCTTGCTGTTGCTCACATTGCAAACTCCTTCAGGCTTGTGGCTTGTATAGATGTCACGGGCTCTGCCCAGCACTGCTGGTCACAGCACTGATACCCAATATACCCAATTCAAACAACGAGACCTATTTCTTTTTCATTATTTTTTAATTAGTGTGAATTTCCTTTGGTGCTTAAATAACAGAAAAACAGCAAAATGAAACCGGGTGCTCCTCTGAATTACCCTGGAGAATACAGTAAACTATTCTAGGTTGTCATACACAGTTGCAATTAGGTGCTTTTAGTATAGTATCTATTTTTATCTATTATTTATTGTGCATATTCTATTTATTGTGTTGAACATGTTATGGCTGATAGACTACTGCAGACCTCTTGGTACATTATTGTCTGGGTGCTGTTGCTACACCCATTTTTGAAATCTGGAGACAAACTGATTGGATTCTGACGTTTATTTATCTTCTTAGAGCGAACTGTTTTGTCTGGTAGATAGGTAGGGCTCCTGAGGAGATGCTACACCGCATCATGCTAATCCTCCTTAGTTCATGGATTGCTGCCCTAATGCACAACGACAGCCCTTTGGGAGCCTTCGTCTTGCTCTGCTTTAACGCGCCGTTACACGTGTGCCGGGGTGCACGACCCCTGCACGCCAAACCCACCGTGAAACCCCAAACCCACCGTGAAACCCCAAACCCAAGCTGTTCTGAGCCGTTCTCAATGCCCTGTTACCCCCCAGAGCCACAAGTTCACCCCCTGGCTCCAGCTTCCCATCCCGCCCAATCACCCTGCCCACACAGAAAAGAAACACAAGGCAGTCGCTCTTTGCCCTTCCCAAATATCTAGAAAATGAATACGAATTCACCACAGGTGGGTCTTGGAAAGTGAAAAAAAGCCACGGAAATTTTCCAAATCCATGGACATTTGTGTTATCTGAGATGTTCTGTTGTCTTTAAACACGGTGTGTATGAGAGTCATGGGAATTTGAAATGGGCTGTATAATAGAAAAAGACATATATTTAGTGTTAATACATCAGCCTAAGAAGTGAATGGGACTATGGAACAACACTTTCTCTCATTCATAATTTTAATATGTCGAAATGCCTACATTTTATTCTATCATCTGGCTACAGGCTTTTAAAGTATATGTTTATAAATCCCTGAGACAAAAGCCATAAAACGAAACACATGACAGGTTTGAATTATGGCTTTGCTGAACATTGTCATAATAAATCCTCTCCTCGCCTACCAGAGCGATGAGGGATTCGTTCCTCCCGTACCACCCCATGTTTTCACAGGCCAAATCCAGCCGCTGGTTCCATTTCCGTTTGCTGCGGGGGTGACGGTCTGCACACACCCTGCATGAACTCAGCTGAACATCATTCAAACTACCTGCTTAAGAATGCCATGTTTCTAGATCATTTAGGCTGGGACTTTCTGAGCTATATGTATAGATTCTCTGGGCAGTACGTCAAGCCATAATCTTTGAGAGGTGTTGCTCTACAGCCCATTTCTACACTATAACTGTGAGAGGAAGGGATGCTGAAATGCTAGTCAAAACAGTGCTTTCCTGGGGAAGATTGGCCATTTTCAGCACCACGGTCATTATCAGAGTTTTAATTTACATTTATCACCGATTCCCTGCGTTAGCTGGATTCGCTGTTGCTACAAAAGGGGATGACAATTGAAACAGCTCCATCCGAAACGCCTGGCTGGTGTGCACAGCTTTGCTTTGAGCAACATTTCCAGGGAAAATGAATCCATTTAGACACAATGGCTACACATTTTGCCATATCTTTATTGCACTTGTACCACGTTGCAAACAATTCCACAAAAATGCTGCAAAAGTAAGCCTAGAGCTGCTGAAAGCAGCTTCTTACCCATATATGTATATATTTACACAAAACTATCAAAAGCAAAGTTGAAAAGTAGCAGCTCAGCTATGATAGTCTAAAAAGATAAGAGCTGCCACCTCCTTCTGGACAAATAGTACAACTCGTCATTTACATCACTTTGTAAAACCAACATTCAAGTATTCCCGTCAATGCACAATTAGTGAAATTCCCTTCTGGTAACCACTGTATTTATTATTATTATTATAATTATTATTTTTTTGCCTTTAAAAGTTTGTAATGCCTTAACCCTTTAAATGCTGAGTAGCTGGGGGAAAAAAAGCATTCGACTGAAATAAGATACAGTGGATTAGAGCACTTCAAGGGTTAACACAGAATAGTAAGTGGACCGTCAGCACAAATAAAGTGTGAGTCACAAAACCATGTCAACCCTCTCAGTTAAATTTGGTAGGTAGGTCTGGGGTTTCATAGATATACCATATGTAAATACAAAATATTAAGTAAAGGCCTCCTTGCTATACAAAAAGGACAGGAGGTGTTTTGCTGTCAGACTGTTGTCTGTCAATGATCTGAGCATTTTCTGAATCTTTTCATAATCTCTCTTTAGGAACTAATGAAAAGCATCACATTAGACTTATTTTTCTTAACGAACTAATCCTTTGCAGAGTCTATACTTTACCTACTTTGGGAACAATTATATCTCATTTCTGAATTCACTGAATTCACAAAGTGGCAAACACAGTCTTTTGCAAGACTTATTTATTCCTTTGTCTTTGAATCTTCTTTACTTGGCTGGTAAGAACGTAGTCTTGCGATTTCACTACCTCTCGGTCGTAACAGTGTTAACATCAGTGTTAAAGTCATTTTCGACCACATTGTCATAACCATCCTTTTCTATACAGTCACCAACCGCCCTGAGGACGATCCGCAGCCGCCTGTCCATCGCCTCCAAGTGAGGCTGGTAGAGAATGGGAGCTATTTTGTCCTTTAGTAAAGATTCCTTCATCAAGAGGCTGAGTTTGTACTCCTCCTTGGCTAGCAGCTGTAAGCGCAGATAGGTAGACTTCCTTATTCTGAGAGAAAAAGGAGAGAAAAAATGCAGATCAGTATTCTAATCGCTATTGATTTCGACAGGGCTAAAAGGCTTATGGTCAGCATGGCGAGACCAGCATAAACACCTTATTATGTGATCTGAAATGCTGCGAACCAGGCGCTGTCACAGTCCTAATGAGCAGCTGGCATTGTCACCTTTGGGAGCCCTTCGAGGGAAGAGGTTTGGAGCACAGCTCCACTGGCAGTCTTGGTGCTCCTGGGCTGGGTACGGCAAGACCCAAACTCAATATCACCCATCCTCTTGAAAACACTGCTCATGGGCACCATGGAATGCCATTGTGAAGCAACTGAACAAGCTACAAGTTGTGCCACTTCCATGAAATGTGTATCTTCTCTTAATAAAGCTTCTCTCACAACAGCTCGGAGCCATGCAGGCCCCGCTCTCAACGAAGCCCCAGCGCCAGCCTGGCTCCGGCGCCCTGGGCAGGATCGTAACAGCTCCTGCTCTCCATAGGATGCAGTAAAAGATTCAACATTTCAGTGCTGTTAGTGGAAACAACCCAAATGACCCCAAAGGTGAAACATACCTGCAGCACTGGTTTAAAGGCACCAATATGGAAAGTTCGTCGTGGGAGTATTTTCCAAACCTATTTAAAGGAAAGACCAAGAACACAACAAAGGCTGTTTTAAAGACTTTTTTCTTCTTTTTCTTCCCTCCAGAAAATATTATTAAAGGTATTTACCCTCTTCCATTATCCAAGTGAATAATAAATGTTTCATTTCCAAACTTCTCAAAGGTCTCATAGTGATGTCGATCCATGTTACCTGGGGATAACGAGTAAAAAGACCATTCTGACTCTGAATTGCAGACTCTGAATTTGACTCTGGGCCTGCAGGCCAGGACAACAAAAGCCACATATAGAAGAAACCCCGCGCTCCCCAGACACGGCGGCTCTGCAAGGCCACGCAACGAACGGATCTGCTGAGCTCCATCACCTCCTGTGCGGAAACCCCAAAGTCCCGAAAGATGGACTGTTATGCCTCTGAAGCTTTTCAAGGTCTTTGTAGCTTTTCCATCCATACGACTTTGCTAATTTTCTATTAAACTTTTTGAGCTGCGACCAAACATTCTGGTTTGCCTCGATTAAGAACTTTGCCCAAATTTCTGGCTGCCCGGAAAGTCAAAAAGGTATTATGGCTCTAACATATGGATCAGGTGCAGCTCAACAGCTCTCTTTGGGGACTCGTGGCAGGCAGAACTCTCATCTGCTTTTTAAGGTCAATGTGCAGGATACTGGTGCCAACCTATGAATTTTGTCTACGTGGCGGGGACCTTGAGCCACTTATAGATGCCACGTATGGCTCCTGAGCTGTGATTTGGCCTCTCCTGCTGCAGACTACTGCAGAAATCTCCGCAGTGCCAATGGCATAGGAAATGTACATGCTGGCATGTGTCTGAGGACCAAGTATGTATGGTGGCACCTTATAGGTATATTAGCTGCAGCGGAACAGGTTTCATATGAGAATGAGTCAGTGTAGACACTGAGTAGCTTTGGAATAGGTCACTAATACCTGCTTGTTAATAATTATTTCATTCTGACCAGGTTACACATCTATTAGGAAGTTCTTCCTCTTTACCATAGCTTCCTTTGTGAAAATTCTATACCTCTCCCCCATCTGACAGTTCCTAGGGCAAGCAGCACTGAATGCTACTGCAGGCTGAAAACAATGTGCTGGTAATGAGCAGTCCTTGCAAGTGTATGCAGCAGCCATACGTTACAATGGTAAAGCACTCATTAAGCAAACTGTGAGGCCCTTAACCATTGTGAAGGAGACTGGCCTGACCTGTGCTCGTCATCACTCTGCGCTTCTGAACGTCTTTGTTCTTTTAATTGGCACTGATGGGAATACATAACCCTGTAAATCTGCATTTTCTCATAATCATCCAGAACGGCACACACAGTAAATGCAGCTTCAACCTCGCTTTAGCAAACTGCTGAGCTGTGCAGAGCGGTGCAGAAAGAAGTGGTTCTTATTCTAATTAAATGTTGCATTTAATGTTTGAAAGAGATGAAACATACCCATTAGGAAATCAAAAACTGTCATATCCATTATATCCAGAATTCTGGTCCCACTGTCATACGGGGGTGTTTGTTTAACCTCTTCACAATAATCTGGATCAACTTCCCATCTGGAAAAGACAATATTTGGATATTTTACGTGACATACAAAGCTTACTGAGTATTAAAAAAAAAAAAAGAAGTTATTTTTCAAAGATCTAGTTGCATCGCATTCAGTTGAGGGCAGGGCCGGGTGGAAGGCAGCAAAGTCTTCAGGCTGTTTCCAGTAATGCAGGCAATGGATAAAGATTGTGACCGATGGAAAAGGAAGAAAATCACAAGATTGAAAACTATCTGGCTAACAGCTTCAAGGTTTAGGAGATCAGCTGCACCATCGGTCATACGATGAGAACATCTGAGACTTGTGTAGGGCTCCTGATAGCCATGAATCTCTCTCTCTCTGATAGGACTCAGGTCTTGTTGCAACCTGTGGTCCTGTCAAAGCCACTGGGGAATCTGTCGCATGAGGGATCTACGCCATTGAAGGCCCTTTTGGGTTCAGCACCACAAGCTGGAGCTCGTTGCAAGTGTAGGTGTTCCGTCCCTTCCAGGAGCTGGACCCACTGAAGAGATGCGGCTGCTCTCCTAAGCCTCGATGCTCTAGGCCGGGCAGGGGCAGGAGCAGCAGCGCTGTTCTATTTCCCTATCGCCCTTGGCAGCTGCTGAACCCTTTGCCCACCACTACTCACTCTGCTTTCTTGCGCTTGTGGTAGGAACGTCTCCAGGGGTTTCTCCAGGTTTTCCTTTTAGCCAAAGACAAATCAGGTAGGAAAGCAGCCAGGGACCCCTCAATCTGATCTGGTTTTCCACACAGGGCGTGCTCTGTCGAGCAGTAGTAGGAGCATTCCCCATAGAAGCAGATGTTGTTGGCTGGCAAACAAAGGAAAAGAGTTTTAAACATACCCTTAAATTAGTGTCCAAGAATTCATAAAAATCACTGATGTGTGTATGAGCAGAAATAAATCACAGACCCAAAATCCTGTTACCACGCATAGTTTTCTTCCACTGAAACCACTAGAAAGACACTCATTTCGGTGACTGGGATCATACCCTATGCTGAGCTCTCTGTGACTATTTCCAGTCTATTTATATTAAAAAAAAACACAACATATTTTATTATTATTTTTAATCTTTTCCCTCCTGCATTCACCTTCCCAGACCAATACATCCTTTGGGATATATTTGTTACTCCAGGCTGAGATCCCAAATTCCATTGCTGAACAAGTGGCATGTGCCCAGAATTAAGTCACCTTTCAAAACCTTGGCTCATTGCTTGAAGAGCAGACAACAGCATTTCATTCATTTACTTGCTGGTATGAGAAGACCCGGCAGTTTTACCAAGGAGAGTTATTTACCACGAGGACTCGTGTTGGGGTGTATGTGGAAGGTGGAAACAGCATAGACGCAGGTCTGCCAGCACAGTCCCAAACACAGATTTCTTCCTCCACACATCACGTTACTCCAACAACCACATTAAAAAAAACCCCCCAAAACCCCACCCTGCAGTAGGTTTTGGAGTGTTTGTTACCTTAAAACCTCTCCAAAGCTGCCATCACGTATTTCTGCACCAACAAGAACTCCCACCTCTTTACAAGAATCGCCTTCCCACATGAATTCATGGGAGGTGGAAGGGAGCAGCTCGTCCCCAAGTTCCCACCAACACTGGACTACGAACAAGAACAGGAACACACTGCTGACCTTGTTGGTGTGCTACAACTCTTTTGGCATTGCTTTATGCATATAAAATGTCATTAGAGGAAGACTGTGCCTTTTTCTTACGGTAATGCATGAAGCCAAGAAGTCACATCGCATCCTAATTCCACACAAGGCCCCTAAATTCAAATATTGCTTCTGAGCTACTCTCCCCTTGGGCAGGCTCAGTATAAATGAGGCAGGAAGGGTGGTGAGTAGAGGGGGGTGATTTTCCGCCTGCCACAGAAGACCCTGTGGCTCAGAAAGGTGAGCTGGTGGGTTTCATGGCAGCGATGGCCTGTAGGTCACCCTGACGTCCCCCCAGCCCACGGGTGGCAAAGCGGCCGGTGGAGATGGGGCAGCGCTGGTGGGCAATGCAAGGGAAACGATGAGTCAAGAGGACAGGGAGCAATTCCAGCCCTGGTGCTACAGAGATAACAGGAAAGGGGGAGAAACCAAGCAAGGAGCTGCGACCGGAGGAGTAGGAGAACATGGAAAAGCAAACAAGTCTTGTCATGATGTCTTTGATTGTACTAATTAGCTGCACTATCTGGGTCTGACTACTAATCATGGAATCACACCAAATAATTGGACTATGAGGTTATGTGTTACTACTTGACAGTCTGTCTCACCTCTTCATTTCCCAGCCTCTAGTGAGCCATCAGATGTCTCCACTAAGCTGTGATTACTGTACTCTGGAGACAGACTTCTTGCATCCCTCTGCTGTGACCGCTTCCTAAGGGCCGCCCATCTATCTGTGCTCAGGAACAGCTCCAACCCAAACCGTGTATTTACATTCACAGCGCTGGCTCATACCCGTTAAATACATCCTGACATAGTCCAGAAATATCTACCCTGTGGTCAGAAACCTCGTTGGTGATTACTGAAAGAAAAGTACTTAAGGGAAGAAAAAATAAATAATAGAAATTAAGAAAGGAAGGAAGGGAACACTCGGCAAGTATATACTTCTAATTTTGTAATTTGAAGTGTTTTGCCAGGCAGAATATTCTTTCTTAAAAATAATTTCAAGAGCTTTTTCTTACCTGGAAGATACTTAGTCCCTTAACATTTTAATTAAAGGAACAGTAGTTTGAGACTCCCCATGAGCTAAAAGTGACCACATCCTTGGCCAATAAGCCACTCAGCTTGGCTATTTCCCACCCTGAGAGTGAAGGTTTGAAAACCTGTTTCACAAATTGCATGGGGAAAGAGCAATCACAGTTAGGCCAGCTCAGGTTGGAATGGGCTCTGGAGGGCTCCACTCCAAGGTACACCTCCAGGTTAAAACAACCTGAAACCATCAGCTCCTCCTTGCACACCAGCTGCACCAGCTCCAAGACCATCTCAGTGGCCCTTCTTCAGACTCACTCATTTCATTCGTCTAAAATCAAGTGTAAAGTCAACATGTAGACAAACCCAGCCCAAGGCAGGCCCTGGGCGTGCTGCCCTGCAGTCTGTAACCCCTCAGGCATTTCCTTCTCAAAAGCGCTGTCGCATTATGGACTTGGCACAGCTTTTGAGTGGCTAACACAGGTGCCTTGACTTCGCTTTTGATCATCTTGGCAAAACCAGGAGGGCTTCACGCCTCCCTGTGAACCTCTTCCATAATTCAAGATGAAAGCGAAGAGTTGTCCAAGCACCTGTGGGCAGCACCGCCAGCTGCAGATGGCCTGCGAATGGGGACATCATCCTGGGCCGTTAGGAAGGTTGGGATATTCCCGGTCAACGGAAACCGGGGAGAAACATCTGTGATTTATACCCTTGAAAGAAACCGTTGCAGACAAAATATTTCAAAGGGTTCCAGGATGCCAACAGAGCTGATGTACAAGAAATCACATACAGATGCTGCTCACTGCAGGTTAGCGCCGAAGAGTGAACAGACACGAAGAGGGTTTGTGTCTCACTGTGCTCCAACCCAGCTGTGGCAGCACCACCTGCTCGTCTGGGGAGGGCGTGAATCCACGCACATTTATCTTGATCGCCTGAGACAACTTCTCTTTGGGGGTTTCCATGACCTGACTTCCAGCGGCAGCAGGAAGCCGACGCTCAGTTATCTGCCATCATAACGGCTTTGTAAAGAGCAAAAGGCCCAGCAATGCCCCCACCTCGCTGCCGCAGCCTCTGCTGCTCACTATGTAAATCTGACCTTTCAAAAAGGAATTAAGCCCAGCATTTTGCACAGTGGGAAGATAAATACTGTGTTTAACAGTTTGCTTCTGAATTTAACTTTGGAAACAATGAAACTCTTCTCCGTATTGTCAACAAAAGCAACTGGGACTAATCATTTGACAGTAATCACACGTTTGTATCCAGATAAATCTCCAGGAAAGCTCTGCTGGCGATGGCGGTGTCTGCAGGGACACAGCTGGGACGATGCCGTCTGTACCACATCCCTCTTCATCCTCCAGCTATTGATTTGCACACAGAGCCCCCGCTGCCTGCAATGGGAACCCAGGATGCAGGATGCACCCTGTCATTGAGACAGCAAACTTGTGCTAAAACCACAAGTGTATTTCTCAGTGAGAAGTTACTTTCCACGGCAAAGCTGCTTTTGCCAGCTCTTGTTCGGCCTGTGGGCTCAGACCTGTGGTACATCATCTCCACGGCTCCTGCCCGGATTCTGGGGTAGTGGAGGTGAAAGGATGCTGTATCTCAAGTTACTATTAAAGAAATCAACTGCTTTGATTGATACAGAATAGACATCCTGATATGCCTACCCTAGTTCCTATATGCAGGCAGTGAGACAAGGCAGCCTGAATTAACCGGGGAAACATTTTCTAAGGTTTCTTAAAAATGCAGGAAAGAAAAAAGAACCCAAATATAGAAAAGCACAGTTCTCATTTAAGACTTTGAGGTGCGGCAGCAAGATGCTTTGAAACCTAAGTAGGTGACCCACATTCTGCACAGCAGGCTGGGGCTGAATTTCCAGCTAGAGACACAAGCAGCAGCTCCACGCTAAGAGCAGGGTTTGGCCTTTCGAAGGCATAAATAAGAGGGAAAGGGGAGATAAGGTCTAACTGGACTGTGGTCCTTCTCCCATAAAAATTTCCCAGCCCATATGTTCCTCTTCCACATGACACAGGTGTTTCTGTACAGACCTCCATCCCTAAATACACCTGCAAAAGAAGCGACTGGCAGGAATTTGTGCTCCTGCAGAGCGGGTAGAACCAGCAGCAGCAGTGCTGGCAAAACAGAGAGGGGAGGATGCTCACACACTCCGAAACGTTCAACTGCTGCAAGTTTGCAACACGCAAGCTCTGTCTTCATTAAAAACCAAAACCGTTTCCTCAAAGCACCGGAGGCAAGAGAACCCCGAGCGGTGTTGCAAATGCCTCATTTTCGTTATCTGAGGATGAATGGATACAATTCGTAATGAAATCCACGCAAAAATCATGGTCTGGTGATCGGAACTCCAACTAATTACAACAATTAAGAACCAGAGTGTCTGTGCGTCATCCTGAGAGCTGAACAACAATTCTTGTCAGGAAGCAAAGGAACAAGTAGAGATACCGTAAAGCAAGTTGCTTGGCAGAGCAATCCTTTCATTGAGATTTGCATGGCTGTTAATAGAGGACATTTAGCAAGCTATACAATTGGAGTATTGGAAAGAACCCTGAACATTTACTAAAGCAATGCATGAAAAGATCTTTCACCTGCTCAAAATAATAGCTTCTTCAGAATTGCTATTGTTTGCTGAGAGGGGAAAAAAGAATCCATAATCCCTTGGAATTGGTGAATATGAACAAAAACGCAGTGCTTACTCGCTATGTAACACGGATTTCTTTAAGATGCTGCCTCAACGACTTCCAAAACGAAGGCTGACATCATTAATATGTCTCTTTTTTCCAAGCAAATGAACATTCATTTGTAAGAGGAGCAGGGCTACTGCAGCCTGCCCTGCTGCGAGGGATGTAAAATTAATTTCAATAATTACTGACCTAATTCCATTGCTCACGTTCAGTCCGAAGTGCCTGGCAGTGCACTTCTCCGCAATCTGCTTCCCTCCGCACGCCGCCCGACGCACCGACGGGCCCGTCTGCCCGCAGCCGCTTCGCTGCCGCCGAGGACGGGATGAACCCGCACCGGCCTGCAGCCTCCCGGCACCGCCAGGCGCTGGTTTCCGTCCCCATGGGACAAGAAACATGGCCCAGGTGTGGAAATGCAGTGAGGTTTCTTCCAGCACACCCCCGCGCCGGTCCAGCGAATACTACAGTGAGCACCATCAGTATTTACCCTCTGAGGGTTTCCGCTGCAAGCAGCAGGCTCCCAGCCCGAGGGGAGATCTGTTTAAAATCCATTACATTTAGTGCTTGTTTAAATTTAAGAGATATATATGGGTGCGTGGAGAGGGAAACATTGCCAGCAGACACGATGTGTCCCCAGGACCGTTGTCGCTGGGCACTGCTGGGGATGGAGACGCGGAGGCACAGCCACCTCAACGGGACTCTCTGAGCGGCCTCGATAGCTTAACGCAGGCGCACAGATGGCAAGTATTGGTTCTTCCAAGTGACTGCATGTCACACCACAATCTCTCAGCTTTTTAGCCAGTTCTCCCTCAAAACCAACGGAACTTGCTGCTCCCGTCTGCCAAAGGGACAAACCCGGCGCCCTCCTCACCCCCCAGACCGCGCGGCTCAGCCCAGCACCCTCCTCTTCTCCCTCTTCTACCCTCCAGCTGCCGCCTGAGCTCAGAGCCAGGTTTGTGAATTTGTTTCTAAATGCTTAATTTAGGACCTTTATTACTTTTTCATTACGCATTAATTAATGCTCGCCTTTTAAGGTTGATATGAAATACAAGACAGAGGTTGGGCATATGTTGATGAGAATCCAACTAATTAAACTGGGGGCTTGTAGGGAAGAGCTCAAGTAACCAACATGATTTAAGCAAAGGGTATTGATTTAAGAAATGTAAAATTGAACGAAAAATTAATTGCTTAAGCATTTTATTCTCCAGAAAAGCCTAATTCATAGTCATCAAATATTTTAATTGAATTTATCTGAGGCGTCGAAATAAATTTGAATAAAGGATTATGCTTGGATCATCCCTTGGACGTCTGGAATTTCATAATGACAAGATAAAGATCTTTGCTCAAACCAGCAGCCTTAACCGTGCTTCGCCATGCTCTGCTGCTGTGAGCTGCTCACTACGGGAGCACGTTCACTCTTCAGCCCTGGTACATAACCCGGGCAGACTAAAAAGCAAGCAAACCTACTAATCTGTGCATTACTTGCTAAAACAGGAAAAAAATGGTTTGTATTTCCAAAGAGACGAAGTGCCTTGTGCACACAAACAGCCACAAGATTTTTTGCCACCTTTTGTGTGTGTTTGTCTACAGAAAATCAAGCAAAAAAAATGTAGAGAGAGACAGAAGGAAGGGGAAAGAAAGTGACTGAGGCACAAATGCTGAGCTGGAGCACATGGGAATCAGGTTTGGTGAACACTGTCACCAGCTACTGTCACCAGCTACTGTCACCAGGTACCGTCACCACTGTCACTGCGACTGCACACATAAAATTGGAGTGCTCATAATAACACAGGGTAAGATGAAACCCCTTGTAATTATGTAATGTATTTTACAAGTGGGCATAAATAACTGTCTGCTCAACTGTGTCCTACAGAGCTGAGCATCAATACGAAGTTAAAAATAACAGCCATTATAATGACTTTATTGGTGATCACACAAGTGTGATAAACATTTGAAGAGAGAAAGCTCTGCAATGACAATGCTCTGGTTTCTAGCTAACAGCAATAAATTAGTTACATCGGGAGAAACCGTAATTAAGTCTTTGGATCTTGACTTCAGGGACTGGGATAAACAGCTTCTGGCCAATGGCACGCAGAGCGAGGCAGAGATCTCAGGAGAGTTCTGCTCCAGATTGCCTGTTACACAAGTCACCGCCCGAGTTCAGCAAAGCGCATTTGCACACAGCTCAAATAATATGCATTAAGCTCCCTGGAACACAGCTACATGCTTTAAATCAAATGTTTCCCTCTATATTCTTTCTCTAAGAACATACTTAAGCATGGATTTTTGTGCCTTTACTCAGAGCTGTAACTTCTGCATCTCAGCATCCCAGATGCTGAACAGAGATGACAGCACTTTCTCCCACCCTGTGCCCATCTGCACCTATTCCAGTTGTATATTCTGGTGAGCAGGACAGATACTCTGGTTTTATACAATTCGCAGCCTGTGGAGCTCCACACCAGATGTTGTGGAAGAGTGAAGAGTAATAGCAAGTGGAATCGGTTCCTGGGGTCAGCCCTCAAAGCAAGAACAAGGGCTGGGAACAACTCAGGTCACTCCTACACTGGTCTCTGCCCACCCGAGATCGGGAGCTGGAAGCCGGATACGTTACACATCTCTTTGATTGATTTCTTTCAAACTCCTGTTGTCATAAAAACTGAAGTACACGACTTTGAGAAAATTAGGTTTTGGTCCTCCAGTCAAAACAGAGAAATAAATGCACCTGACCAACAGAAGTGACAGATCACATTGCACAGAACACAAAGCCTAAACAACTAATGGGCGAAGGAATAAGGTTTGGGGTAAACTGAGAGCAACAGAAGAAATTGCTTTCGAAATTGCTCTACGTAAAACATTTGTTGAAGACATTGCTTTCGTGAACATAAAAGCCTGTCTCTGCGGATAATTTGTCAAGGGGAAAAGGCACTCAATTCAAAACAATAAAGTCTTCTTCGTAGGCTATGTCTCCACATTTATTTTTATTCAAAGGTCTTGAAGACAGTTCTATTATAAATACCTGAGCAATTAAGAAATCTACACATCGTTCCCCTAAGCACGTGTTTGGCGGGATAGAAATAATACAGTGTTATTTCTGAGACTACCTGGGGAGATGAAGAATGTTCTCCAGAGTTTCTTGTCGCGAGTAACGTCTCGTATTTCCCTCGTCATGTTCACCAGTCTGCCCGCAACCGGCGGCACGCGGCGGAAATCCAGGATCCTGGAGGAGAAAGAGCGGAGCTCGTGAGAAGGATTAAAATACAGTGATAGTGGTAGGTTTTAGGAAGGTTCATCGCACTCTGAAGGTACATTTGTCTGTGGTTTTTAAGGCGTAAAAAGCCCATCAGCTTTAAATTGGATAATTCTTTCTATGATATATTACAAAATATGTCCTGAATATGATCAGTGCTGACTTACGTACATAGTATGGAACATACAGAAGAGTACGGGGACACGTTTTTCCATAAAAAACCAAAGAGACATGCAATTCCAGAAAGAAAACACAGTAGAAACTTAGTTTTGACCTTGTGCTACTTCAGGCTTATAACATGCGTTATGTATATAGAACATGCATTTTGCTCACCAATTTTCAGGGGACTTGAGGAATGGGATTGCAGCCTCTTTCTTCCATAAACATAATCCAACAGGTTTGGTTGTTTGTTTGTTTTTCTGACAGTCTTAGTATACGATGTATTTGCTTCTGCTTCTCTCTGTTCTAACACCCTTACACCAACCTAAACAACCTCCCCGAGACTAAAGATCTTCCCATGGACAGTGGTGGGTAAAGAGCCTTTCTCTGCCCCAAACTCCACTGCCTTCGTAGATCATTAACAACTCCCTACGAGGTATTGCTATTAGATACAGTAAAAGAGTGAAGTCCCCACACAAGCCTCCCTATAGGTGGCATTTTTTTGTCCACTATCTGCTGATAAGATTTTCCACACTGGGTCGCAACGCTTTTTCTGCTTAGTGTGTGGATATTTAACACACCTCCCTGCAGGAACTCCAGGCTTGTTTTTCCTACAGCACCATCTGCTTCAAATGGCAGTATAAAGTAAAAAGCAGACAGGATCAACACGAAGGCCAACAACAATAAAACACACAAGATCCTTGAAGGGTCTGACCAGGATGGCTCTTTAATGGCAAATCTATCCCACGCCACCAACCGATAGGTTCCCTCATCCTAACCATCAACCCAGAAGGCAGCAATATTACATGTACCCCCAAATAATTTATGGCCCCAAAGCTTCAAGCTTTTTGCACACTTCAGGGTGTGCAAGATGCTTCGCTTCTAATTCAGTCTGTGAAATGCCCTGTTTTCTAGCCATACTGTTAATAATTCATCATGAGTTATCAACTTCTCACCCTAATCTGGGCAGGCTGAGAGGGCAGCCGTCCCTTCCCAGCCTTGGGTGTGCACCATACCCTGCACTGACTCTGCCTGGGGACAGAGCTAACAGGAGCACGGGATGACCACCAGTGTCTTCTCCTTCCTAAAGCTTAAATACGCTCCTGTTATGGGACAGCCTCAGCTTTTTGCTGTGAAAACAGAACCCCCTCCCCACGCCAGTGATTCCTCCTCAATACTCGCTCGGGTTTGCATGTCTTGGAGCTGTCTGGGGTGAGCCAGACCCCCATCACACGTACACGACACATTCCCCCGGCGATGGGTCCTCTCCATCGGCACTTCAAGATCGCTGGGGAAATTCATTCCTCGGTTCTCTTTAATACAGTCTCTCTTTCTTTTTGAGAATTAGTTATTGCCAGGTTTCTTATTCTCAGAGCAAGTCACATTTCCTAATTATTCATCTACCCTTTCATCATCTGCCATGTCATTTATTCATGGCACTTGCCCACCTTGTTCCATTTTCCCCTTTTTGAAAAGTAACTCAGTGCCAGGCTGGCCAAGTGCACAAACTTCTCACAATATTCCACTTTTCTTTCAATGCGAATCCGTTTTACTTGCCTGTCCAAATGAAACGCTGCTATTTCTGCATTATGTCTTTCATAGTCTGAGAAATAGAAAAAGTCAGGTGGGGTTTCTTGCTCTCTGGTTTGTCTGCAAAGAAAAATAAGGAAAGTGTTTAAATGAAGGGTTAGCATTTCTAAGGAGCACCACTCACTCATCAGCATGGTATTCAGGAGTTCAGTATTGTTTGCTTAACGGAAGGACTTTAAACAGTTCATGTGTGCATTATTTGCCATGTAGCCCTCATTTTAGCCTCTTTTTTAAACTACTGAATTCCAGGCTTGTGTGTGCCGGCTGCTGCCATGGAACTATTGCACTCACCACTTGCACTCTGTTTTATCCTTCTCAAACATTTCATTAGCGATAGCGGTGACGACAATGTCATTTCATTAAATTATCATTAATCGTAATTTTGAAATTTCCAAAAGTAATAACGTTTTTCTTTCCTCTTTGGCAGCCATTGCAGCTCCAATCTAAAATATGACTTCCCCTTTGCATTACTTAGAGCCAAAAGTGACATGTTTTTCTCATTTCAGAAGAAATGGGATCATTGCAGTTTGACGGCCACGGCGCAGGTCATGTTGCAAAGAACATGCTCTAGAGAGCATGCAGAATTCATTGTTTCTTCAGTTTAAGAACCAATAAAAACTGTTGTTCTGATGGAAATAGAAAGGCTAAAACTTCAACACCCAACTTCATGGTAAAGAGGAGCAAATCTCTCTCACTTCAGGCAGTTTCCAGTCCTGATGGCTTTTGGATGGAGCACAAGTCGGGCAGTTGACCAGTACCATGTCTAGACACCCCTCAACCTGCATCACACCCTGTTTCATGGTCTTAAATGAGAGATAAGCAATGCCGAGCTGTTCTGCAGAGCATCTGCAAGGGAGGACATCTCCCCAGAGGAGGAAAACAAAGCTCCTCCTCATTCCCCGCTGTCAGCTTGTGTGTCACCCGTGCTACACACTGCCAATTACCATACAGCTTCTGCACCGGGACCTTGTCGTGTGAAAGGCTTTGGGGTGGTGCTGGTGCAAGGGTCGAACTTCCAGGGAATTTGCAGTAAGTCCTAATTCTGGGGCTCGCTGGGAACCCGAAGCTGTGTCCACCCACGCTCACTCCACACAGCCCACCGTGACTGTGGGGACCGGTATCTGCCTGCAAGCCCGCCCGCATCCACCTTGCCGAAGACACCAGGTGAGTCCCAGGTTCTGCACGGGCTGCAGACGGTGGGAGAGGATTTCTGGCAGCGGCTCTTATTTTGCAAACAGTTGGAATCTGGTGAGTGTCTCTGGAGAAGGATCTGGCAGGTATCTGTAACGGCAGGCTGGAGCGCTGGGCAGGGGCAGATGGAGGGCTGCTGGTACTGCGCACACTTAACAGTTACACAGTGGCACCCGAGCAGTGACAGCATGAGGAGAGGACAGATCAGCAGGGTGATACCAGCAGAGGAGAAATGAGAACCAAGGGGAAATCAGAGACAAGGAAAATTTTCCCACCATGACACAAGTAGGAGAAAACACGGGAAGAACGATTTTAAACACGGAAGGAACACGTTTGCATTGACACAAGATGAGATGCAACTGTGATCTGATCTTGCGGCTAGAAAAGCAAATCACACTTACAAACAGGAAAAATAAATCCACTCTGATTAGCGAACGGAGCCATGAATAAACCTGGTGAGTCAGCTCTATTCTGGCTGTGGTTGGGACCTGTTGTGGTGTTCAGTAGTATTTGGATCAACCAACCTAGTGATTTGTGTGCAGAAATCATTGCAAAGCCTCAAGCTTTTCTTAAATCTTCCTGCAAGTATTTTTTTTGGCCAATTACTTGATTCCCAAACCCCAACATTAGTGATTTCTTGCGGGTTTTTTGCTGCCATTCTTTAATATCATCACGACTGTCTGCCGGCTCTGCAGACTCCCTGACATTGCAGGAACAACATTACAGAAACTAAGCCTTTAACATGGAAATCTATATTTAGTTTCCAGGATCCTTTACATACACCTGCCTAAACTGCCAGTATGAATACCCACCAGGGCCATGTATTACTCGAAAGAACCCTGCCTTGATGCCAGACTTCTTCTGCACTGGAGGGCTCCTGTTGTCTGTAGAGCAGCCAAAAAGCCAGAAAACAGGGCAAAGAGCCCAATCCGAGTCAAGTGTTCTCCTGACAGACACACGCTGCCCCATGCGCCGCAGACCGGAGACATTTCAGAGACACATTTTGTGTCAAACTTATAACTAATGAAAGGACACGTCGCTGATTTGAAACCAGCTCCTTTTAAATAGGCTGCAGTCCTGTTCTGACACGTAATCTGGGGAATCAGCCGGAGGGATTAGGGGTGATTATGGATCACAACAATGAGCTTTGCCACCGCAGGGAGGGGGTTTGCCTGGGTTAGACCGTGCTGCAGACAGAGACCCTGACCCTCTCCCGCCAGGGAAATTCGGCAGCACCAAAATCACTAGTAGACATAATAGGCCAAGGAGTCACGGTAATTACAGGGGCAGGGCCACGAGAAACATTGATAAGAGAGTAATTTGGCTATTGGCACAGATAACCGGAGATTATCTGGGTCTACTCATAGCTATAGGTCACTATTCTTTCTCCATTGGAAAGCAGCTTGCCTCACTTCCAGTGGAGTTATTTAAGGTGTTTAAATACCTGCCCTGGAGCTGATTTGCAGGCTAACATACAGCGTTACCTGAATGATAAACATAGCTACTACAAGACGAAAAGGCTGCCACTCAGCAGTTTGCTGCTGTTTCCATCACTCTGTGGCCTGGGAGGGACCTGGGGACTTGTTGCATTTGCAAGGACCACAGTGGGGTCTTGCAGGCAGCCCCTGGATTCTGCAGCAACCAGAGCACAGATGCTCCATCACGTCCAGAGAGCTGTTCTTCCAACACAGACAGGCGAGAAATCTCCCCGGCCTCCGCATGAACTTCTTTGTACTGGTGGAAAAGTCAGACTGAAAGTCCAGTGTCTGCTTGCAAGATCTTCTCCCCCTTCCCTGCAACCCTTATGTCAAACCGGATTGTGCAGCAGTGGGATCTAGAGTGCCCTGAGATAATCTACAGCTCATTACTCTAAGTGAAGGAGGCAGCGGGTGGCAAAGAACGGTGTCTCTGAGCACCCGCAGCCCTTCGGAGGGTACTTGGATTTTGCATGCAGAGCCGGATCATCCAGGAGGGCTTTCTATGCACTTGGCACCGGTTAGAACAGGTGGAAAAAATGCCACTTAATTTTATAACACATTCTAATGACTTAGTAAGTCCTTAGGAAGATAAATGATATTGCTAATGCAGCTACTTCTACAGTAGCGAAGATATCTGGTGCTTATTTCTGACTCCTTATGGAGTCTTGGCAGCTGATGGCTCTGGCTTTATCAAGGCTTTGTGCTGCAAAGAGCACCCCCAGGAGCGATCCGAGCTGTTTACAAGAGCAGAACATGCTCCAGAAATGAGCGGCCAACCCAGGAATGAAAAGACATGCAACTGAAGTGGTACAGAAAGGATGTTTGGCCTGTTTCATCGCTATCATCCAAATGACAATATGGGCCTCTGCAGGATATTCAGGCTTCTCCTGCTTAACCAGCAGTTCTGCAGCTAAAAAAATGACAGAATATTTACTGTGGCAGAAAGACAGAAATTCGCACAGGGATGCGATAGCAATAGGAATAATTAGCAAACCGCCAAAAGGATAAATACCGAGCTCGTGCTATTGCTTGCCAGCCCTGCAGCCCTTCTCTCCCGAGCAGACGAGGACAGCTTGACAACAGCACAGCTCAGGGACCAGCCAGCTTCATAGAAACCATGAACTTCTGATGCGGAGAATGACAGGAAACCTCCAAAAGAACATTTGTATACTTCAATATCTCGTTACCTGGCACAGGAGGATAGTGAAGGGAAGAGGGAGAGAAAATCCACCAGGAAATAGTATATTAAGGTGGTTTTTCTTTCCATTTCCAGTCGCAGAGTTGAAGA
Organism: Columba livia; assembly: GCF_036013475.1. Lineage (NCBI taxonomy): Eukaryota > Metazoa > Chordata > Aves > Columbiformes > Columbidae > Columba > Columba livia. Next base: position 16,627,720 of record NC_088616.1, read on the forward strand.
AAAAAGGCTCAGGAGGTCACCCAACCCATCCCCAGGCCCCAGGGCGAGACCAGCAAGACCTAAACCGTTCTTGACAGACGTCGCTATAATGCGATCTTCAAAATGTCCTTTTGCAATCCTATGGCTACAACCCTCTCCTCCTTGCCCCCATGTCCCAGCCTCACTCTTCTGCTGATTTCCAGCCTCGCTTTTTGTCCTCACTGCGCAACCAAAGCAAAACCACCACAGTGACACCGGATTGGAATAGTTGTGACAAACATGCCAGAAAAACTGGCTCCCATTCCTGAAAAGAAAGAGCATCCCCCAAGCCAAGACATGGGAAATAAGACTCAACACGTTTAGACTGCAGATTCCTTAGCTCAGAGGCCCCTTCTTTACTCAGCACAATTCATTTCTTTTAAATTCCTCAAAAACCCAACCAACCCAAAGCCCTGGAATCCTGCTTTAGGCTTTCCCCTTAAAACCAGCTCTGTTCCTACAAGACAATGAAGCAACCTCTGGGTGTCTGTGTGAAGGTTGCGCAAATCCAGTCCCTTGCTCAGAGCAGCACCGGTGGAAGGTTCCTGCTGGTGCATGCACAAGATGCAGCAACATATATATATAAATATATATATATACACACATATATATAAAAATGCAGATTTTCACCTGAGCAGAACCACTCCTGACTACACAAGCAGATAGAATATGAAGGGATGAATAATCAGGGTAACTAATATGATCCAAGAATATGAAAGATTCATTTTATTCCCCACTAAAACATAAAAATAATAATAAAACCAGACGTTTTCCTCCTCTTTGGGGCTTTTCTGCTCCTTCTAGTGAGCTGGATTTGGTATTAATATCTCAGAATGCACCCTCTCCATACCGTTGCCTTCACTGACATTGTGCTGACAGTAAATTCAGGGCATAATCTCGCCAATCATCATTTCATTGTCTATCAGGACAGAAGAATAGCTCTTTTTCTTTTTTCATTCATTCTTTTGTGCTTCCAGATACATAAGACATGAAGAGAATCTTTGATCAGCACAAAACACATCAGAGTTTGATCAACTGGGAAAATTCCCTTCAGCAATTCAGAATATCACTCCCAGCTCTGCCTCGCAAGGAGCCGCCTGTCACCATGGGGAAAGCAAATGGGAAAGAAACATGAGCGTGAGCACATTTGTCAGGATGTCACCCGCGCTTTTCGGCACGACGGCCGCGTCCCTCCTCGCTCCAGGGACCGTGGATAGACGGGCTCTCTGCGCTGGGGCCACCCTCCCCACATCTCAGACCCACAGCTTATGTTGGTTTATTATGACCATTATTCAGCTGGCTGAAAAGAAGGCAAAGTGCGGTGTTACAAACCAGGTATGCCACCCAAAACCAGGGAGATGAGCTCCAGTGCTACCGAACTGTGGGGGACTACGGTGGGTTTGTGGATTCCTTGATGGAGGGCATGGGAACAGAGCCTTGAAGATATGAAGGCCTACCCGTGAGAAAGATGGGAGTAAAGGAGTATCCGGAGACGTTAAGGATGCACCCGTGAGAGAGAAGGGGGTAGAAGAGTAACATTGATGACAGCAAAATTAGCCAATGAGATGTTACTGCTGTAACTTGTAACCAACAGTGAAGAGACACATGAATTGGTAAAACTATAAAAATGCACTTGTGGCAATAAATGGCATCTACTGCTTGTATCCTGGAAGAACTTGGTCTGTGTCGCTTGTCTGTCTCAACCACGACACCGAACTCTAGATGGACAGATGTATGTGCACTTAATGTATAATCCGCCACATACACCAATATCTAACCCCGCCTGCTGTGGTGGTGGACATGATGTGACCAGATAAGTAGGATCATTCTTCATAATATTTGCCTGTATTTCCCCTGCACCCCGCAAACATCTCAGATTTAGGAGGCAGGCACCGTGTTGGAAAGCACGCGAGTTTAAAATACTTGGTGAGACGGGTTTTCCCAGCATGACAGGATGGATGCTGAGCTCAGTTAGGACCGGAGAGCAGCACCACTGAATGCTGGTGTACGTGAAATAAAGATGCTTTTCATGACTGCTTTAGTGAGCTGCGTACAAGCTCCTCCTGTCAGTAATGGCACACACGGCTACTTTCTGGCCAGCAGTGGGGACTGAAAGGTGTCAAGTGTGGGATGCTGCGAATTCATCCTTGTGTCCGTCCTTTGGGATGCTGGTGGGAAGAGAGGATGTGGGACTGGCGCTAGATGGATGTTGATGCCACTGTGGCTACATGGCAACGCCTGTTGGCTGGGAATTTTGTTCTACCCTCCAGAAAAAGCAGGGCATGTGTAGGAAAACAAACGTGTCACTGTAGAAGAGAAAGGCACGGTCTGGGAAGACCCTGTCACTGATTTACTTTGCAGATAAAAATATTCTTAGCCCAGAAATGAGGTTTGATTCATCTTTGAGATAGAAACCTGAGCTGACAGACAGCAATCGAAAGATTAAGAGGTACTTGACAGCGCAACAAAGGAGTTCCCGGTGCCAAACATTGATATGGTCGATGCTGTTGTCACAGCAGGGTGAAAAAAGCCTCATAGCAATTAAATAAGCAGAAGACATCATTAATGAGGTGCTACAACGACATTTTGTGCCTTTCTTTAAGGTATCTTCATTAAGAAACTATATCGCTATCGTTATTTTCTGCCTCTCTACGGCTCGGATTCCTTTGTGCTCTCAAACAAGTGGTGTGAGCATTTCTGTCACACCAAGCCTGCGGTTCCTGTCATCCTTCCCCTGCGTTCACCCCTTCGAGGCTCTGTGGTACATCGCCTGCGAACCATACATTGCAAACATGAAAACCGATACAGCTGCCAGAACTGCCTCTGCAAAGCAGGCTGTGCAAACAGAGCTCAGCGTGAGCCGGGTACTCCAGCCTTTCTTCAGGACTCCAGAATGCTTTCCACAGAGATTTTTCACTATATAACATTTGCAGAGCTCTGAGAGCGCAGGAAGAAAAATACGGGTAAAATTAGAAGTCTGAAGCATTTATTCAGCCCTCAGAATGTTGTTTAACGTGTCTGGGGTCATTAGGGGTAGGGATTTACCGGAACGATAACATTAAACACATTAGAAGCACAGCAGAGCTCAAATTTCGTTTGGCTTGTTGGATTCTTTTCTTGTTGCTGTACGTGATGTATGTGCCATTGAAATCAGAAGGTTCACAACGGGTTCCAGTTCAAAACAGGTTGGAAAAAGTAATTCCTGCGAATCTAATGTATTGATGCATGACGACTTCCTTTTTATTCATGAGTTTCCCTCCCATCATGATGAGAACCTCAAAATCTCCCAGGAGCAGGAAAACATGAGCCCTGTTTTTCAGCAGAGGCTGCAAACCACGGAGCTGTTAAGGATTCAGCTCTGCCCCAAGCGAGCCACTCCAGCCGGCCTCATTAAGCACATGCTTAACTTTGGGCACACATAGAGCCAGTGAACTATGTGTGTCCTTGACAGACAAGCACAGACTTAATACTTCCTTGGAGCACTTTTGTGCTCAGCATTTTGCAAGAACAAGCCAGCAATAAGCAGCGGATCCCCACGGCAGCTCATCCCATCCGCTTCCACGCTCACCCCGTCTGCTTTCACGCTCACCCTGTCCGCTTTCACGCTCACCCTGTCCACTTCCACCCTCACCCTTCTTTGCTTTCTGCTTCTTCCACCCACAACAACTACTTGGGGAAAAACTGTGTCATTCTGCCACACGTACAAGTCAGGTTGGCCATGGGCTTGGGTAGATCCCAGATGTCACCTTCCAGGTTGACACTGAGGGCTGCAGGTCCTAGATGTGCTCAAGACTCCTTGTACCTGAATAACTGCAGCATGCAAAGCACGGCAGCTCCGCTGGACAAAACAAATGATTGCTTGTCTTACTTCTATTGCCAGACTAACCAGAAATAAGACTCAAATTCTGGCTTTCAGTGTGTCTCCTGCCCCACAAAGGGAAACCATCACCAGGAGAAACACGAGTTTTGCTTTTCAAGCTTGTTTCAATCCCAAATCCTGAGAATCTTCCACAATCACGGCACTGAGGACAGCAGGCGTGTGGTCACTGCGAGATAACCGCTCCCCAGGGCTGAGGGTTTCTAATTCCTCCGCGGTGTGATTGCCCAATAAAGCGCTCGCCCCCCGAACCCTCCTTTCTGCTGCCATCAATGTTCCTTAATCCGGCAAAGGGGGATGTGCCTCTCTGAGCTGGGAAGAGGGTGTCATTGCCCGTTTCAGACTACTTTGTGGTTACAAAAGAAATGGGAATTGCTTTGATATGGTGTGATATTTCATTGCTCTAATAAAGCAAACTATGTAACCTCCGTCTTTTTTTACTTTATTTTTACTCCTGTCTCATTGCTACTCCTCCTGTCTATCCTATCCTCTGCCACAAGCTGGTTATGTAGTTTGTGGGTAAACTTCAGTTTTTCAATGTGTTTTCTTCCCAACCAGAATTCTGCCTGAACAAGGAATACAGAGCAGCACTTGGTTGGTGGCCACTCCTGGGTGTGCACCGGCCCCAGCCCGCTGCAAAAACCCCTGATTAACGCACCTCTGAGGCCGATTCTCCCTGACACACACGTGTCCCACCTGCATTATTCCCACCTGCACAGCGTTTCATTCCCGGGAATGTTCTGACATCACCGCTTTGCCATTTTGAACATTCCTCACGTAGTTACTTTGTGAGCGGCAGCTGCCAAGTTGATGTACAAGTGCCAATGCTCCAGGGTGCTCCCAAACCCCTCGAGTACCTGGGAACGGCGTTTCTCAGCCGTGGTTGGGGGATGCCCCAACTCTTCAAGAAGGAAGAAAATTCACAGATTGTCTTAGTGTTAACCCTGAGGTTTCACTCCCTGGCTAAATTGGAATTAACCAACTGTATCCTTCTTAACCTTGGGTATTTGAGTGTAGTGAGTTGGGAGCCCTTTTTTGTAGCCATTTCACAGATTAATTCTCTTGCCTTACAAAACTATAAAAAACTTTCTCTCTAAACTTCTCTTCCAGGCTGGAAACCCCCACCACTAATCCGCGTTTTATATTAAGGAAGCAGCATGAGTCACAAATTACATTGAAAATTACACATCAAGGTCCTTTTAGCTTGCGAGTGTGTGGATAAAGGGGGAGTTAATGCTCCGCAGCCCACGGGGAGTCACTGTACTGCACCCAGGGAAAAATCAGGGCGAATTAGCATCTCTTCCCTCTCGTGCATCTCCACAGAGAGGGAGGATTTTAACCTCCTGGCCCCGCGCGGGTCCTGCTGCGGGGGGGCTGGGCGCGGGAGCAGCACAGCCCCTGCTCTCCTTTAGTCCCAGCTACACACAGCATTGCAGGAAAAGAAAAAGGGAGCTGAGGTTTCGAGAAGCATCACTTCAAAGGACTAGAAGGGCTCAGGACTGACCAAACCTGCTGCTCTTAAGGAAGAAAAGGCCTATTGAAACCTCTGAAAAATATCCCTTATGAAAAAACAAAGAGCAGAAGGACGTTGGGGGAGCTGCTCCGCAGCACTACAAGGGAAGAAAGGCTCTCGCTTGCTTGGCTGCTCAAGGCTGTTGCTGTTTCATACAAACACCTCCCATCAAGAGCGATGAGTTCAGTGAACTCCCACGTTGAAGGTGCAGAGAAATCTCCACGCTTGGTGGGTCACAAAAACACGTTCAGCCAAACTTGGAGTGAAGCTGAAGGAGGTAGATGCGTGTGCACGGGCACAGCGAGGGGAACGCTCCTCACCTGTGACGCTCTGCTGAGTTAACGTTCAATGAGAAACAGCTGTGCTCCTCTGGACAAGACTTGGAAACGAGCTTCAGCTGATTTCCATTGACAAGCCTACCTATGGGGAGGTTGCTTGGTAAGGGGAGATTACCACAAAGTAAGTGAGGGTTGATAACAAAAGATGAGATTAGAAAAAAACCTCCCAAAAAATGCAAGTAGAGGACACAAGAAAGGAGGATGAATCTGCAAAGGATGTGCAGTAAAACCTTCAGTGAAATGATATTGTTGCTGATTTTTTTTTTATGGAGCTGATTTATGACATGCAGCTGCTTTTCTCTAACACTGCATGCCTGGCTACTTCTCCTTCAATTTTTATCTGTGTTTCAATGTCTACAAAGTCTGAAGCTTATCTATTGTAGAGTGCGATAGGTATGTGTGTGCATAGCCCAGGGGGCTTTTGTGGGAGTCTGGTTTCAAAGACAGGACTATGTGTTTCCTAAAGCCAAGGACGCTTGTGCTTTGGTTTCCCTACCTGTTAATGTGGATGGTGAGGACAGGTATATGGTGGAGCAAAGCGGTCGCATGGTTTCTTCTTTGAACTTCATCATCTCATTCCTTCAGCACTCACTGTTGTTCTCTGGGTCTGATCCAACTTCTCTCCTATTCAGCGAAAGGTGTCCCGCTGAGTTCAAGGTGAGCAGGATCAGGAAGGACATAAACTGGGACCTGACCTGCCCATACTCTATTTAAAGCCAGCAAAGTCATGGGAAAAGCCTCCCGCTGACTTCAGTGCAGTGTGGAACTGATGCAGGTTAAAGTGATAACTAATTGAACCACCTGTGAGAGCAAACACTTGTTGTTGTCCATGCCTGGATGTGGGGGACAGGACACATAACCTCTCTTCTTACTGTTTAGTTTAAATACCTCCACGATGTCTTCCACAGCTCCTGCTAATATCAAGGTGGATATTGCAGGATTAAGCAAGAGCAGGAGTAGAAGGGTCTTAAATTAATACTGGAATTTCAACTCTGTCCGAAGCACTGTGTGTCTGAGACTTTCAGGACTGAAGTCTTGGATAAAGGAGAACACACAAGGCATCTCCTTGTGTTTCTTTACAGGTCCCTCAAGTTCCCTCCTCAGCAATCTCCAGTAGGCTGCTGCTACCAAATGCCTGACTAAATTCCAATAAAGCTGAGTGAAGATCTTAATTTTAGCACAAATATTGGTAAGAATGAAACCTGTTTGGTTTGGGGTTTCTGATGGTGTTGGTTGGTTGGTTGGTTTGGTTGGGTTTGGTTTTTCCTGGGTACTGCTTTCCATGCAGCTCACAAGCAGTGATTTATTGACAGAAATGCTCAACAGCAATATGAATGTCAAGAAAGTATTACAGGATTAGTTACAGTCAGACTTTCTGACTGAATCGGCTTTTTGGGTCAAACAGGTAGAAGGGGAAAACAAAGGAAACAAAATAAAGTGGGTTCATTGCTCGCCTACAGGAATACCTACAAAACGGCGCCCAAAGGTGCAAAGCACGATTACATTTGCCATTCCATTTTCTACACATACATAGATCTTTTTAGTCACATGTTTAAAAATATTAGCTTGACGGTATGGTTTCCAGCATTGCATACACTGGCGCCATGCCATCGCATTAATTCCATTCTTTAGATTAGGGGTTTCACATGCACAGCCTGTACAGACTAGACCAGACTAACGCGGTCCCAGGCAGGCGGGAACACGCTTCCCACGGGCTCTGAGCTGCACCGCTGGCTGGACAGGATGGGGAGCGATGGAGCGAGTCAGTACAACGTTCATCCTCCCTAAAATCCCAGCTGGTGCCCACTAAACACTCTTTGTTGGACACCACTGGTGAAGCCTTTCAGGACACATTTCCAGATACACCTTTTCCCCTAAAAAGACATACAGTAGGTCTTTAAACTACACCCTAAATCCAATTGCCTTCGTAGCAGGCCAGTAAGCACCGTGGCCAAATAGCAGATCTTTTTCTCGATATGACCTTAATATTTAAATCCTGCCATTAGGTACGTGCACGCAGCTCCCGGGAGCGTAGCCAGACCTCTCTTGCATCTTGCAGTGCTGGTTTCACTAATGATTAATATTTAGTTTTGTAAGTTTAATGAAAACATTGTTTCCACTTATCTCCAGGTCAGATGGCAATTGCAAAACAACTTGCTTGTTAGATGGCTGCGGATTCCCTGCTGATGTGTCTGATTATTTACACACAATGTGCATTTCCAAATAGATGACCACATTAAATTATATGCTCTGCCTTATTATTTCATGAGTTTTAATGGTTTTCCATTCCTTTCTTATCAGAAAGAAGGAGTAGTCACTCATGCTAATGATGTGCTGTAGCTATAATTTACATCTGCATCTCTATTGAAACTTCTTTCTAAAGGCATATCAAAGAGGAACTGCCTGAAATTGTTGATTTTTATCATGAAAATAAAAACGAGAAAGGAGATTGGTTGTCACCCAGAAGAGCCTGGCTCCATCCTCCTGACACTCCCCCTTTCCGTACTGATCCCCATGAATGAGTCCCCCCTCAGTCTCCTCTTGTCCAGCTCCAGAGCCCCAGCTCCCTCAGCCTTTCCTCACACGGGAGATGCTCCACTCCCTTCAGCATCTTGGTGGCTGCGCTGGACTCTCTCCAGCAGTTCCCTGTCCTGCTGGAACTGAGGGGCCACAACTGGACACAATATTCCAGGTGTGGTCTCCCCAGGGCAGAGCAGAGGGGCAGGAGAACCTCTCTGACCTACTGACCACCCCCTTCTAACCCACCCCAGGTACCATTGGCTTCCTGGCCACAAGGGCCCAGTGCTGGCTCATGGTCACCCTGCTGTCCCCAGGACCTCCCGGTCCCTTTCCCCTTCTCTGCTCCCTAATACGTCGTTCCCCAACTTATACTGGAACCTGGGGTTGAAGAAGAAAAGCACAAAGACACACAAAGCTGCCCTGTTGGAGTTTGAAGTCTTGTCTCTGACCCGCAATTAGATGGGCAGCCCCATGGCATTTAGGATCCAGCTTCTCCTCCAGGGACACTGAGCGTGGGGACACGAATGTTTGAAATGAAACCCAGCAAAGAAAGGTCTGTGAATTGCAGGATAATTTTCTTGCTTCTTTACAAATGCAACTGCTACTGTAATGTTATTTAACTAAAAATAACCAAGTCAGCTCTAGCTCAAAATGTGATCAGCCCTTAAATAGTTAGATAAACTCCTTCCAGGCACATCATGTACTTGATTTCCACTTGCAGCACATACTAAAGCTCTGCTAATGCATTAGCAATGCCTATCAATGGTGGATGGTAAATTTTCCCTCTTGAACACACAAAACACTCCTGCCTTACTAAAAAAAGGGACACGGCTGTGCATTTATACGCTGGATAATCTTTGCTGTTTAAACACAGCCAGAGCAACCACTATTTTTGCAGAGGAGATGTTTGACCATCTGAATTGCAGATTTCAAAGAGTGACATGGGCTCTCAAACAAAACCAAGTCTGGGAGGACCTTTTATTTCCCAAACCGCTCAAGTGCAGTTTTATTTTGATGATGCCTATTGACTGTGGCCCAGGAGGCTCCAGAGCTCTTCAGTTCCCTTCACCTCATCTTGCACGTCCAAGTCCCGACCCCAGGTTACAAGCTCAGAGTCCACTTTGAGGGAACACGGTTTGACCGCCAGGGTGTTCAGTTAAACAGCAGCCTCATTCCGCGCCATAATTACTGCAAACAATTTCGTCGTCTGAGGTGTGCTTTGCAGCTTTAATGTATTAGCTGATGCTGCTTCTGTCACTGTTCATCACATGAATATTCTCTTTACCTGCTGCGTCTGTGTGTGCCCGAAAGAACAGTAGCATTTTTAATGGCATAATTTCCTGGGATGAACTGAAAAGCAGCACAGCGTGGTCTGCATTATTTATATGCTGAGCCCTACAAATGGCAGGGAGAATACTGTAGATTTCCTGGAAATAAATATATTCATTATACTGAAGCCTTGTGCATAATGGACTGTCACTGAAAGAATGTAATTACTACCTCAAAAGTACCATCATTTTGCTAGATTTGTAACCAAAAAAAGAGTGTCTAGACACATTTTAATTCAAAGACAAATGACTCCTTAACCTATCCAAAAATATCTAATGTTGATAAATCTAGAAACGAGCCCTACTGTTGCTGCTAATCAGGAGAAAATTCTTAGCACTTCTACAGCATGAAATAAACTGTAGATTGAGCCGACTGGGAATACTAATGACAGAAGCCATAAAACATTTTGTGACATCAATTACGACTAAAGGAAAAGGACTTGCACCGTAGATCAGCGGAATATTTTGCAACTGTGCTTCATTTAAGACTATGATTCCTAAACATGATCTGGGAGTTGATTTGCCAAGAAGGATGTTCCGGAATAGGTAAGAGGTATCTGTGTGATGGGGGTACTCCTGCAGCTCAGCCGGAGCAGCCGCGTGAGCTCCGATGGGAGGATGCACGTCTGGAGAACCTCCCGACAAACCGCCAGACACCAGCTGAGTCTTCCAATCATATTGGAATCAATAAGAAATAACCCGATTTGGGACATGGCCTCACAATGGTATGTTAGGTTCAGTCCAGACCTAACAAGCCATCTGAGAACCAACAAAATCCTCTTTTTAAAGCTTAGATTTGTCTTTCTGCGGTCCTTATTGTCACGCACAGACTACCTCCCCGACCACACTCAAGAATCGCATTCCAGGGAAATGACTATTTCTGCTTTCTGACACGCAGGATTTACCAGAGCGGGACACTATTTCCTGCTTTACACACTATCATATGCAGTACAATTAATTTCCATTGTAATTTCACCAGCTTGTTTTTAAAAATCTACTTATGAAGGTCCTTCCATCCAGATGAAATTGGCATTTTAGAAACAGAGAGGATAACAAGAGGAATAAATTGGAATCGGGGTTGTCACAAGCAGAAAAGTGATGGGGAAAAAAGCAAGAGCCAGGTTTAAATTTCCTTCCCTTCCCTCTTCCCCACCACACAAAAATTATCTCCTTGCCCCAAAACAAACAAACCAGTGGATTCTGAAATACCGGATTTGAAAAAGCCTGTTTTCACGCTGGTGTAGAATCCATTTGCAATATCTACACGCCATGGGAAAACGATTCCCCCCCAGATGCAGCTCGGGTTCCTCACGCTGGCCCCGCTGCGGCTCCGCGCTCAGGACGGGCAAGATTTGGTCGCAAGGTGGTTGAACTAAATCTCTCCCCAACACAGAGGAGTTACCACATCCAGCCTGCAATGTTCCAGCCAAATAGTGCTTTGCTAACGATGTCTGCAGTTAGATGACAAATCAGGCTATTTAAATTGCTTCGGCACATCCATCCTTTCCGCGCGGGGTATCCAGGTAACCGCTCCAGCACCGCTTCGGGGTGGGAGGGAGAAAGCAAGAGCTCATTTCTCCAGCTAGGTGGAAAATTAATCCTGAAGAGACGTGTCTGCTTTGGTATGGTCAATTGGAAGAAAAACAATTTAAAAATAATTATTTGAAGATGTATTTTAAAATGTGTAGTTATGCGGGAAAGGACAAAACAATTGTCCTTCAAAAACACAATAATGGCCAGGTTTATTTCTGAAAATAATGAAAAGTATTTTAAAGCCTTCACTGGGACGGTTTTCTGTACTTTAGTACATGTTAGTATCAAAATGCTTCAGACTACATGAAAAATATCACTTCAGAATTTCAGGTGCTGCTGCCAATCGCCTTTTTGTATGTTTAATGCTGACTAAAATATCGAATACTAGACTGGCTGGTTTTTCCTGCCTAACACAAGCTCAATAATAATTTTAACAGCTGGTTAAGCAAATGTTATTACTGACCAGTATTAGATGCCATTAAGGCTTTCTGATGGCCTTGAGAGCCTTTAGAAAGGTTTAGCTACATCAGTGATGTTGGTTTGGGTGGAGATGGGGGACAAGGCGCCTTTTTGCTGCCCTGGCCTGGGCTGAGGCTTGTTCAGGGTTTCAGAAAGGGCTTCTCTGGCAAGGAGCCACATGGATAGGATAGGATAGGATAGGATAGGATAGGATAGGATAGGATAGGATAGGATAGGATAGGATAGGATAGGATAGGATAGGATAGGATAGGATAGGATAGGATCATTCCAGTTGGAAGAGACACTCAGGATCGTTGAGTCCAATCATAACCTAACCTAACTCTAGCACTAACCCATGTCCCTAAGGACCTCGTCTAAAGGAGTGGCAGGAGGTGGGACGGGCTCCTCATCCCCACTCTGGTCTCCAGTTTGGGGGCCCTGGAATTTCTCCATTTGTGTGATTCCCTCCTTGGGCATCTGAATATCTTAGGGCAGGGGAAGGGGATTCCTCCAGCTGATTCGCAAACAGAAATGCTGAGTTAAGACAAGAGGCCAGATCTTGTTCCCCAGGAGTGTCCAACCATTGCACCCACAGAGTCTCAATAGCTCTGGACCCCCAAAGACTGATGTGACCCCTCCCCTAGTCCAGCTGAGGGACGGGGGGGAAAAAGCCTTTGGCTTCTTCCCCACGCCCGCCCAAGGGACAGTGCAATATGTGACCCTCGTGTGAGAAGGGAAGGGAAGGGAAGGGAAGGGAAGGGAAGGGAAGGGAAGGGAAGGGAAGGGAAGGGAAGGGAAGGGAAGGGAAGGGAAGGGAAGGGAAGGGAAGGGAAGGGAAGGGAAGGGAAGGGAAGGGAAGGGAAGGGAAGGGAAGGGAAGGGAAGGGAAGGGAAGGGAAGGGAAGGGAAGGGAAGGGAAGGGAAGGGAAGGGAAGGGAAGGGAAGGGACCACCCCATTATGCTCCATCCCCGGGGCTCAGCAGTGCACACTCCCTTGCTACACACCATTTAAAGCCATTTGCCAAGGCAATGGAAATATTCACCCTCTGGTGTTTTAAGTGTTTACTAGATCTGTTAAACAGGAAAATACAAACAGCTTCCATATCCCTTTCCTTGAAAACCATTTTGGAAAATATGGCTCATTTACTCCTCTTCTGAACAGGAGAAGTAATATTTTCCAGCACTCCCTGAGGATGCATTTAACCAGAAGCTAAGCCAGATGTAGAAAGGTCTGCAGAGGTTTCCGTTCCTCTCACAAATAGAAGAGAAAAAAAAGGAAAAGAAAACTGTAAAGCAACAGTCAAGGTATTATTGGGTTTTAAAGCACTGCTGGCCTTTTGATCACCCTTAAAATCAGATCACATCCCAGAGAAAACACAGCACACGGCCGGCTAGAGAAGGTCACATTGCAAAAGAATGCAGGTGGTCTCGTTTTTTAACAGCTAACGTAATGGAAGCACAAATCCTCCAGCCACCAAAGAGCCGCTCGTGCTTTGGCCATTGCCACGGACAATAGCTGATGAACTCCCATGTCTCACTGCTTACGGATGAAATCCCAGCAGGCAGGGGCTGAAGGAACCGGCTACACAGTCAGAGGGAAAAAATCTTGTATTATTATAGCAGCCACTTATTTTATTCGGCAGAATTAAAACCTCTTCACAGATAAAAGAGGGGATTGTTTTTCATCCCACAAAGCAATTTTAGATTCCTATAGAATCATTCAAAAGCAATTAAAATCCTGCTTCTGTTGATGGATTTGTATTTGGTGCTTGCAGTGATGTCAGGCTTTGAAATTCGGGGCTGTTGAGTGTAATTCTTTGGGGCTTCAGAGTCATTGCTGAGTGCCAGAAAATACCTTCCGTAAGTTCACTGATATTAAATGGCTTTGGTAACACCAAAATAGATTCAAGGCCTGTCGCTATTAAAATCTCGAAGATGTTGCAATAAAGAATCAGTGCAATATCAGGCAATTCAATACACTGCAATTTCACCCTTTTAGTGAGTGAATTTTTAGGGGAAGGGAGAGAAGAGAGAATCCAATAATCTAATAACAGTACAATTAGATAAGAAGGACCAGGGAGCTCTTCCAAAGTGTCCTGCTGCCTCCAGACTGACAGAGCAGGGAAAGGCAAACAGAAACGAGGAAAAGCCTTCACAAACTAGTCAACAACCCACAAGCAGTATCTACACAAAAATTATCCACAGCCCTCATCCCTTTAAAGGTCTGTGTTATTTAAACCAGAAAGGGAAGCCTCCAATACCAGTGTTTGGTTTGGCTTCGTTTTATAGAACAAAGGAAATTGTTGTTAAAAATGTAATTCGGACGCCAGCGACGTGAGGCCGTTCCCAACGGCGGAGATGTAAATGGCAGGATTAATACCGCTGTGCCTGAAATCGCACGGGAGGGATGAACAAAAGGAACAAGCCAAGCCAAACATAATGGGGTTTAGGCATCTCCTGCAATATAGGTACCATTCTGATCCCTTAGAAGGTCTTTCTCCTGCCAAAAGATGTAGCACATAATAGGAAAAGAGTAGGGTCAACAATATTGGATGCAAAACCTTGCAGAAACATCAGCAAACCGCTGATCAGTGATCATGACTGTTGGCTTATCGGTACCACCGATGTTTTATCGAGATTGGCATCGCCCCAAGAATCTGATGTTTGTGGACAAACAGGACAATTTCTTTTCTTAGTTCACATTTAGTCTACCGAATCGCTGCATTGTTGCTCCATGAAAGGCAAATGCAGACAAAGTTAGTTAAATAAAGCTCTAATCATGCTGCTGCCTGACAAATGAGATTGTTAGAGGCCACCAGGCAGAACTGGCGGAAGATACGGGCTGGCTCCAAACGATGAGAGCTAAACGAAGCGCTCAAGGACAACAGCAAAGCCACGCTGAAGTGAGCACGGGGAGAACCTGTCTGCTCCGCTGCTGCTGCGGGTGCAGCTCAGCACCCGGCACGGGCCCTGGAGCGGCTGGCGAGGTCACCGCGCTGCAGCTAAAGCCGAGAGGAAAGGACGCTTTTCTGTCCTAACTTGGAGCTTTCACTCCATGGCCAGCCTGAAAGGAGGTAGGTGACCATCCACATGCAGAGCCAGCGTGTTATATATATATATATATGTATACGTATATATACACATACTATGTTACAGACAGATCCCGTATCCTTCACAGCATCGCGTCCCACACAGTGGGGAACAAGGGGAGGCTGAAAGGCAACATTATTCTTCCATTTTTCTCTTCCTCTAAACTCAGAGTAATAGATACAAAGTCTTGCCCCTGCAAGCCATGCTCGAACCGCGGCTGTCAGGAAATGAAGGTGGTTGGCAGGGCTCTATAAAAGGCTGTTCATTAGTCCTGTCTTCTTCATGAGCTTCTTTGGTCCCAAAGACAGATGGGTTGGGGAGTGCAGGAGAACAGGGGACATGTGTGTTCAAAGAAATGACGGGATACAGGCCTGCAAGGAATTCCTCCCCTATCCCTTCAGATTATGGGGTTAATTAATAACAGTTAATTAATGATGTGTCAATCATCACGAAATGCACGCCTGTGTGAGGAAAGCTGCCCCTTGGGGCGATAAGCATTAAGGCCTTCGCTGGAGTTACGTTTTAAAGAAAGCCCTCGTGACAATTTCTGCGAAGCCTCAAACAGGGTTTTTTAATCCTTTTATCTCAGGATTCAGTTGTGGCAAGAGCCAGCACCTCATAGGAAACCACCTAGCACAGGTCGTTAAAAATAACTGCTGTGCTGTCGCCTTCAAGGTGAGTTACTTGGAGGACACAGGACAGTGCCAGGTGCTGCTTGTCCCCAACAAAATGGGGATCTTAGGCTGAAAGCACCTCAGAAACTACCTTGTCCCTGGTGATGGGGCAGCAGGAACCAGGGGGAGAATGTGAGGGTATCATGGCTGCTGTGCAATGCCTTGTGCCCAAACCAGACTCCCATCACCATGCCCGCTCTTCCCATGGTGACTTCAGGAGGGACGAGCATTTGGCCACGAGCACCGAGGAGCTCTGCTCTCGCTGCCCCTGCCAGATGAGCATCCCGGGCTCCCGGCAGCCAGGACGCTCATGCCCATCTGCTCGCGTGGCACGCTGCCTGCTCACAAGTTGTCAGACAATTTGGCAGGTGCCAAAAGAGCCTGGATTTCAATAGGTGGCCTGGATATGCTGCAAGAAAAATCTCTTCTGCATGGCCTCACTGATGGCTAACGGAGCAGGACCTGGCTGCATTCACACGGCCCAGAGCCGCGGACTCACTCCGGATTGGCACTGCCTGCAGTACCGCAGCACAAAAGCGGAGTCTTCACCGCTTATATATATGTCTATATATATATATATATAACATGCTGGCTCTGCATGTGGATGGTCACATACCTCCTTTCAGGCTGGCCATGAAGTGAAAGTCAGTGCCCTGAGTGCTCCAGAAGTGCATAAAAAGCAGCTTTTATACCAAAATACCCAGTGCACGCCAAGATAACTTCAAAACAACGTGATGCAATCAGCAGCACAAAAGCCCAACTCTCCAAAGCAAAGGCACGGGAGGAGCAAAACCCCCCCTCCCGTTTCCCATGGGCAGCGACAAGTGGGTCAGGCAGAGGAACAAAGGGCTTGTTTTGGGCTAAATTCTCCATCACCCAGCCCTTGTACCTGGGGTCAAGAGGCTGCAAAAATAGATGGTTTCAACTTGGAGATGGTTCTGGGAATCAGAAAGCGAGGCGGGCAATGGGGGAAGCAGGCGCTGCCTCCGCGGGCACTCCATTTGGCTGGTGTCAGAGCCCAGAGGTGTCAGCTTGGCTGCTGCTGTGGACGGGGCAGACGCGGAGGCGCGTGGTGCCACTGGGTCCGTGCCAAAGGGGACAGCTGCCGTCCCCCACCTGCCCGGGGCTGGCTCAAACCCTTCTCGCTGCATCTCATCCTAATGCCAGGAACAACTCCCAGGCCCCACATCTCAATCTTATGGAGAAAACCAGGATTATGCTTTAAGCTGCCTCTGCCCTGTCAGCCCCGGGCGGCAGGGCTGGCGCTGAGCTGCAGCAGCGCCCGCCCCTCCTGGCTCGGGCTCACTCAGGGCCCCGACACAAAACCTGGGCTTGCAACATGAAAGGCTGAAAAACCTCTGGGTTTTATGCCCCTGGAATCAGATTTTCTGCTTAATAAACCCCTAAAGAATCAGATGCAAAAGAGGTTTGTTTGAAAATTTTGGCCAGACTATCATATTGCAGTGATTGAAACGGGCACAAAATGCAGGAAAACACAAATACGCCGGGTCAAAATTCTCTTCTTAGGCATCATGAGATAGAATCAAACAAAATACAAGTTAGTCATACTGAAAACTAAAGGAAATAATCTCAATCATTGCTAGATTTGCCTTTAAATCTATAGATTCTTTATAACGTCTTCATTTCTTTTGCCACTTCATGCCAGCGAATCAAAGCAGTTTAAAATCCATATACAGAGTGTGTGTGTCTAAAGTCTCCATGCAATATTTCTGGTAACTACTACCGGTCACCATGCACAGCCAGGCTGGCCCTTGTCCTCCGGCCGGGTGACGACCCCACCATGAGGAATTCAGACCATTGACCAGCAAGGTTTACAGAAGGGGCTTGAAGTGCTAACAGGATCAGTTGGATGCTGCTGCTGAGAACAGTATCTGGCTTATGTGCTGCCTTGGCGTGTTTTATCCATAGCGCATAATCCGGCATTTTAAACCACTTCTATTTACAACCGTTTTGCTGTTCCCCCCTACTCTCCAGCTCCCACACATTTGCAGTTGCTATTTACTCCAGATTTCTGCCACTTCTTCAAATGCAAATGAGTCTTTCAGGCTTTCTCAGTTTTATTTGCCCACATGCATAACGTTACAGCAGGGTGGAAAACTGCAAGTTAACGAGTACTAACACTATTGCACCAGACACTGAAAACGAAAAAAAACGAAAGTCAGAAATGTCCAGTGTGTCCTGGAGCTGCGTTATTAACAGCTATTATGGCTATTTTAAACACGTTTGTTTGTTTGTTTGCAGCAGTGAGTCAGCCACAGCACCAGGCCAAGGGCGGAATTTGGACGTGCGCTCTGCGCTCCCTCCCAAGCCTCCCAGCTTTGCCTAAACCTTCCTGTCCTGACCTGCAAGACACCGTCGCTCCAGTTGGCCTCTCCCAAGGGCCACCCAGCTTTCCCACCACTGACCACGGGCCTGTGTCGCCTGAACCGCTGACCTCTGGCAAAGCCGGACCTGTGTCCTCAGCCACTACACGAGCTGCTCCATTGCATCCATTCCTCTGCTGCTTATCTCATCTCCTGCCCCTTCTGACAGCCAGCAGCCCTCATTCAAGAAACCTGTAGAAATACTGAGGGCTTGAACAAGCTGGATGTCATAAGAGCCAACAAACTTCAAACAAATATTGGCGTGAGTGGCCAAATCCCCACCTGCATCCTCCAGAGCGCTGGGATTCCCAGAGCGGCCCTGTGTGACATAAGGTCCAGAGGCAGAGAGAGAGCAATTCAGCTCCATATAACATCCAAAAATAACTCTTCCCAAGGGGACTGATGAGCACGGTGCAACTCGTCTCCAGGATTAAGCTGTGTTTGTTGCTTTAGAGAGAAAACAGCGTCAGCCTCTCTCCGGTTTACACAAGTCTTGCACAAATCATTCTCCCTCCCTGGATTTCAGCCTCTTGAGCCTAGTTTAAGGATTATAAATCGTAGAGAAATGGAGACAAATTCTCATGAAATGTTTTAAGGGAGCGGTATCTGCATATCCCACTGAAAACATTCTGGACACATTTTTTTGCTTAGATTTGCTAAGGACGTCTTGCCTCACTGCTGCACCAACGAGTCCCCGTGTGCCCAGCCCTGTCACTTAGCAGTAAATCACAGGTTATGCATTTCATGCCAGCTCTTCCCCTGATAATGTTTGCTGCTTTTCTGCACTGCTGGTACGGGGTAAAATGCAGGAAATAAGAAGCTGAGGAACCGAAAGTGGGTCTCTGATTAAAGGACAGAGCCACAGGACAGCATTTCTTGCTATGTATAAAATTAAAATGAAAAAGAAGCCTGATTAAATCAGACACTGAAGACGCTTCTGTCCTAATACACTGTGGTAATGTATAAAAAGGTGTTAGCTGCTGCAGTAACTGGCTTTTAAAGAAAAAATAAACACCAGCATGTCTTTGTTCCCAAAGACTAATTAGCAAGATTCTATAAGGACTTAGAAGGCAGCTAATCAAGCAGAGACACTTCACTACTGTAAGATACGACTGCCCACTCAGCCCTTCCTTCAAACGGTGGTGAGAGGCAGGTACAGTCAGTACCTGGGGCCATTTCTGTCTGTCTAAGACATGAACAAAAATAGATATTGAGCATCGTGTTGTAATTTGCCAGAAAAACCCCAACAAATGAGTTGAAGAAAAATGCAAAGCTTGAATTGCTTGTGCAAAAAGCCCCAGTCACAGAGACTTCGAGGGTGAAGGTTTCTGTGAGCTGCAGAGCCAAGTCTTCCCCTGCCAGGAGCTCAACGTGCCATGGAAAGCCAGGGGAGAGGGATCTGGGGAGAATTCAGCAGCAGTGGGGCATGGGGCTGAACCCCATGGACATGGCAACATCCCCCAGAACAGCCCTGGTTTGCTAGAGGAAGGTTCACTCCCTCCCACCACTGGGGCTTATTACACAGAATCACAGGATGTCAGGGATTGGAAGGGACCTGGAAAGCTCATCCAGTGCAATCCCCCATGGAGCAGGAACACCCAGATGAGGTTACACAGGAAGGTGTCCAGGCGGGTTGGAATGTCTGCACAGAAGGAGACTCCACAACCCCCTGGGCAGCCTGGGCCAGGCTCTGCCACCCTCACCCCCAACAAGTTTCTTCTCATATTTAAGTGGAACCTCCTGTGTTCCAGTTTGCACCCATTGCCCCTTGTCCTGTCACTGGCTGTCACCAGAAGAGCCTGGCTCCATCCTCCTGACACTCCCCCTTTACATACTGATCCCCAGGAATGAGTCCCCCCTCAGTCTCCTCTTGTCCAGCTCCAGAGCCCCAGCTCCCTCAGCCTTTCCTCACACGGGAGATGCTCCACTCCCTGCAGCATCTTGGTGGCTGCGCTGGACTCTCTGCAGCAGTTCCCTGTCCTTCTTATTGTCCCAAGCCGTCTCTGAGCAGCTCGTGCGCAGCTCCAGGAGGGGACGATCCAGGGCAGCTCGGCTTGGGACAGCACAACAGAGCTGGCTCAGAGAGAGAAAGAGGTTTGTTTCCCCTTCCTGGCTGCCAGCATGGTGAAATGCTGCCGTCACGGATCCCTGCAGATCCTAATCTAAACGAACAAACTTTGAGCTACCTGGACTTTGCAGACTTTGACTCTGGGGTCATTTCGTAAACATGCTTGCAGAATTTGAGAACGAATTTCTCCTGGGCTGGATGGATCAATATTCAGGCAGCAGCTGCTGAGCTGTGGCACAGGGAAATGCGGCACAGTGACAGACACAAGACTGGATTTCACTGCTGTCCAGGGGCATCAAGCAGCCTCGATCCTCATCCAGCTCCCCTTGAAGTCACTGAACATTTTCCAGTCTGCATGAAGGAGATTTGGGCCAGAAGCACCGCTGAGTCCTGAACCACAGTTTGCACTGAAATACTGAGGAAGCCTGATCTGATGAACGGGCTTAGCTATAAAAGAGAAAAACAGTTCCTGCATAATGTACTAAAAGTTAAAGGACTAAAATACTACACAGCAACCTCTACTGTCCTTATTTAGGACCACATTCAGATCTCATGTACTTTAGATATCAAATTCATCCAGTTTACTCCAGATTTACTCCTGATGTAAGTACAACCAAACCTGCCTGCCAGTCTCACTCAGCACACACTGCAGCAGGGCTTGGTACGTAAAGCCTGAAATCTCATTGACGAGGCCCACACAATATCTGATTACTGATTATTACTTCCAGCAGCAAAGAAAACATTTCTTCTTCACGATGAAATGCGCCTATATAAACTGAACAGCGAGACGACCAGCTTCAACCTTCCCAACCGGTTCAATCACCCGTAGGGCTGCAGTAATAAATACACCTTGTGCAGAACCAGCCTTCCCCAGCGACCGGTACAGTAACGCGGCTTGAGCCGAGCGACACGAGAGCAGCTGGGTTTGTACTCTGCCCAGCGAGTGCTCAGTCGGGTTTCACGCAGCACATTCCAGGGTGCCCAAGTGTTAATCCTGGAAGGCTTTAGCACAGCAGCTACTGTGTGCACATCTCACTTCTCTGGCTGCTCAGAGAAAACATTGCAATTTGATTTAATTGCTATGTTGACTTATAACAGTATGTTTATACTGGATGCCTGCCAGCTGAAATGCAACAGGTTTGCAAAATGTATTTCCTCAAAACAGCATGATGTGCAATGTCATACGGAAAGCAATCTTCCAGTGGCCCCGATTCTGAAGTTCATTTCAACTCCTCTGACTTGGAAGGAATGCCACCAATTTGGAAGAATTACACCAGCCTAATTGATATGATAATCAGGCCTGAAGGCTGCATTTCACAGGTACAACAGTCACACTGCAGCTTCAGAGGGGGAGTATAAATGTAGGAAATTAAAGCAATTAACAGTTGTTTGCATTATGGGGATTGTTTGGCCTATTTAATGTCCCTACCAAAAGATGCAATATTTGTTCAGCAATCCTACAAGAAAATAAAAGAGAAACTTAAAGAACACTGTTAATCCTTTGCCACTATAAGTATGGCATTTAAAAGCCAGTAATAAGCCGAGCTTTGCAGATCAAAACAAAAGCACTGGCATCCCCATGACCTTGGCTGCTACACTCCAGCCAGCTACCAGCACCTATGGCTTTGAGGCAAGGGATACGCTATAGGGCCACGGCAGAGGCTGAGAGGCGAGTGTGCTTGTTCTATTTCTGCAGAGCACCAGCTTTGCACCAGACCCTGACCACCGGCTTGTTTTGTGCCTGGCCCGGGGACAGGTCCCGGCCCTGAAGGCTGCGGGAACCAGGGGCTGCTCCCAGTGGCCAGTGTGATTTCTATTGCCGTTCCAGGAGGGACAGCAGGGGCAAAGTCATCCCCGTGCGCAGCAATGTCTGAGCGGGCCATGAACAGGGCTTCGGGAGACGATCACCTGGGGTTCAAGGAGACTGGATTTCATGACCTCAGAAGTCCCTGCTGGCCCGGTATCGCCCTGCTGCCAATTGGTTCTGCTTTAAGGCTTTAGCTGCAAACTTCAGCTACTGAAAGGAAGAGCCATGTGGCTCCTACTAATCCTGTACCATGGCTTGTAAGAACAAAAGAAAAGGAAAAAGATGTTAAAAAGATCAGGCAAAACCTAAAGTTGGAAGAGAAAGGGCTTTTGTCTCAGTTTCAGTCAAAAGAGAGTTCACTAGGTACAATAGTATTTCTTTGAATGGAACAAATAAACCTCAAAGATTTTATAATGAATCCCCTTTCTACACGTTTCTACAAAGCAGCCTATAGAACTAGGAATGAGAGATGTCGTATGCAAACACATACCACAGGACGCTTTTCTCACAACTCCTATAGCAAGATATCATTTTATATTCGATCCTATTTGTTTTTTCCACAAGGAGCTGTAAAAACCTCTCTTAAAATCCTGGCACCAGCATGTGCTGTAGGAATCCTGACACTAATTCTGCTGGAGCACAATCTCCCCCTTCAAGAATAAAGCCTCGCGAGGAAAAAAACAGTGTGTTGGTTTTGTTGCTGAGCCAGCTCTTTAACTCCAGCAGCCAGCAGAAACAAAGGGAAGCCAAATAACACTATAACGTGTGTGCTCCTTTGGAACGGAAAAACCAGACCCCTTTGAAATGTATGGTTCTACGCCATCCCTACCTGATAAGCCATTCAGAAAGCTGCGGTTGCAGATAGCAGCGATCACGCAAATACATTTCATTATGCTGTACGATATGAGGACAGTTAGAGACACTAATCATGGCAGAAGGGGAGGCTGCTATTTTTTTCCTGTCCCATATGGTAATAATTTTCTATGATTGAACTGTTATGAGCTAAATAAAACGACACACTTAACTGTAAGATACATTGCAAATACATTAAATCTTCCCTGGAATTTTAGCAAATACTCACTTTTTCTATGATGTATTTGGAATTAGCAAAGGAATTGACACCAGGCTATAGGATTTATAAATAGATTTGGCTTCCTCTGTAATACTTTACAGGCAATTATTTCAGAAATGAAGATGCAGTGCCACAAATAAATAAAATAATTGCAGCTGATGAGGCTTCATTTACCAGTCTCACATCTCCCTGGCTGCTGAGCTTCCCTCCTCTCATTTGCTCCACTAGCCTGAATCCATGACCAGAGGAAGAGCCGTCAGTTAATGTCAAACACTGAGCACAATCGGTGCCAAAGGCGGATTCTGGTTTCCCCAGCTCCAAATCCTGCTTTCCGGAGCTGGCTTGCTCCCTGGATCAACGCAATGTGGAACTGGGAGGCCAGGAAACAGCAGAGCGAGTCAGACGAGTTCTGGTTTCCAGCCATTTGCCAGGGAGCACATTCTGCGCTGAGTCCCCTGCAGAAGTCACTGCCAGGTCTGGAGGTGTCCCCTGTCACCAGCAGGGGCCCGGCTGTGGCGGGAGAGGTCGCATGGTCCCCTCTATCTGCCGCAATCCTGCTCAGACAGGTATCAGTTCAGTTTGGAAGATGCTGAGCGCAGCTGTGTACAGCAAACCAGCTTCCCAGGCAGTTCACGTGAATCACAGCCGGGTAGAGACCGGCCCAGCACCTGCTTGTTATCCTGCATGCACCTCACACCATTTCAGTACTCCGCATCTCAGACAGCATGAGAAACTCAGGATTGTCCATTTTCCTTGGTATTAGGCCTGAAATCCTACTGATGCCAACTCTGTTCTCTAAAGAACATTGTCTCAGTTCGGTTTAACACAGAGAGGCAACTCACACTGTCCCCTCCAGAACCGAAGAGATGAACCGAGGCCCTGGGCACCCCGTGCTATTTAATGGCTGTGTGACCTGGGAGTCAGGAAGAAGGCTGCTCGTATGAAGAGGCTTATCAACTCAGAGAAAAGCATAATTTCTGCTGTTTTGAAAAGCCATGGAGCTGATAACACAGTAACAACTGAAACGTGTAGGGTACCCCACATGGAGATGGCCTCACTATCCTCCAAGGGCTTCCTTCAACAAGCAGAAAACACAGAGCACCAGAAAAAGCCTGGAAGGAGTTTAGGACCTGAAGAAGGCCCTACAAGAAGTCTCCTAACTTTAAAGCCTGATTTTTGATTGTTTTTGGTAGTCTAGGCTGCTTATTCCTGTATAAAGAAATGATGCTGCACACCCATCTGAGAATGTCATCAACAACAGTCCATAAGCTGGTGAGAGGCCAACGGGACCAGATGCCAAAGGAGCCGGGATGATTTATGCTAGCCAAGCATCTGGCTCCCTGTTCCCTGTTACCAGAATGAAGACAAATGCTTGCAAACATCCTTATTCAAAACCAGTAATGTGTTGAGGAACGCTCAGCACAAACACAGCAGCATTGCCACCACAAGGTGCTGTGCCTGGGAACGCGGCTGCCGAATGCTCTAATGCTGCTTTTCCCAGTGGTGTATGGAACGCAAAGAGCAGTGAGAAAATAGGGTGTTGCTGCCCTTCAAATCAAGCAAAGGGAATGATTAAGACATCACCATTTTCTGTTATTGTTCTAGCGGAGGGTAGTAATTGCTTCTACACAGGATCGTGGCTGTACCCCTACTGTCATCCATCATCTTGCCAAGGCTGTGTATAGTACAGTAGAAATCCTAAACTTTTGATTTGACCTCATTAGCATTCCCAGAATTACAATGTCACGCCAGTGATAAAGATTGAGATTATCTGCATCTGCGCAAATGGACCAGAGACAAATGACACACTGCGTAAGAAGCCAACAGCACAACCACAGTTCTGCCAGACGCTGCTAGAACTTGCCTAGTTCTTGGTTTCACATGGGGGACAGGACACAATTAGGAATTGTGCTAATAGGCATCAAATCTGCAGATGTAGGGGGATGGACCCATGCGCTGATGATCTGAGGATTCTGAAAGAGGGCAGAGAGAGGATGGGAAGATGTTGGAAGATGCTCCGTGACACCACCTTCCTTCTGACTCATCAGTATTACCTGTGCTCCGCCTGAGCTTTCCCAGGTCTACCAGAAACACGGAGAAATTTGCGTGCAGTTTGGGAAATAACACAGAGTCCTTCGGCCTTTGCGCAAACACCATGTGCTGCCTGGAAGTTCACAGATTTCCTTGTGATTCCTGGTATAAATGCACGTAAGGAGGGTCCCTACTCAAACCTGGGTTGAAGGAAAGTGGGTCAATTATTTGGCCCTTCTGGCAGTCAAATAAGATCAAGTCAAATGTGTATGTGTCGGGTCAGTCTAGAGCAACTTCTAGAGTGAAGCAGGGAACTTCTGAGTCTGCAGTCAGCAGCTCAGCCCCCGAGCTGCTCCCTGCCACAGCTGTAACACAACGCCAGCACATATTCCAAACCACTCATTTTCAGCTATTTTAGTCTTTTATGGACCATCCTAGAGGAAATTAACTGAACTTCCCTACAGTGGAAACAAAAGAAAGAAATGAATTTATTATTCCAGTAGTACCCTTGATACAGATACTGAGTAGCTTCATTAAACATTTTGCAGCCCCAAGTGTCTTTGCTAAACCCTCTACAATAAGCACAGAGTCATTTTCCTTATTACAACACAAACATATGGGTCAGGATTCAGAACTCATTTACATCTGCTTTGTATCTGAATAACTTCCCCCATCTCAATGGGATCTGGGCAGGTGCAAATCAAGGCTGCATCATCCCAGTCCCTTCCTTTCTCTCTAGATTCATTACCTTGCAGCACCACTCTCAGATAAACTCATTTTCACAGTGCCACAGCCAAGTGACTAATACAAGCCCTTAATGCAAACAACAATAAATCAATGGATTAAATTATAATTTATCAGACAAATACTATTTAGCTCTTCCCAAAGCTGTTGTGAACTCTCTTGTCTGGTCATATTCCAGAGGCGCACTGACACTAGATAAAGCTCAGACCTGCAGAGTAAGTTTACAT
Source organism: Columba livia (assembly GCF_036013475.1). Taxonomy (NCBI): domain Eukaryota; kingdom Metazoa; phylum Chordata; class Aves; order Columbiformes; family Columbidae; genus Columba; species Columba livia. The sequence goes on from NC_088616.1 coordinate 16,653,402, forward strand.
AAGGAAGAAACGCTGAAAACATCCTGTATTTATGATGGGAGGTTTCACAGAGACCGGAGTGAATAACATTCCTGAGAAGACTGTAATGGATCTGAAGTCTCCTCGGTATCTCTTCCAAAGACCAGGCCAGCACGGCCAGGTCTGGGCAGCCCCTGCGGCTCCGCACTCAGCAGCAAACCCGGGGAACCAGGCGCCGCAGCTCTGAGAGATACCCCAGCAAGACTTTACTGCTTAGAAAACAGCAACAGGCTATTCCACCACCATTTCGCTTTGTAACACAGACTTCTTGAACTTACTTCATCGGTTTGAACAACGCTTGTCCGTAATTCTGGAATGTCATGATCAGCTTCAGCTGGGTGCCTCCTGATTTCATCGCTGTGGGAAAACAAAGCAAAACAAAAACTGCTTTAAAATGCTGCGTGTGGATGTACTTACATTCACCACTGAGACAAAATCCTGGATCTTTTGCTCTGTATTAGACTCAGCACTGTGGTATCTGAGCACCAAGCAGGGTAATCCTAAATGGACAACAGATTATTCAGCAGGTGCAGAGCAGGGGAGGGCTCTGAGCTGCCAACCAGAACTAAAAGTGGATTGTACTCCCTCATATGTCTTTGTCTTCTTCAAATGGCCACAATAGGCTCCATAAGCACCCTGATTGAACAGCATGTATAGGAACAGACCACTGGAGTCTTGTTTTCTCCACCTCCACTCACTTTTTTAGTTTCTTTTGACAAGGAACACACATTGGGAAAGGAGATGGAGAAGACAACTGCAGCTGGGATGTGCAGCCCAATGCGCAGCAGACATCCTTAATTAAAACTACAAACAGATACTGCAGCAATCTCTGATCTCTGCTGCGATTTGAATAGCTGTTGCTGAGCAGTAGAAATATGTAAATCCACCTCCTCTGTGCACAACGGAGATGTATCCAGGCCCAACCATTAACCTGGAGAGGTCCCGCAGTGGCCCACACCGAGAGCAGAGCTCTGCAGCGGCTGCTGGCTCAGGGACTGTGCCCATGTCACCCGCCGAGGGCGTCTTTGCCCAAACACCAAATGTACTCACTTCCCCGTTGAGAGCCCATGCAAATTTAAGACTGACATTTATTCATACCAACACAATATCGTGTTTAACAGTCAGATTATGGTGTTTCTAAAGCCAGAGTGATTTATATATACATATATATATATATAAGAATTCATAAAAATGCATTTTACTTAATGATAAGGTTGCTTAAGAAAGATAAACATATACTTGGGCAAACCAGCTGCTCTTTTACCATCTCAATCAAAACAGCTCTGAATAAATGAAATGACCCATACCCTGACTCGTATTTCATTTCTGTGTTTGGAAAGGGAGGCCATGGCCATCACGTCTGTGTGGATGAGTCAGTCCTTCGAAAATGCTTCCTACAAATGATCTGATAATCAATCCTTCTTTACAGTTCCGACAAAACCTGTGCCGACTGGAAATGTGCACCAATGTCAAGTTACCTTGCTCTGCACATTTTGGCTTAGAGTTGCCCTTGTTCCACCTATATAGCTTGTACATTTTTTTCTCTCTAACCAATGCCATTAGCTACACGCCTTTTTAATTACTCATCTCTATGCCTTATTACTGGTAGGTCGTCAGCTCTCTTTCTGCACTTGTAATCTATATTTTTGCAACAAAATGCTATGCAAATCTGGTCAGTGTAATTATACTTCTGGAATAAAATCCCTCCTGCCTTGCTGTTTTGCTGATCCCAGCCTCTTCTTGCATTTGCAGTTTATCCCAAAGGAACAAACAAATAATTAGAAATTAAAGGGCATTAAATAACCTGCACTGAACAGGTAAAGCAGAAGCACGTGGCTTTCGCACATTAAACTCGCTCTCTTGTGCAGGACGGGTCTGTTGATCTGCACCTGAGGGAAAAAGGAGCAGGAGACCTTTTCATAGCCAGCCCAGAGCCTGCAGGCAATGAAAAGCGGCTTAGATATCGGCTCCGTCTCCTCTGTGAGACACAGATGTCCAAAATACAGCAAAGATTCTGTAAACCCATCAGTGAAAAGGGAAGGATAGAACCTATTTTGAAGTACAGCTGGGAAGCCAAATGTTTGAAGAAGAAAAAAGGATGATCCAGCACGCCCTTCTCTAAGCTCAGAGTTTCAGATAGACTAAGAGGACTGGTTTCTCAGCAAATTGAAGCCACTCGGTGGATAATGACTTTGTTAGCAGCCGAACTCAACAATGACTGTGTCATCATCAAGCAGGGAAATGCATGAAGAAGATTAACAATTTAGAATAATTCTTCCACGAGGCACAAAGGCCTGGTTTTCTGTCAGAAGGAATTGAGCTGAAGTAAGACAAAAGCATCTCCGTGGTCTTTTTAGATCCATCTTATTGTATTGCCCTAATTGGTTGCAATAGTAGCCTCGACCAAACACAAGTTTTGCTGGCGTGTTGTCCCTCCACGGCTGCCAGGAGTAAACTTTGGACGTCCCCAAACCAGAGAGTGACACTGGTGGGAATGGTGTCCCATCCTGCTTATGGCAGGGCACGCTGCAAGCCACCGCACTGTGGACAACGACCCGTGCCAGAGCTCCTCGTTGCCTTCGCCCCACGTCATCCGGACTCTCATGCACATATTCCCAGTGTGTTCATTCAGTGACACGGATGTGCTGGCCAGGCTGGAGGTGACTTAAAGCCACCCTCCAAGTCTAGACTAGTTGGAGTCTAACATTGTAATCCCTGCAGAGAGGGAAACACCTGAACTTAGACTGTCCTTTGGAACTCAACACGACCCTTCATGCACCTCTAAACTAAGCGGGCTTGGGAGCAGTCCAACGTGCCCAAATCTTGCGAGTGGCAAAGCCAGGAACAACCAGATCTCATTGGAGATAGTTCACGTAGACCTCTAGGTCGTGTTACACCCCTAGTCCTAACTTAGTGCTACATCTGCTTACTGGCTTCCCTCACATTTCTGAGCTGTATTCCTTCAGGATCTCCATTTCCTACTCATGCCTCAGTTGACCACGTCCCTCTGGCCATTATGGCCAAGCAGTGGGAGCCCCATCATCTTCCAGGAGCTTATGCCAAACAAACATTGTTTGCTTCTGTGGAGATGCCCTTGTCCCTTTACCTACTGCCCACAGGAACATTTCTGAAGGATTTATAATACCCAGAAGCAACATATACCATTTACAAAGAAACGGGAGGATGATACATCATTGCAACCTGTCACATCTACAATCAGCAGGCTTAGGTATTTTCAAGAAGGCCTTGCAACGTAAGGCTGTACTGACTCCAAAGGAACCACCAGCCACTCTCTGAATTCACCTTCTCTTTTAAGGTTTCTGAATATACTCTAATATAACAGGCCATGAACAGCTCTGTAAAAGACTTCATAAATCTTGTAGCTCCCAGCAGGTACCTCAAATCAAATCTCACACAGCTTCTGGACATGCTGGCACAGTGTTAAAAACAAATCCCGATACAATCATTACTTTTTCTCTTCAAGCAACTCAAAGCCTCTCTTTTTCCTCCAGAGCAGAAGGAAATGGAAAGCAGCATTAACCTCTCCTGTTAACCCAGTGCAAGGGCTCCTGGGTGTGATCAGAAATCTTCCGAACTTCAGGAGGCCTTGCAAAGAATTCCCTGAGATATCTCTTGTTTGAGTGCCTATGGGACCAGAGGCTTTTCCAAAGACGAGTGAAACTGGTGCAATTCCTTCTATTTTCTCTGATAGACCTCGGATCAAGCCTCCAAAAATCGCCACTCCATTGCATCTCTGAGCCTGTTGTCACGGCCGCGTGCCGTGTGTGCTACTTCCCCACTTTGTCCTCTCACCAGTACAAGAACTGAATTCCCCTCCTGAACCAGACACCGTCCAACATGAAAGACACACACCTATCCTCTCCCTCTTATCTTTTTATAACTGTGTGCTACAAGCTTTCTCTCTCTTCTAAAGCATCTGGTACTACCCCTGATAAAGACCAAATGCTCCCCAAAGGGATTGGACCCCAAAGGATCTGGAATTTGAATTGATCTGGCTTTCCAGCTCCTCTGTTTGCTGCACAACAGCCCTCATCCCACTAGCCGCTCTAGAGCCTGTGGTCCTCTGATGGAGAGCAACAGTCCCAACTGGATCTCTGAACCCGGCTTTTGGCCAGAATCCAACAACTATTTTAAACATATGTAATTACACAATGCTAATGCCTGAGAAGTGAGATCCAGTCAAAGCCTGGGATGCAGTAACATCTGAAACAGAGGACATTCAGATCCATTTTGGATTCCTATTTATAGATCAAGCTTAAATCTAACATAAACATGTTGATTTGCTTTAGCAAGTAATAGTCTGCCCCAGGCTAGAGACACGGCTCTGCTGAAGCTGTAAAGAACACATTTCAAAACAAATTCAAGCCCTCATCGTCTCTTAATTTGTTCTTATTCAGCCCATTCTGCTAACTTGTTTTTAGAGGCCTTTCTTGGTTTAGTCAAGACAGTAAAAGCCTTCTGGAGGGGAAGAGATCTCCGAAATCATTCAGGTGCTTTGTTGTACATTTTAAGTCGCCCCCTTTCATCTGGAATTGTACATTAAATCAATCTGTTGACTTTTGGCAGAGTCATTGTTTTCTTATACAGTAGATCAGTGGTGCTACATTGCATTATGTTTTTCACATGTTCTCAGTTGCACTTTTTCCCTTCCTTTGGAGGAGATGTTTATAATTTCCTTTAGCACCACAATCTAGGCTCAATTTTTAGCATCTTGTCTTTGTCTTTCCCCCCTGACTTGCAGCAGGGTCCACCTTAGTTAATTGCAGCATCCATCCACTGCCTGAGTAGTGTTGCGTGCTCGCTTTCTAATTAGTGCCTGTACGAACTGAAGGCATCGCAGGTTCAGAAATTAACTCCGTCAGGTAATGCTTCCAAACCTTCCCAACCGGAGAATGTGAAGAATAAACAAAGAAACCCCAGCTAAACAGAGGAATTCCAAAAGCCTGTTGTGCTCCCGGGCAGCCCCGCGACACAGCTCGAGCAAGACCAAGACCACACCGCCCCAAAAACGCACCGCGCCACATTTGCTGCTAAACTGCTGACGGTGCTGCCGCAATTACGCACAGACATCTTGTAAGTATGCAAGAAAATAGCTAACTATGGTTATTTATGCATGCAATAAACAGCTATGAAAGGCAAAGGAAATATGCAATTGCCTGTGCTTGTGCTTCTTCTGAAAACTGGGTTTCAGCGCTCAGTGGAAAAACAATTCTCCCTGGGCTCCTATTTATGGCAGGAGGAAATTTTCAGTGAATTAAATCAAATTAAGAGCTATCCCTTTATGCTGAACAAAATGAATAGGAAATACATATATCGATGCAGGGCACAGAACACATCCTCAGCTTGAAAGCTCTGGGTAGCCCTGTCCTTTTCGGGGCCAGCTCTAGGTGTCACTGTGGGAGCTGCATGTGACGCTCCTTCCCATCCATGGATTTGTTCCGTTTAAACTTTAACATCAAGAAAATGTCACCTTGGTGCTCCCTGCTCCTGGGAATTGCTTCTGTCACCGCTTTCACTTTACAATAACACTGCACAGAGTCGTGTGAGCAGTTCTGATGGATGGAGAGGGATCAATCTGGTCACCAGTCTCCTTCATAAATAATGCAAGCTGAGCAGAGAAATTACAATGTGGCAAGAAGGCTCTTTAGCTGCACTTTGGATCTAATTTCTGCAGATACCAAGAACCCACACAGCAAATCACCTAATTCTGTCAGAGCCAAAGCAAATCTCAATACCGCCAAGCAACTGGATAAAGCAGTATCCTGTTTCATCTAATGCACGTAAGCCTGTATATTTAATTGTCCTGCTTGCAAAAAGAAGCCTGGAGATTGGGCATCAGGAAGATTCCCATTTATTTTATACTTCTTACCTCACATCTTTGCAGCTGCCTTAAAAAAACCCAAACAAACCCCAGAGAAATTAGAAAATATGCAGGAATATGCAAAATAATATAACAGCCCTACCTATAAACGTCCTTTGGTCAAATATATTACCCTTCATTAACCAGCTTACATGCTTTTGAATTCCTGCTGCTGCTCTGCACTAAAGCCGAAAACCGGCAGGTATCATTTTAAAAGACATAGTTTTAAACGCCCAGAGAATCTGCAAAAGAAGAGATGCTGCACCATGTAAAAAAAAAAAAATATATATATATATATAAACAATATGCTCTTTCTTGCTTTCCAACCTGACTGAAGGCTCCTGAAACTGCACAGAGGCAGGCAGAGGATGCTACCAGCAAAATTCAGATCCTGGCATCTTTATATTGGCGAAAGTCCCCTTTCATTTCCATAGGCTTGATTTTAGACTGGGATTTATGTGTGGGAATCATTCCCTGTCGGGTCCCACAGCGACCAATCCCAACACCAATGTACCTCGTGGTTTAGTTTATGGGAATTATACCGAATCACTGACAGAAACCATGGCCCTATGTTATTCTTAGGGGCACAAGAGGCCCCACCGTGCTCTGAAGAGCCTTGTTCAAACATTAACAGAGAGACAATCCCATAGGAAAGCGCTAATAACAATCATAAATCTTCCTCTGTGGCCCATTCCCCCCGTTGATCTGAAAGCTCTATCAAAACCATAATTAACGGAAACCTCATGACACATCTATATGACACATGAGGTGAAATCATGGCCCCAGGGAAGTAAATGGCAAAACTTCCACTTACATCACCCCGGGCAGCATTTCACTCCCGGTTTTTCTGATACCCATTTTGCTGCTGGGTTAACTGAAGCATCGAGAGGTTAAGCAACATTCCCAGAAGCACAAGCAAAGATCAAGCCCAGAAGATCAAGCGGAGAGTGAGTCCTAAACTGCGTTCCTCATTCCTACCTCCCTTCTCCCACCAGCTTCTGCATCCCTACATCAGCCTTAACCACCTCCCTGCTCTGAGAAGTGACAAACCTCACAGCTCCAACACCACCACGTTTGCTGCAAACACCGCTCTCCTGCACAGACAACACCGCTGAGCTCCGAAGTGTTGAAGAGATAAATAAAAATCGATACACTCAGCAGCCATGCAGCACGAAACACCATTACGGCCAATGCATTTTGTGTAAACCTCAGTAGATGAGCCAGGAGATGGCTGGTTTGAGCATCATCTCTGCACAGAGCTGGGGACGGTCTGGTCCCTACCGGGGGCACCGCTGCTCTCTGCGGGGGACAGGGAAGGGCACAGCCTCCATCCTTCCCTCCTCGATGGATGTGCTCAGAAACCAACGTTAACACACATATTATGAAGTGCTGGCTCAATCCCCAATCACACGTGTCACTACGTTCCAGAAATCATTTGGTTTTGAAGGGAGAGGTGGTGGCAGGGGAGGGCTATGGCAAGGACAGAATCACCCGGTCGTGTCCGTACGGTGCCCGCGTTACCCCCAGCACAGACCAGAGGGCGGGCAGAGCCTGCTGCTGTCCACCCGCCACACCTGAGCTGGAGAATCAACAGTCAAACGTGAGCTCCTTAATGAACCACTCCAACCCAGAGTTTTGGGAACAGAAAACCCATCACAGGTTAATAAACAGGCCTATGTTTGCTCTTTTTCATGAGCTCGGTGTCCACTGGACTTTTGGATACAACACGTGGGATGGCACCTGAGTGCTGCAAAGTGCTTTACCCGAACCAGAGCTCAGTGCAGAGCCGTGTGCTGAGCGCAGCTCACCAAGGAGGCAAAGTTCTCCTCTGGCGTTCTGCATTCCACACCTACTCTATCCGGATCAGCTCCATCAGCCCACTCTTGATGACCAAGGATGCCCCTTATTCCTGCTCAGCAGCCCATGATTCACACAATGGGAACTGCAAGCCTGGGGCTGCTCACGCTGTTCCCGCACAGCCCGGTTCCTGCTGAAGCCAGGGGAATTTTTGCCTTGCAGGGTTAAAGACCTGCTGACCTCACCCGGCAGCGCCAACACACCATCAGCACTTTCACAGAGCTCCTGCTATTTCATCCCTCTGAAACAGACTTAGCAACCTTGTGGTCAGCGTAAGTAACTCAATTTTCTGCGTGGCCGGCAGGAACCGCTGGCTCTGCTGCAGCTTTCTACCTCTGGAAACCACGGGGTGTGCATTTGTTTAGCATCCCAGGGCTTTCATTTGGGGTTGTGCTTTTTTTACCACTCTGCATCTACACAGCTGAATTCAAGAAGACACACATTGCCGTTAAACAGCCCTAGAGAAAAACCCCAAACTGTGTCACCTTGTTTAACCAGAGCCAAAGGCTGACATAGGCACGTCCCCGTTGTGCATTTACAAGCAGGACAAGCAGAGCCGGACGCTGCCGAGCTCCCTGCGCGCTGCCCGGGGACGCTGCAGCTCCACGGAGCCCGTGGCGCCCGATGCTCCCGCAGCCATCGCTGCAGGTCAGAGCTCTTAAATAACAACCAGCAAATAAAGCAAATCTAGCCCGTGCAAGATGCTATCTACTTTCTGCCTTCTTTTTTTTTTGTTATTGTATTTATTTTAAATAACCAAACCAGGCACTTTCAGGCTGATAGTGACTAAAAGATGTCTGAAACGAATGGGGTTTGCCTTGCTGGCAGATTTTTTAATGATTCAGGTGATGCAGAGCTGGAGATATCTCGTCATGTTTAACAGGGAAAACGAGCGCACAAGTCGGGACGCAATGTGGTAGCACACCAGAGAGCAGCCACGCAAAACATTAACACTCAAAAGCCATGAGATCCTGAACAACAAGCAAATCATCATACCAAATTATATATATCCAAACATACCAACACTGGTTATCTTTTGGGAGACCAGGTCTTGTAGTAAAGCTTCAATTGCAGGATTATGTCTGGAATACAGCTCGTACCGATTAATGCCAATGTGGAATTTTAACCAGTTCGGGTAGGAGTCTATGGAGGTTTCTCCAGTTGGTAAAAATTCTTCATTGTCTTCATTTTGCCTACCACAAAAAAAAAAATAAAATAAAATAAATAAAGGAACAACATAACAAAAACCCAAAACTGAGGAGAAAGAAACAAAGTTACAGTTTGTAACAGTCATCGAGAAACAGGGCTTCACAATGTGACAACCTGGGACGGCAAAGCACTACAGACCTTGGGCATTGGGAATGTCCCCTGTTCGTCCTTCCTACCTGGGGAAAGGGGGGACAGCTTTCCACCTCCACTCTTCATGCCTGATTTAAAGCCCATGGAAGCCAGGAGCAAAATTCAGGGTGACATCAGGGAGCGTTAGCAGAGGCCCTTCCACAGCAGAAACACGGCGCTGTGAGTATTCTGCTGGGTTCAGGTTGTGTTATGTTGCACCCATCTTTTACAAGTATGACTCAAACAACAGCATCACCCCGAACATTCGGTTAACGGGGAGCTGGGTGTGGAACCTGGGAGTGCAGCCGTAACTTGACCTGCTGTACCAAATGCTCCCACTCTCTCCTCTTCTCTGTTTTAAATAGCGAGAATGAGAAGAAACTGGATCACTCTGAACTGCTTGCTAAAGAATAACTCTGGATGGTTTTGCCCTTCCCCAGCAGTAGGATAGGATTACAGAAAGACTTGTTAAAATGACTTTTAACTCCTAAATTTCATGTTAGTTCTGTGAACTTTGGCTGCAGCCAGTAAGGAAAATATGTACAACAGGCAGCTGCATGTGGACATCAATGATTTCACTCTTCACCTACTGCATATACTATCACACAGCTTCAATCCAGGAGTCCTCTGCTATTTTTAGTCATCTCCAGATGTTCAAAATTTGTGACTCTTTTTCTTCTTTTATTTTTTCCTCTCAGAGAAACCAGAACTTTTTCAGTTAATTTTGCTTCACAGTCAGTTTTGATCATTAGATGGCAAGGGCCTGCACAATCCACATGCTTGTGGGGCGGAAATCAGAACCATTTATCCCCTTTTTCCAAAGGTTTAGATCACGCTGGCTGCTCCGTGGCCTGACAGAGCTCTTTGCACGGTACAGTGCAGCTGTTTAAACATCACAATGTCGGTGCATTTGGAAGAGGGTGCTGTTGTATTAGACAAGCCTTTCGATTTTTCGGTCACTGAAATTTCTCAGCGTTTCTTACAAGCCAACGGGGCACACGATTCACAGAGGCAACTGACTGCTCTGAAGGCTGGAGAGCAGCAGCGGTGCTGGGACACTGGGAATTAATTGAGGAGGAAAAATGTAGCACAGATCAGACCCAGAAGGCAGAGATACCTGCTAGCATGAACGCCTTTGGGATATTAGGCCTCGCTTTTGAGAAAAGTTAATGTATTACTGCCTGGCCTCACTGCTTGGCCCCTCCACCCCTGCGTGGGAGCAGAGGAAGGCACTGGGGAGGGCTCACTGTGTGCTTGCCCTCTTTCTTACAGTTTTTCCAGCAGCATCTGCCTATGGCTACAGCTGGAGCTGGGATACGGGCGTACGGACCCCTGGGCTGCAGCACTCCAGCCTTCTCATGCTCCTGTGTTTATTCTGGATTTCACAGCATTTATTTTTGGAGGAACACAACCGGCCAAGCCTGTGTACGATTTCTCCTTTTCCTGATGACACCGGATCGCTCTGTTTTAACCCTCTGCCTACTCCAAACCAGCCAACACAGCAATTCTCATGACCCCCCCGGCTAAAAACCTACATGATAAAACGGAAGGTAGCGACCCGGGGGAAGCGCAGTGCCACGTTTCCACATGGGCCGCCCAGCAGCCCGCCGGGCCTCCCCCGCACCCCGGGGGCACCGCTGCCCGGGACAAACCGCACGCTTGGTACCGAGCCGAGCCAAAGCGGGCCGCCCCCCGTCCCCCTCCCCGGTACTCACCACTCGGGCTGCTCGGCCGCCCGGGGGTTGAACCTGATGTCGCTGTTGACATTGAAGAGGAGGTCGCCCTCGGCGAGCGGGGGCAGGGCGGCGCGGTACAGCGGGTGCTGGAACAGCGCGGCCAGCGGGGCGGCGGCGGCGGGGGGCGGCGGGCGCGGCGCCCCGGGGTTCATCAGCCGCCGCGGCCGCGCCGCCGCCGCCTCCCCCCCGCCGGCCGCGCCGCCGCCGCCGCCGCCCGCCGCCCGCTCCGCCGCTTCCCGCGACTGCGAGGAGAGGTTGGAGCCCGGCTCGGCGCTGAAGTCCTGCAGGATCCGCAGCGTGTGCTTGCCGGGCCAGCGCGGGGCGGCGCGGGGCGGCGCGGCCGCGGGCGGCGGGCAGGAACAGCCGGGCCGGCCCTCGGTCCCCCGGCGCTCCAGCCGCGGCAGCAGGTCGATCATGATGTGCATGGTGCAGGCGACGAGGAACACCATGAGGATCAGCACCCGGAACTTGCGGACCAGGAGCATTTTCATGGCCGGGGCGGCTAATAAATTACCGGGGGAGGGGGAGAGAGGGAGCGCTTTCGCGGAAAAAAGCCCGGGCGGGCGTGGGTCTTGCAGCCCCCCCCCGGGGCTTTGGCTTTCTCCTTTCGGATCGGGAATCGAGCGATCAAGTCAATAAAGTTATCTCCATAGGCGCCGAGAAATAAATGGGCTAAAAACAATAGGTCCTCATTTCTCAGTATCATCAAGAACTTAGGAGGGGGAAGGAAAAAAATATATTAAAAAACAAAAAGGGAAAAAAAAATATATAAAAAAGAAGCACCGGAGCGAGCCTTTAAAATCAGCAGGAAAACAAAGCCAGCGGCATTGCAATATATAAAGCCATCTGTTCACGATTTCTCTCTCTTTTTATTACAGGGATCACAACAAATAGGGAAAACCGGCTCTTGAAGAGAAACCGGCATCCGACGCTAGCTTAGATTAAATAATTTTTTAAAAAACGGAGAGGAGGAGGAGAGGGAAGAATAATATTAAGAAAACCTGTGCGGAAAGGCGACAGAAGCAAAAAAATCATCCATAATATTTGGCTGTGCTGGAAACGCTGACTCCCTTCCTGTGAACTGACCGGTGATGCAGCAGAAGCGCCCTCCGCTCCTCTCGCTCCCTCTCTTCTCTGAGGCTGCTTAAGAACATTGGCTGGAAAACAATTTTCTTAGAGTGGTTCCTGTTTCTTCATCCATCGCGTCCAGTGCTTGGGAGAGATTCGTATGTTCAGCTGAGCCCGAGCCTGGGTGGCTGCTGTATCCGAGCTGCGCTTTGGCTTTGGCTTGGGTCGGTTTTTTTTGGCTGCAAAACTGTCTGATGGCACAACTGCAACATAAAGGTTAAATATGGCACAGGAGGGGAAAAAAAAAAGCACAGAGGGGGAGGATTAGAGGAAAGAAACTAATATAAATCAGCAGAGGTTCTTTTCAGCAAAGAGGTCCCGTCTTTGATCTCTGCTGGGTCTTACAGAGCTGCCTTTTAGAGACAGAGAAAGGAAGAGAGAAGGGGGTGAGAGAAGGGAAGAGGGGAGAGAGATCTTTGGCAGGTGCAGAGTGAAACCTCTTTCAGCTACACTGAATTCTGGAGACTGGTTGGACTAGTAGCTCTGCAGCTCCAGCTTCCAGTGGGTGTGTTAAATATTATGAGCGAGCCATGATTCCTGCCTTCCTCACGTCATAGTTAGGAGATTGGCTAAATAAACGCTACAGTGATAGTAACAGGAAAACCTCAACCAAAAGCGGTTTTTTTTTTGCTTTCCTCTCCTCCCTCCTTCCCAGCCCCCTTTTCATTCTACTGCAGCTCCAACTGGGGCAAGGAGAGGGCGTCTGTTCCACAACGGTTTGCAAAATTAAAAATAAATAAATAAAATAAAAAAGAAAATAATAATAAAGCGTTAGCGGAGCGGGGAATGGGGAATGGGGAATGTGCGCTGAGAGGCTGCGGAGCGGGAGCGCGGCTGCGTGCCCGCGCTGGGAGCGGCGATTCTGCTCCGTCATTGTCTGCGCCGGAGCGCCCGCAGCCCCTCGCAAGGTCAGCGCGGGGAGCCGTGTGCGCCGCGTCCTCAGAGGAACAGGCTTTGTTCTTAATCCCAGGTTTTGCGGGCTGTGATAATCCGTGAGCGCCCTGCGGGGTTATCCGCCCTCCCTTCTGTGGCCGTTAGCTGCGCAGGCGACGCTGTGACTGGGTGGCCTAATGGCTAATGGAGCCGGTGGCCCCGGGGCCGGGGCGGCTCCGGAGCCCAGAGGGTGCTGCTGGTGGTTTCCTGAGGTTGAGGGCAGGTTGGGGTACAGGACGAGCCACTCCAGTGGTCTTCAGGTGATCAGACAGGGGTGCTCCGGGCTGCTGACTTTATCTTTGGGAGGGGGCTTCCATGGATTCCATAGCTGTTACCAGGGCTTAAACATTCCTAGAGTGGGGCTGCAGGAGGAATGAGAAAAGTAATGTGATTCTGCCTACAGAAGCAGATTTCTACAGTCATCTCAGTGCTGACCACGCTGGCCCATTTTTCCCTGGATTAAGCAACATTATTTATTTCTACCAAAAATATTTCCCCCTCAGGCTCCATGTAGTACTGATCCCTCAGTGGGAGCCTCTGCAGAGCCGCGTGCTCCGCACCCCCCTGAAGCACATCCCTGCACTGCTTGGGTGTCACCATGTGTTGGACAAAGCGAAGTTGCTTTCCCAACAGGAATAAAAGACTGAGAAAAAAGAAAGAGCTGGCAGGGCTAAGTTCCTGTGCACTGCTCTGTACCTTCGTGGAGGAACAAGACTTGTGGTCCTGGCGGACCTCTAGGTACCATGGTTCAGACATGCAGCTCACCGGAGATGCAGCACTTTGGTTTCCAGGGAAGCCATTATGTCACCATGGATCCTTCAGGTACAGGTGTACTTATTCACAGCAAAACGTTTTGCTTTGGAGCCAGGAGCAAAGCTTTCCATCTTTTTCCGCTTTTTCACCAAGGTCAGCTCAGTCACAGGATGTGTCAGTCGGCTGTGGGGACAGTGACACGGGTTCCTCATGTGCTATTCCCTACCACCATTGCTCAATAGCAGATCTGCACGGTTCTGCTTGGGAAGCTGGGTTTGATGCATAAGTTAACTGCACCTCTATGCACTGAGCTGAAGTTCAGCTTATTTTAAGCTAGTTTCGCAAGTTGGCATTTTAGGTCCATTGGGAAGGGCCTGCAGTTTTGTTTCAACTGAGGAATCCACCGCTGCTGGAAGGGGATACGATACGTGATGGAGGTACAGCATGTGAAGACCACGTCTTTGGTTTGGGGTTGTTTTGCCTGCCTATGGCTGCAGCTTTTCTCCTGCTGAGCTTCTGGTGCTCTTAGGGAAGCCAGCTGAGCTGGATTATCAATCAAGCCCAAGGAGACAATAGGGGGCAGGTGGACGGTAAAGACTGGGCACGTGGAGGAGAGCAGCCAGAGCTCCACCATGGGTGAGTGTGTGCTTCTCTGTGTATTGTTTGCTTTGGCTTTTTAATGGGATTTTGCATCAGCTTCATGTGAGGGTGGATAATATGATACATTATCTATTTTGGCACTGCACAACAGGGTTTGTAGGTTACAGGTTGTAGCTACAGGGATATTTTTCCTAGTGTCTGACCTACTAAAGCTGAAGGCCATGGTGTCGGATGGGAGTGAGCCTTAGAGAGGCATGATGGGAAGTTGAAAACTATTTAAATGTGTTCTTTAAGTTAAAAGTCATTTGAATACATCTATTGCTCTGCAGTAACAGAACACTGTGTCAAAAATGTAATGAATCCGCATGTGAGAGTTATACAATGAAAGTGAGGTTAGGTTTGAAGTGTAGCATAAACAACTAAATGTAATTAACTCCATGATTTTCGAAAGGTGAAACGGCAGTGTCATGAAGAAATAACCGAGTCCTTGAAACTGTTTTTGTTGTTGTCGTCAGTATGACCTTTGGTGCCTATTGGCTATCTGGTTACGTATGGATTAATCTAAATTGTCTGCCTGTGAACTGAATCTCTCTGACTCTCTTCCACGAGCCTTTTGTTCCTTGAGTTTTATCCAAAGATGGGAGGCTGGTAGGTGCACCCTATTCCCCTCTGAACCGACCTTTGTGGACAAGCTTTGCCAGGACCAAAGTGCCTTAGAGATGTTAATATAGGAGAGCTGTCTTAACTCTCTTCACTCACCTTCCTCCTTTTTTGTGGGATTCAGAAGAACTGAGTCGTGCTTTTGAAAGATTGTACTTACTACTTTAGGGGAGCTTTTCTGTAGTGCGAGTAGCACCCATATGGTACTGAAGTCATGATGTTGGAAGAGCGTCACTAGCTGAAGAATCTCCTGTGGTGGTCAATGATGGACTTATGGCTCTTAGTCTGTAGTGGACAGCTTTACAGTGCCCATCAAGGGCAAGAGGTGCCTCACCCCAGTCTGTTAATTACACAGTTACACCTGGTTTTAGCAAGTCTGTCTAAATAAAGACCTATGTGGTCTTTCAATGCGCTGTTCTCAAATGCCACTTGTTCTCTGGTGACTTAGGATGAAGAGCGTTGGTAACTGGTTGTGGGCAGCAAGGGAAGGCCCTGCCGTGGGTCACCCTTGGGTCTCCCGTGGGTCACTTGGGCCAGTGCCATTCTCACACGGACAAGAGGATGATGGGAAAACACACGTTTTTGTAGTTGTTGACTGTTCAGCTTTTTCTTCACACAAGATTTAAATACAGACCCAGTGTGTATAGAGCCCCAGGGTCTTTGCAATAACGCCTGATTTGGGTAGTTTTGGGAGTTAGTTGTTTATTATTTTACTTTCCAAGGTCTTGGGCTCACTGAGAAAAATGTAAATATTTCTCCTTATCTAAACTCTGTCTTCATGTGGAATTTCAGTACATGGGCAACAGCTTTTCGTTTGTGCTGTATGTCGTATCAGAGTTACCATTGTAATTGCTAGCATTATGTAAACAAGGAAATAATTAGTTCTTAATGGAATATTATGACATTAATAAGTTATTGCATAAAGCTCATTTCAATAATTTCAATGAAATCAAGTCCCTTACATCAACTCCTTATGTTCTTTTTTGGCCATGGAATTAAACTGTGTTTTCTCTGTTTTCTTGGAAATATTTGAACGTTATTGGAAATTTTATATTGAATTACTACAGTCACAAGCCAAGATTGCTTTGGATCTAACAGGCTTTTTAATTCGATATTACAAATTAACGCCAAGCACTTTTCTTGCGTGCTCTACCTTGGCTTTTATTGAATAATACAATCAGGAATTCAGGAGCGGTTATTGTCGTATATCCTGGCATTTCTCCATTGTTTTGTGCATGAATTAATAGGTTATCTGCTGATGAAATCTGTGTAGCTGTTTATTTTCCCCATTTTTGTCTGCGTGCCTCGCTGAGCAGCAACAATGGTCAGTGTATGTGATAATGTATTCAGGTAAATAAATCAAGCATGGTTTGGGGTGAGTAAACATACCCAGCTATTATTTTCTGTTATAACCGTTTAGAGCCCTCTGAAGCGGAGCCTGAATGCAGCAGGGCAAGCTGAAAGCCAGGCCTGAGCGCACGCTTTCAATCAACGTAATATTTTTATTGTTACTTCTAATGGAAAAATGGGTTTTCCCTTCCGAAAAGCTCTGATGCTGGAGGTCCCGGGGGCATCACGTGCCGTGCTGGCCCTGGTGCTGCTGCCTGGGCTGCTCTTTGTTCTCCCTCCGAAGATTCATGTGCTGACCCAGTTTATCGGCGCCTTGTCTTGCTCACGCCAGCGACCTGATGGGTGCTGCATGTTAACCTCCCACACTGGGAAAATCTCATTCATGGCTAAGGAATACGCTTGATACCGAACAGAAGGCAACTCCACAAGCTTGACTTCATAGTCAACTTCTTACTGGCGTATGGAGGATCAGTGATACCTGTTTGAAGTGGTGTGTTTATATACATTTATTTTAAAATAAGCAAACTGATGTTATCTTGGTTGCCTTTCAGTCCAGAGTTTTGTTAGCTACATTATATTTTTTTGAACAAATTTTGACCAAATCTCCTTCCCCAAATCAAGCAGATAGCAAAAGCATTACGGGAAGGAATGGCTGCCCACACTAAGGTTGACTGGAGGGGCATTGAGCTGCAAGCTTGAGCTAAACAGTGATGGAATGAGGGGACATGTCACTGGCTTCGCCTGTACTGTCACCTCATCAGGGCTGGGCAAAGGAAATGAATTACCAGCCTCAACTGACTTCAGAAAGCCAAGACTTCCAGCTTCAGCCTTTTGTTTTGAGTGTTCCCACTTTATAATTTGGGATACAGTATCCTGGGGGGTCCAAAGACCCTGGGATTGCTTGAGAAACCTGTTGAAAGCAGAGAACTCATGAATATACTAAGGCAATGAAACAGAAGGCTTTTCCTTGCCTGTTTATTGCTACTCAGCTGTTGCGGCTGTGGATCAAGGGTTAGCTCCTCAGCTGGTATCAGCTGGCTTTGATTTCAATGAAATGCCATCTAATTATATCAGCTGAGGATCTGGTCCACAATGCTTCATTCTTCCATTGGCTGGAACAAAGAGCTGCCTGGCAATGCAAGAACAAAACCTGTTATTGTTGCTGGAGCAGCGCGATTGGCCTGCGGAGGGATCGCATTTGTTCTGGTCATTCAAGTGGAGCAGAAATCTTGCATTATACCAACAATTCAGAGGGGCTGAAAAGTTACCTTGTCGAGTGTGGGATGTCATAAAGAAAATTAACTGTTAGGATCTTGTGTTCTTATCTGTAAAATTATTATTTAAACCAAGTCAAAACAAATGATCTTGATGTGCATGCCATAAGAGCATGCGCTACTCAAGTTATTATAATTTCATCTTCCTATAATAAGTGATTCCTTTAAGAAGAATTGTTATCAACCTGTATTCCTTGTGGATTGAGTTCAGGTAGTAATGCATGAATCTTTTTTAAGTGTATAAAACATGGCTTGCTAAATTACACATAAAATCATTGTGCAGATTCATTGAAATCAATGGAGCTACATGATGTATGGCTGGAGAAAACGTGTCCTGATGCTAGAACAAGATGTAGTTGCACATGGGAGGCTCGTGCACACTGTGGTGTGCTGACACAGACCCACTTGAGTGCACCCGAGACGTGAATGCATGTACACGAGCAGTTTAATTGTATACAGAAGGAGCTCTTCTGCGAATTCTTCTTTTGTTGCTGTCTGATTTTGAGTTGTATGCATGTTTTGGCTTCTTAACTTGAGCTTTTTTTTCCTCTTGGCTGGCTAGATTTTCAATCAGATAATTTTAAAAAACCTGAGGAAGTCAGAGAGCGAACCACAAAGCCGTTTTAAGCATGCCACAGCCTGAAATAGGAATTAAAATACTCATAGAAACCCTCATGGGAGAGCCCCACAAGCAGGCAGTGGAACCTAATAGGCTGCAAATTACTGTGCCCCAGGGGCTCTCCCCAGCCTGGGTGCTCCCTGGCTATGTGAGGCTGGAAAGGTGCTTCAGTTCTGTTTCCCCATCTGATAGGAAGGATAACCTGGAGCGTTTTGAGATCTATTGATAAAAGGTACTACAAGAGAGAGAATCATATTTTAGGTCTCGGTTCCTTGGAGAATAATTCAGTCTGACTTTAATTCTACGAGAAACTCAGACTCTTAAGAATATTCTACAGTGAATGGTCTAAAGGCTGAGACTTTGGGTGAGTCCTTAGACTAAGAAGTTAGTCCTTAAACTAAGAAGTTTCCTTACATGCCCAGTGGCAGCACAGTGTGACTGAAGGGCAGTAAGTCTCTGTAGAGAGAGAGGGGCTGTGAAAGCCCCTTGCACCTCCTCTCTTCCCCAGCCCCCTCTGTTTGCGTTCTCTACTGTGGATTTTGTTTCATCCTGTCCTGAGAGTGTTTTCCTGAACACTGTTTGGACACAGTTGTAGATCTACTTCTGGTGAATTGATAGTAAAGACATTTAAAGATTTGACTGCAGATGATTCCTGTGCTAATAGTTATCACTTAAAACAATCCCTCTGTTCCTGACAGTTGCTGATGTTTCTGTCTATCAAGCCATGACATAAAACTCCCTGCAAGCTTGGAGAGAAGCACATGAAAGGCAGGTGCTCACGAAGGGTGCTCAGTCCTCCAGCAACACTTTTTGTTTCCCACCTTATGAATCACTGCTCAGTAGGTCATAGCAAAAACATAATCAGGTAAAAAATGAAGTTAAAATGTACCCTCAGTGTTCTTAGTTCCTAATATTTTTTTTTTTTAAATATCTGTTAGCTTGTTGTGAGATTCCTTTCTAACAAATTGCCCGTTTCCATGTGGTTTGGGCTCCTCCTTGCCTGATTCTACCAAGGCAGCAGCTCTGATCGCAGCCTGCACGGTTCCTGCTGCACACCCTTGATGTCTGGATTAAACCATTCTGAGTTAAGCTGGGCCCAGGGCTGGCTTGGCCTTTCCCTTGGTGAAGATGAGGGCAGTCTGCTGTTGACTTGCCAAGGGAGGTTGTGAGCGCCTCTTTCCTCCCTTCCCATTGGCAAGATGGGGCTTGCAGGAATAGTTCTGGTGTCAGTGGTTTCCACTCTTTTGGTCCTCAGTTTGTCTTTGTTTCCCTAAGGGTTTTTTCACACTGTCTCGCTTTCTTGGGTTGTTCTATTGATGTGTTGCAAGAGTAAACTACAGCAATTAAATGGGGTTATTCTGCATTTGCTGTTGAAGGTGGGAGGATGTGTGCAGCCCTCATGGCAAAGCAACCATGCTGTCACGAGAGGGAGATGATCTACAAGTATGGAAGTGTGTCAGGGTGCTGGGGACATGTTTGTTTTCTGGCTCTTTTATTTCTTGTCAGCTCTTGGGCTTCTCCAAGGGATGGGCTCAAACACTTGAGGCAGCTTAGGTGCCTGAGCTGGAAGCGTAATTGCCATAGACCCCCTTGTAAGTCAGATGTAATTGCCTTTGGGGTTGTCATTCAGTTGAGAGAGACCAGCACAGATTTCCATATATAGGTTGGAGTAATAAGGCTTGATTTATCTGCTCTGTCTCTTCAGAGGGTGAATGCTTTTTCTGTGTTTGTACAATGCCTACAGCAAGAGAGCAGAGTCCTCGGGTGGAATGCAGGTTGGAAGAAGGGTGGGAATAATATATATGCGCAGAGCCTGTAATCCAGTGGTGAAGGCAGTTGCTCACTCACCTTCTCTGCTGGAAGATACAAACTTTGGGCAGTTGCCAGGAGATGTGTCAAGGTTCTAACTCTCGGGTGGGCTGCGAACGTGAATGTCAGACATGCAAAGCGAGAGTGGTTTCAAGTGCAGCCTTTCTCTGTCTCTGGTTCTTTGAAGATTGAGGTGACTTCAAAAGAAGAAAGGGGGGAAAAAAAAACGTTTCCATGGAAATTTTTGAAACCAAAGTAGTGCACATTAGCATGTGCTTTGTTCTGTGTTCTTCACAGCTGATAGAAGTCGTGGTGTAAATGGATCTAACTGCTGAGTGACCTTTGGCAAAACCAAATAGGAAGTCTCTGTTGTTGTCAGTGACAGTGGCTTCTTTTTTCCAAGGTAACAAGTCTCATTCAGTGGAGTGATTCACTGGTTTTAACTGAAACTTTGAGGCAGGGACATGATGACAAGATAGAGATTGCAGCGAGTAACAAGGCTCAGTCAATTATTGACTAGCCCATCGCAGCGCCTCTGTTTTCTTTGCTGACAAAATATCACGACCTTTGTATACCGAGCTGAGCCTGCAGGAACCAAGCGTTGACCATTCCCGTGTCACTGTGAGAAATGAACCGTTTCTTGTTATAAAGTGAATTGGATTCTCTCCTTGCAAAGCTCTTGCTATTATCTTTTAGATTAGTGTTCTGTACATGGCTGTCTGCAGTGATTTCTGTCCTTTCTCCTGGGAAAACATGCAGAACAGGTACAAGGCAGTGCAGCAGCTGTTGTCCTGCAAATATTTCGGAAGCTCAAGTGAATTGGCTGGAGCAGGGCTGGGGTGACCAGGATTTCAGCTGGGACCCTGGAGGTGGCTCCTTCTTCAAATGGCAGATCTGCTCTTTCTACTGGAGCAAATGGTTTTGAGAGTGCGAGGAGTTTGTAGCAGCAGTGTCTGCAAAGCTCCGCTGTGCTTGTGCTTTGCTGTATGAAACGATGCATCTCACCCTCTCCTTTCCAGCTGTCTTCAAATACCCTTTGAAAGGTACCCAGATTGTACCCTTCAAGCAGGTTAGTCAGGCACAGGGCATGGGTTTTCCTGCGCCTTTTGCATAGGTGTCAGCCCTTTCAGCTCCAGTGTAGACAGAAACCTCTGACAAAGGGCTAATGCAGCAAGGTTCCTGGTATCCGATTGCTGCTGTGCTACAGAGGACAAGCCAGCAAGAAAAATAGTAATTGCATGAAGAGAAAAGTAGCAGCAAATCCAAAAAATGCTTCAAAGACAGCACTGAAACTGGGAGCGTTTCTGGGGTGGTGGTGGTGTGTGTTTTTTGTTTTAAAGCTTTTGGGAAGAAACATTAAAAGGATAAACATCAAAGGAAGAACAAAAGGAAATAAGGACAAATAAATTAAAAGACAAAGTTGTGAAGCAAAAGAACAAAATGTCTTGTACAGCACTGAAAATGAAGGACTTGAAGTGATGGAACAAGGGAGTAACGGTATGAGATGCAGCTTTGAGTATCACTTCTGTAGGTGCTCGCAGCATCAATGTGAACACTTGCTTTAGACTTTCTACTTTATCTTTTATTTTCTTGTTCCTTAACCCAGAGAAGGTAATTGTAGGTTTCTCCTATAATAATTACAGGTAGGCTGTGCCTTCGATCTCTAGTCTCTAGGGATAACACAGAAATAGCACCGGGTAATCACGAGCTGCTGGGATGTTTTGCTTGGTACCACAGTGGTGGGGGGTGCGGAGCGTTGGGATGCGCTTGAGTCCGGGTGGGACTTGGTGGGTGAAGGCTGAGGGAGGATGGGGAGACTCCCCAGGGGGCCTTAGGTGGAGCTCTGGCTGGAGGTGGCAGGTGGGACACACATTGAGGGGTGCAGAAGAACGTATGAAGTACCACTGTCATTAAAGTCTATAGGATTATTTATGCGCTAAGGAAGATGCATTTCCCAGCCTCTGGCACATAGCTGTAACTTGAAATCTTGATGCGGAGATCAGCATATAAATTAGGGCCAAAAGGTCCTGCTGCGCAGCTGCTCCGGCCGTGCTCCCCCGCCCTGGTGCTCAGGGCGCGGTGCGGGCCGAGGCGGCTGCGCTGGGTGCTTGCGGCAGATGCCCAAGCACGCTCCAGGGTGGACCCATTACAGAGGCAGCACAAAAGTCACGGGGCTTAATTGCTCTATTTCCCACCTGTTTTTGTATTATAAACCTCTGGCAAAATGTGAGTGAAATGGCCGATGGATCTCATGAGTCCAGCCAGACCCAAACTGTTTTGCTTATAAAGGACTTCAAAGAAACCAGCTGAACCCCCCCATACCTGCTCTAGCATTATATTTTCAGAAAGGAGACATTGGTGTTGCTGCAAAACAGTTCAGGGGGAGTGAGGATGCTGGAAGGCACTGAAATGAAAATAGCTTTACCCCAGAGGGAAATATTGACAGTTTGTATGCCCCTGTAGCCTCTTTTCTTCCATTAAATTTATAGAGGCTGTGTTCTGATGCAGCAGCGCTTTCTCATCTGCTCCTTCATTGCAGTGGCAGCAAGAAATGGGTGAAGACTGCAAACATGCTCCTGTTTGTACCCCACAGTAAGTGCCATCTAAAGCAATTTAGTTCTTTTGCTTACTGGCACCTGACAGCCGGCAGAGCTGAGAAACAAACAGCAGAAAAGGGGACTGAGGAGAAAAAGGACCGAGGCTTGGAGAGGTGAGAGACACAGCGGTGACAACCGCTTCTCAAGTCCTTTAATAGAAAGGTCTGTGGAAAATTTTCTGCTGTTGTTTGCTCTGCAGACCCCGGTGTTGAGAGGGCAGGTGGTGACTCTGCTGATCCTCCAGAACTGCTCTTCTCCTGTCTTGGGGGGGCTAATGCCAGCGGTGGGAAAACTTGCCCTGGGTGCTGAATGTGCGCATTTGCATTCTTGAAACCCCAGCTGAACTTCTATTTATTCTTTGAGTCATGATTCTTGAGAAAAAATAAGTAGGGATCATAGTTGTGGAGAAAAGCAGCAGAAACAGCGTTCTGGCACATCCATATGCAAGCCATATTTCTCCAGCAGTGGTTTCCCATGGAAGTTTAACCTCTGAAGAGCACTGAAGTTCAACTGAACTTTAGGTTTTATAACATAAGATGGTATTGTCAGTCTGGCAATCATAGAGTGGTAATACAATATGAAATAAATGGTACACCCACGTTTAGAACAAAGACCCAAGGAGCTCTACCCAGAGCCTGCATTAATGCTGCCATCCCTCTGTGACTATGGCCATGCCATTTAATTTCATTGCATCATCTGAAAATGGGGGAGAAATTAGTACCATATGCAGCCAGCATATAAAGGCCAGGAGAATAAATCACAGTGAGAGAAGATCATATTGTCCTCAAAGGGGACAAATTAGAGACTGTGCACATCTGGATCAACTGTGCGTTCTTATCTGCCCGGTGGGTGTGTGGGTAGATGGTGCTTGTCTTGCATGGGTGACGGAACCCACTGGCATCGGTGTCATGGTCATCACCAAGGTAGATGAGCCTCATCACTCACTCTGAGGGCTGTGCCCTGGTTGCAATGGGCTGGGACCCACGCGTGCTGGGGGCTGGGGTGGCCTGGCCAGCCAGATGTGCCTTTGCTAATAATAACAGGAATTGCCTTTTGAGCAAAGCTCCATCTGGGTTGCTTGCGTAAGCTGCAGGGTTCAGCTCGTCTTCTCCTGGACAGGTTATGTAATTGCATCAGAAATCAAATGGATCATTTGGATTTTACCTTTTCTGAACATCTGGCTGTTTGTGCTTTAGGCCGGCTGGTTTTATAAGATTCCTGGTTAGAAAGAGGTCTGTGTGTATGCAGGCATGGAAGACAAGTGCTGAAAGTTTGCCAAGCCTATGACCTTGGAGTTAATTTTAAAATCCAAGTGAATATCTTTGTTTTCTCCATCCAGCTCGAAGTTTCCCCATGAGCACTGTTGTGGTGCATTGACCTCTCTTGCCCTAATTCAGGTCTTGTTGAAGAGGGTCCCTCTTTCCTCTAGTCCTGCATTGTCAGCTTTGAAACGGGCAGAGAGCACTGGAGCCCTGCTGGGGGCCAAGGGGTGACATGGAGCTGGTGGCATCTGCAAAGCGTCCAGGTGACTTCGGTAGGCTTTGGGGTGAGCTCAGGAAAGGCACAGTGATGGCCTTGCAGTGTTTAATTTCCTCCCTTTGCTATCTCAGATAATCGGAACCTGCTGACCGTTGGTACGCACTGACCATCTTCTGGTTTCCACCAGGGAAGCAAAACCCAGGGCAAGTTTTGCTGGAGAATTGTCAAAGAAGTGCTTGCAGCTTTTAATTTGCTTGACTTACTGGCGGAGGTCCCTGTTGGCAGGTATTTCAGCAGCTCTTTGTTGTTGGAGGCTTTTCTCAATGTGTGTTTGTTAAAGCTGTGTTCAAGGTATCTGATACACCCTGATCTATGTCCCTTTTGCAGCCAGCTTCAGGATCCCCTTCTCGAGTAAGTGAGGTTGATGGCGTTGTATGTCACACAAAGGTTTCACAACCTTGTTGTTAATGGTTTTTCAGCCTGGGGACTTCAAGGAAATAATATAAGTACGATAGCCTGTTCCTTCAAAGCACCCCCAGCATTTTAAACTGCATTTCTAATTATTATGGCAGATAACAAATACAATACATGCACCCATGCGCATAAACCAGCATTATTTTGTGCTTAGTCCATGTGTCTCCTGCAGAAAACTGGATGACAGCCAGATCAGTAAACGACTCTGATTTTTAATGGAAATCAAAACATAACAGATGTACTGTATACTGAAAAGAGTTAAAAATAACCATTTGTGATCTTTATGCTTGATTTAACCAAAATACATAATATACAGAGCAGTGGTTGTTTAGCGTATGGCGACTTTAACATTAATAATTACCTCCCCTGTTTCGGAGAGGTTGCCAGGTTTATGCAGGGGGGCCTTGAAGTTACTGACAAGTTTTCTGGACAGGATTTTGAACGTTTTTAAACACTCCCTCCGTGTTCAAACCCTCTGGCTGCTGTGAGCTCTGAAAAATCTTCATGACCACCCGCATGTTACAGTAAATTTTGTGCAAAGATGTGCCAATGGCTAATAGAAGTTAGTGGGCACCCCTGCACTGTGGGGAGCGGGGTATCTTTATCTGGTTTGCATCTGGGTAAATTGAGAAATCAATTTTGAGTCACACAGCAAACTTTGCAATACCGGTGCCTGTTTCTTATGGCTGGTACCAATTCCTTCCCATTACAAGTCAGAATAACTAGTTCAGCATTCCATGGCGGATTGGCTGCATCTGGTGAAACTGGATTAATTCCAACACGCTGCATAACTCCAGGCCGACTGCAATCCTGGTGAGAGGAGGAGTGTCTTTGAGTTCAAGTGCTATCCCAATGTGTACATCGTCAGTGTGCTCGGCCCCATTGCAGCTGTCAGACGGCTCGGGAGACTCTGTGTAAATCACTTTGACAATGCACATTTGGAAGCTGGTGGAAAGAAACATTTTCTTCCTTTTTGGATGCTGTAAAGTGGAAGAGCTGCATTTCCACATTGTGCTTATGCTTTAGTGCACAACAGGTTTAAATAGTCTACATGTAAGACACTCTGTGTAGCTTCAGAAATAAGTTTTAGGGAAGAGTTAACCAAACTACCTGAAAGGCTGTTATTTTGAGAGGAATTCTGCCTATTTTTGCCAACTTCCGGATAGTACATTTTGATTCAATATTTCTGTTTAAAAAAGAAAGTTGTTTTCTTAGAGTGCTAAAAAAACCCCTTTGAAACACCACAAGACTGTAGCGATGAGTTATGCTGGAGAAACCAATGTGACATCTTTGATTTGTCTGGCGTCCTGGCCAGGCGCCTGATTGAGCAGCACCCAGTAGTGCAGCAGGGCGAGTCGTGGCTTCCTCGGTGTGATGGCCACGCGGTGCGGAACCCGGGCTGCAGGAGCCTGAACCTCCTCCTGCCTGCTGCTCGTCCCTTCCGCTCGCTTTGCCCACACCGTGTGCTCTGCAGGAGAGCTGCGCCTCGGTGGCGGCTCCAGCCCTGCTCCCAGCACATAGGACTAACCACTACGTTTTGAGTTAATAACCCAAAGTCCTTTCAGTGGGACAGGCACAAAGGAGAAAAATGTGGTTGGATTATTTTGCAGCTCAAATGTTCTTGGGATTGGTTTTTGTTTGGTTTGGTGTGTGGTTTTTCTTCTTTCACAAACACAGCCTTGTTAAGACCACCGTTGTCGAGTTGAAGGACTTGATATGGGACCCGAGTGAATGCTGAGAGACAGTCTTGTTGACATTTTAAAATTGCTTTTTCCTTGAATAGATGTTGATATCTTTATATTTGTCTTGCCCACGCATTTTAGAGGGTGGTTGGTACATATGGTGCAGGTACAAAGGGCGACTGGGAAGCGCGCACACCCCGTCGGGTCTGGCACCATGGATGCCGCAGTCGCAGAAGGGTACAGGTGACTCTGTTATTGGTGAGATGTGAAGGAGCACCAGCAATCTGGAGTTTCACAGTTGCTACTGTGTCCAAATTCATGTGCATTTCACAGCCTTCATCAAGGAGCACTAATTTTTAGCTGTTTTGTAAGTGCATACAAGGGCTCGAATTCTCAAAGGGTCTCTTCAAAAGACAAAGTCCTTTACAAAAGACAAAGTTCTTTCCAAAGTTGCTGCCAAGTTAAGATTTCTTCAGAAAGAGCCGTTTCAAGTTGGTCTTGAAATTTTGAGTCTTCTAAGTCACTGCATGAGACCATTAC
The DNA here is from genome assembly GCF_036013475.1 of Columba livia. Classification (NCBI taxonomy): domain Eukaryota; kingdom Metazoa; phylum Chordata; class Aves; order Columbiformes; family Columbidae; genus Columba; species Columba livia. Next base: position 16,680,130 of record NC_088616.1, read on the forward strand.
CTGCTTCAGGCTCCCGATGGAAGCCAGAATGCTAGAAATTGAATATGACTTCCCCCATGCATGGGCACCTACATTTCTTTAGATCGTGCAAGGAGAGGAATCCTATTTGCAAACGTATGAACTTAACTGTGTTGATACGTTAAATATTCTGTATTTGAATTCTTTCCACGTCTGTGCTACAGGATGATTGCAGCACAGGCACTACGGGAGCAGGAGCGGAGATGCTGCAGATCTGGGGGGTTTTGCTTCCTTCGGCTGCTGTGAGGGTGTTCAGTGTTCGTATTGGCTTTAGGTGTTGCGAAAAAGTGTTTCCTGAGCTCTTAACGTAACTCTTAACTGTCTAAATTCACTTCCCGCAGAAGGCACAGGAGAATGTGGTTGCATTTCTGAAGTCATAGTCCAATTTCAGAGAGCTACTACACAAATATTGCTACTGCAAAGTCCAACTACGTGACCCTCCCCACCACCTTCTTCATATGTCCCTATTTGATAGGGAAATGTGACTTTCAGACATTGTCTATTCAGCAGCTATGGATGAAGTATGATTTTCTGGCTGTGACCATGGAACAACACAATGACAAAAGATGTTACAAACTCCCCTTGCGTTTCTGGAAATTTCTTCATGTCTTTCCTAATTACCGCTCTGGTTGCTATATGTTGATTCTAGCTTGTGGCTCAGCCCTGCCCTTGTTTCATGCTTGAATAAAGCAAAGGGCTCGCTCATCTGAGTGGGGTCGCACAGATGTGGGGACAGTGGTGCTCGCTGTCACTGCTAACACAGCTCTCAGCCGCCCTTGCTCACTAACGGCATTAACTAAGCTCAATAGTCTGACAGGTTCCCAGACGTGTCATTTCTTTCCCTTTCATAACTGTGTTTATAGGAATCCTCTGTGGTGAGGTTAATTCTACATCCATGCTGAATTAGTGTGGTTTTTGTGTTTTCATGCAGCTGTCTGTTTCAGAACTACAATGTCACTGTTCAGGAGCTTATATAGAGGTGAGACTACCAAAGCTAATGGGTCATTGTGTATACTCTTCCTTTGCTTGGAAGTTGAATAATAAGTTGGATATGCAAGGAGTATCATTCTTTGGGTTATGGAGATGCTGGGCTTGTCCATTACGCGATCTGCCGTCTCCGGGTGCTGCAGCACCAATGGTGTTTCTCATGCACCCCCAGTTCTGGTGTCGTTCCACAGCTGCATGAAGTTCCAAAGCACAAATAAAAACACTTTCTCAGAGTCCACGCTAAGAGGGGATAACAGCAGTTAATAGAACACACTTGGTATGAAAGACAAGTCAGTTGTGTGGAAAGCCTGTGTAATCATCTAGGGAGAGTGACCAAATGGATTGTCTCAATGAGAGCATGTTGCATGGGAAGCTTAGAGCTGCTGAGGAAGGGCTTATAGGGGAGGTGGGGAATGGTGCATCAAACCCAGCAGATGCTTCGCGCTCTGGGGCAGCGCAAACAAACCCCATCCCGCTCCCTGTGCTTGTAGTAGCTGCCTTGGAGGGAGGGGGCCAATCTAAATGCTGCCTTACTTTGAGTTTTGTCAATTAAAGACTGATGCAATTAGATGAAGCCATTCCTCTGTCTACTTGACACTGCAAGATGCTGAGCAGACTGGCCATGATCCAACAAAGCACTTAAGTGATTCCATTAGCTTAAATGGCACTACCTGAATGCTTAAAATTAAGCACGCACTTAAGTGCTTTGCTGGGTTGGTGCCAGTGTGTGCAATGGGTGGCGAGATCAGATTCATAGTGATCACCCGTCTTGCTTTAGTAGGTTTGTATGGTTTCATTTATTGTCTCTTCTGGCCTGCTCTTCAAGTTGTGATTTTGATAAAAATAAGTGGTGACACTAAATAAATCGCCCCCTAAAAGTGCTTCTCTCACAGAATTTTTACAATGTGCACTATCGAACTGATCACTCAGTAAAGCCGAACTGAGCCGTTCCAGGTTACAACACTGGAGTGTCTGAGGCCCTGAAATACAGAGGCTGATGCTTCGTAACCTGTGAATGCTGTTTGGGATCAGCTGAAAAATATCATTTGAAATGGCTGATGTTCTTGGCTGAACGAAGGCCACATAGCCAGATGCCTAATGACATTCTTAGATGAAATGGAGCTATATTCCATGTATAAATGTGGTAAAACTGTATCATAAAATAGGATTATTATTACTTGGTTTATATACTGTTGTTAAAGCCCAAAGGCACTGTTAATGCAGAAGTAAGCATGTCCACCAAGCCTGGGAAGTTAGAGGTCACACAGGTGCAAAGGTCCATGGAGAAATTTGAAATTATTTACCCGAAATTAAAGAAAATGGGTTTGGAAGGAACCTCAGGAGGTCATTTAGTTCATCTGCCTCTCTGAAGCGCCAGCACCACGTATTCCCTGGTTTCCCCCAGCTACCTGTTCCAGGGCATAGCGGTCTTTACCATTAGAAAGTATTTCCTGATGTCAGAATTGAATTTCCCTTGCTGTAATTTTCTCTCATTATTTCATGTCTAACCTACAGCACACACGAAGAACAGATTGTTCCCTTCCCATCGGCAGCCTCGTTGCAGCAGCGTCGGGGCGGCGCTGAGCTCCTGCGTCTCCCTCACTGAAGATTTTTTGCAAGTCTTCCCATTTTGCTCATTTCCGTCCCTCTGGGATGTCTCCTTGGACAACCAGCTGTGAGGGACTGGGAAGGAGCGAGACTGTGCTCCTGGGCTGTGCGCAACCAGGTCTGGTGGGTAGAGGAACTCTTGCCTCTGCCTTGCCGTATCTCATCAGAGCGTATCGGTGCCAAGTCCCAGTGTGCAAGCCCGTGCGTGTGGCTTTATTGAGATGGCGCTTTTTATTAAAGAAGAATTTAATTCTCAACTGACTAATTTATTTTAGGTAGCAGTGAGTGATGGAGACAGAGCCGCAGTGGGACGCAGCTGTTGCAGGAAGGTCTGCGCTTTCCCGGGGAGGCGGCTGGTGGGTTTGTTCTTCTCTTTCCGTGTAGCTGACTCCCTGCTCACAAAGGAGCCTCAGTGCCGATGCTGAGCTCCGCTTCTGTTGGTCGGGAGGCTGAGACTGGTGCTGTTTCTGCAAGCCTGGGCTGGTCAGCCCTTCAGGAGACACCAGGAAGGGAGAGCAGCTCCCCGAAGTCCTCTCTGCTGCTTTAGCTCTGATCCAAGAGAGCCTATTTCAGGCTTGGAATGTTTGTTGCATTCCAGTGATTGATTTTTACTTTTCTATGAAAGATCAGAGGTTCTTTTACCAGCTTGTCGCACTTGGTAGCCCTATCTCAGCATTTGGACACCCTTTAGATGCAGAGTTTTCCTCAACTGGTGCTACCGGTATTGAAAACAACCTTTTTCAGGAACATCCCGGAGAACACCAGGAATTCGGAGGGCAGCTCTTGCATTGCACACATTTACTGAGCAGCCATTCCCTACATATGCGTGTGAGCTGCTCTTTTACTCTTCTGAAGCACCTCGGGAGAGCTGTGCCGCGCCGGGCGCTGCTTTCCTTGCAGCTTCGGTAACGCCGTCGCGTTGACAGATGATCCTCACGTGGGTGCAAAGCCGGTTCTATTTACACTCTCCCAGAAGGCTCAGTGCAGTTGTCACAACTTGTCAGCAGTCAGGACCGAACAGTTTGCGGTCAGTGTAAAGATATTTGCCTGTTACAGAACTTGGCATGTTTAAAAAGGAGCTGGGTGACTGTGATTATGAAGATGTAATCAAGTGTATTAAGGTGACTATTTTCTTCGCCATTAATAATGAGAAACCTGGCAATATAATCTTCCCTTCATTCTCTTGTTTCACTTTTGTGGTGAGAGATGAAATGGAAGCAATCAGGAGCTCCGGGAGCGTTTTTGCACTGTGTATTCTTGTTGTCATGAAAATCATGAAATAACTCCTTCTGTCGTGTAATTGGAGTTAAACTTTCCTGGAGCAAATCTTCCCTCTATCACAGCTCCCAAGCGTCCCAGTAAACAAGAATTACGTTCTTAATTCATCGAGGTGCTTGAGAGTACCCTCCCTCCCAGCTCACCTGCAATATGTACTCTTCCTTCTTGGGCAGTCTGCTCTGCTTGTAGTTTCTTCCTATATGGTATATTTATTTGTTTACTAAAGCTGAAGTAATTTTAAATCCTCCCAAAGAGTTAAGCGATTAGGAAATGATGGGCTATAGCATAATTTTAGATCATGTTTAGTGTCTTAAATGCTTTTCCACTGCAGCAGGTTAAATAGTCACCAGCCTTTACCTTATAAAGCCTCATTTAAACTTAATACTCCAAGGTAAACGTTGCAGAAATTACCGTTTAACACTTGTGTTTGACAAGGGCTTACGATGTTTTCTCAGCTGAGGAAAATGAGGAACCCTGAGCTGAAATGGTTGAATTCCATTATCTTTGATTCTGCTCTTTTTTAAAACTGATCTTTTTGCCGGTTTTCTAATGACTCCCTTGAGTTTGTGAACCTTTGTAATTATACCATTTAATTTTTCATCTCTCTCTTAAATCAATTTATGTAGTTAGATTCAAGACAACTTCTTCACATTCTAGATTAAGCACTGTTCCCACTAGAACCTGGGGTTCTAATTAGACCTCCAAGGTTGAGGTCCTCTGATGGGCTTTTCCAACGCTGCTCCTAGGCTGAGCTGACTGTAATAACACAGGCTGGCACCTTCCACCGGGAGACCTCAGAGTAATTCAGTCAAGTGGAAGGACACTTTTGTTCTCACTTTCCAAAGCGATAAAGTGAACAAAAGGGAGGTGAAATGACCTATGGGAAGATAACAGAGGGTAATCCAAAAGTCCTCATGGTGAATGGCAAGATCCCGTTCACCTCAATGGTTTTGGACATAGTCTTCTGAATTGGGGCAAATGAAACTCAGTGAGTTTATTTTTAGAGGAGGGTATGTACAAACCTTTTCTTCTAACTTAATTTGGCTGCTTTTCACACTGCTTATGTATGTTCAGGTGCTCAGCCAGGCAAGGTGAGCTTGCTCGAAATATAGACCCACCTTCTGTGTTCTGGGTGAATGAGATCCGAGTCTTGCCTTCTTTTCTAGTTGGTTAGAAACAGAAGAATGAGAAGGAATCTGGAGCTTTGAGGTGGTGTGGGCTTTGACCTCTGAAACAACTAATTCTATGAACCACAGCTGAAAAGGAGGGAATAAGAATGTCATGATTAAGATGTGAGGAAAATTCAGGTGATGAAGTGAATGATGGTTTTTTGAAGTCATTTTTCACTGACTTCAGGGAAATCCTGGATTGGGCTGCAGGATGTTTTCAAACACAGATATACAAATGGTTTGCTGGGAATCAGACCTGCAAACTGGAACCTCTCCCCACTTCATGTCACAAGGCAACTGTGAAACCCAGTTCCACAAACAAGAAGTCTAAAATAAGGTATTTTCATTGTCATGTGGAGCCCTACAACCCATGAAGCCAAGATTAAGAATATCTTGTGCTACACCACTAGGGATGGGGACGATTTGCTGGCAGATTACGTCACTTCATGCTGTTTATTATCACAGTTAGTTGCATCTTCACAGTTATTAAGCTTCACTTCCAGCCAGCAGGTGTCTTTAGAAACATGAATGGGACCCACAAGCCTCCTTATGGGAATAAATTTTGGTTCACTAAGTGGTAGAGATGTTAGATCTTGCATGTTTTGAAGGCTGTTGTTGTGAGAGCTCGTGTGCCCTGGTAGAATAATGTAACACGGGGTGCCCTGATGCGTTAGCCCTGAATCTTCCTGCTGGTGTCAGAGTAATCGCCCTCAGCTCCTTCTCTGCTTTGTCTCTCCCAGTCCACGTCTTTCCTCCTGGCTCCTGGGTGATGAGGCTTGTGAGCACAGGGCACAAAGACATTTTATAGCACCTGCTTTTGACTGTTATTTCTCAATTGCCTCCGAGTACGTGTTGTGGAGACGGTGAGAAGAGCTGGAAAAAATATGGATGATGAAATTTTATCAGCCCTTCTCCGGAGGGCTGCACAGAAGTCGTGTCCTCCTTTCAGTGCTGCACTAGGGGAAGGGGTTTTGCCCAGGCTTTTTCTCCTTTATTCTTTTTCCTCTCCCTAAGAAACCCCCAAACTGCCAGCTCTGCCTCTGATAGAGGGGCAAGAGAAAAGTGCTTGTTAGTAATGGCTGCATAGAAAATCAGCAGTAGCACTGCAAGGATGAATTTATCTTCCAGCTCTTCTGGTTGTACTTTAGTCATACTTTGTCAACCAGACAATGCTCATCACTTACATATAAAACCCTTCCAGAGAATACACAAGCAAGGAGAATACATGCATAATGAAATAACAAGTCTTGGCATCAAACTTTCAGCTGTGATCAGTTTTAAGAGGAGAAACTACTAGAAACAATAGTGGCCCAAATAATTGATGAGAGAAGAATTTGATCTCTGGCTGGTGCCTGTAATAGATTTCTCTTGTCGGCTCTGTTCATTTACTGCAGGTAGGAGCCCTATGCAGTGATTAAAGAAGCAAAATATTTTAGGCACAACAGAATGTAACAATTCTCGCAGTGAACTGGACAAAAATAGCTTTGCGGGTAGATAAATGAAAGAGGAGGTACTGCAATTTGAAGTCCCTATTAAATTAGGGAGTAGTTATTTTTGTTCCTCACCCTTGCAGGTGACAGTGAAGCAAAATGACATTCCTGGGACTGTTGCCTTGTACAGACTATGTCCAGGCTTTTCATGAGCGCTGTGGGAGCTGAGGCGGGGGAAGGAGATGATGCCTTTCCTTGGCATGAGGGCTGGGCAGGAAGATGTGGGGAGGTGGCCAGGAGGAGGAGAGGGAAGGTTGGACATTGCTGCGGGGAAGGGGAGGGAGAGCTGTGAACACTCATTCTGCTTTGCTTTAACTAGGGGTGGGGTTGGAACCTGGATCTCCTCCTTCCCAGCATGGAGGGCTGGTGAGCCGCTGAGGGGCACAGGAGGGACCCTGCCAAAAGAGGGACAATGCCCACTGGGTGCCCACAAAACCCTGCCCCTTGTATTTGCTCTTATCATATGCAAATGTGCATTGGTGCTCTGTTTTAAATGTGAGGTTGCTTTCTGTGAGGGTATTTAGGTAGCCTGGGTTGGAGTCATGTATTTTAGGACATTAGGGAAAAAATTCTACATGGAACAGGTTGTCAGATCTCTGAACAGGCTGCCCAGGGAAGTGGTGGAATCACCATCCCCAGGTGAGTTTAAAAGGCGTTTAGACGAGGTTCTTAGGGACATGGTTTAGTGCTGGGCTCGATCCTGAGGGTCTCTTCCAATTAAAATGATTCTATGATTTTTAGAGAGTATTAGACCCAGGCAGAGAGAACCCTGTTGCTTTCCATCAGGCCAGTATAACAGTAGTAAGCACCATCAGGGCTGAAGGCACACCAGTTATAACCCATTTAATCTCTGCAAGAAAATGAGTAAATGACAACCCCGTCCTAAGAAAGAGTCAGGTTTAATGTTTCATTAATGTTTAATTAACATCTATCTTTTTTAATATATATAAATATAATTCAGCCTGCTGGGGTCCCCATCCCTGGAGCTCTTTCCAGATGGGATAGCGAACACGGGAGAAAGCGTCATGGCCATCAGCGTGCCGGTGGAGTTAACGCGGGACCTGTCAAATGATGCCTGTTAGCTGCTGAAAAGCTCTGTATTGGCAGCAGCCTGAAGAGCTGCAACGTTTATCACCAGCGAGTATTATTGAAAAGATCATTTAGTATCTGTCATGGCTGCTGTAATATTTTTTTGGCCAAAAAAATTCAAGTGGGAAGCTGTGTGTGTGCACGCCTGCACTTCTGATTAATTGTAATTGTAATTCACGTAATGCGCTCCTCAGCTTGACATTTTTAAAGTAAGGGGAGGTTGGTTGATTCCCAAAATTAATTATAATTCAGATTTTGGAGTGTGAAACGGATAGAGAGCTTTCTATAAGCCCTTTAGACACAGCTAGAATTTGGACTGATTTATTATGCACTTCTACCATGCTCTGCTGCTCATGTCACGAAATCTTTAGGAATTTATTGCAAGAAAATGGCTCGTTTTCACAGATTTGATGCAAGGAGAAGACGGAATTGGTATTTTAATTACACTTGGATAAAGGAAAACAAAGCCAGTCAGGGCTGTGGTACCTGAGGAGCTGATCCTCTGTACCGAATTCAGAACGAAGAGGAAAAGCTTGTACCTGTACGAGTTCTAAAAATATAAAAGCCATCATGTGTTGGGATAGCTCGTCTGCCTTCTCCTGCGGGAATGAATTAGCAAAGGCCAAATACCTCCTAGCACTTCGGCAGGAAGACTGTTTTGTAACTCTCCTTTAGGTGTTAAACTTATTAACGCTTTTCTTTAGAAAGATTAAATTGTCTCCAAGTTATCCGGAAACTGGCAGCAGAGGAATTACCTTGTGAAATGAAGGAAGGCCCCACTAAAGGTCTGGAGAGGATGTGTAGGAATGACAGCTGTCTGTACAGGGAGTTCTTGAGAAACAGCCTGACAGCATGAAGACTGCTGTCTGAGTCTGAATTACCTTTCTTGTGTAAACACGCTAACTTTATCACGCCTAACAATCTTTAATGGAGAAACTTCCCAGCTAAGGATTACAATAAAGTAAAATCTTGGTGCTCAGAAGTCCAGAAGATGGAGGGAAGAGATAGTGAAATGCTGTCTGGGCTCTTGTAGAGCAACAGGGACGTGTGATTTGATCTAAAGGAAGGTTTGTAGGGCGTGATGGGTATCGGGGCCTCGCTGGGAGCTGCAAGCAGACTGTCGTGGAACAGCAGGATTTCTTTCATTAAGCTCTTCCCTGTTGGCCAAGAGAGATAAGGAAACCTCCTCGCCTACTTGACTGTGCAGTAGATAAGATAGAGATCTCTAGATATGATAAAACTGACGTGCAGCAGGAACTTGGAGATGCATTTTCTAGGAGACAAACCTTAACAGGCATCAGTTGGTAAAAGAAAATAGGCATTGATTTATACAATGTTATAGAAGAATTATGTTTCTAGTAGTAAAAGCAAATCCCAGTTGTTGGCTCCAGATGTAGTTTCTGTTGGGGAGGGTGGATTGTGACAAAGGCATCATCTGCAGGTTGTTTCTCCCCTCCAGAGCTTCTGGAGGTTGGGGAGGTTTAGTTGTTTGCTCTGAGATAGACTTTGTGCCATGGTAACGTGCATGGCAATCATTTGCAAGAGCTGCTGACCTTAGCAGGAGGGAAGGCTTGTGTCTTGTGGCTTAAATATTGCTTGAATTACTGCGCTGTGGTGAGGAGAAAGACCTTTTGCAGGTTTATTGTTCCTCAGCCTTACCTAATTACTCTAATGACAACATCTCCAGTCATTAGGATAACTCATAACCAAAAGGAGGGTTGTCTTTTGTTGGAACACTCCCTCTTCAAAACAGTGACAGAGCAAGAGAGATTATCCTCTTTTTTTCCCTTTTTATTCTCCCTTGCAGATCTTATTTGCCTTTTCCTCTTGATTATCTACGTTGCTGGTCTCTGCATATTACCTACTTCACTTGCTCTCATTAATATAGATTCTAGGAATTGTGCTAACACATTTTCCCTCGCATTTGGAAATCCAGCAGGAAATCCAGTCAATGATACGTGCAATACTCTAATAGCATATATGGGTCAGATTGCATTCTGAGTTTGCATGATGAGCTCTGCCTGAAGTCCCTAGGGACAAATAACCCAAATACAGGCCTGTATTCCTCTAGTAACTTGGTTGTAATGCACTACTCATTACATGACTGCTTGACTACCTATACTTTCATTATTAATGTTACGTAAAATATAATTTAGGTGTTCCACTGTCTGCTCTCTCAGGGAATATTTCCCTTCTAAGTGAATAAATTCTTTGTCTCTAACTTGAATAATGCAGTAGCATTTTTCACATTATCCAAATACTCAGGGTTTTCTCCACTACCCTTCACAGATTTTCTAGAGAACAAGCATTGCCCCTGAAACCTGAATTAAATTTCAGAGGAAAAACATCTAAATGTTGACTAGATTTAAACAGAATATTGAAACGCATTCAAAACTCTTCATCAAGCATCTTTGTATGGTGGCCTCACTGGAAAATGGTCAAAGCTCCTTTAATGGGAAGGAACGCATGGGCCAAAGGGGTTTTCTATGCAGTGCAACACCGGACCGAGGCAGAGACTCAGCTCAAGGAGGTTATTTGCTCTTGGTCAGGCTGGACGTGCTGTGGTTTAGATGTGTCTGGAGTAGGAAAGCCAGGCTGGCCGCAGCTGGTTGGCAGCCAGCGGGCATCTTCTCATGAGAAATGGGACACGGGTGCTCTGGGTTTGCTGAAACCACGTAATTAATCAGAGGATGACAGTGAGAATGAGATGGGAAGGGTGTTCAGGTATCGTCATCGGGTATCGTGAAAAATGGATCGTAATAGAAAATGGCAGAATGTGCTGGCAATGAAATCCGGAGATGAAGTGCAGTCATTTAATCAATTAAGATCAATTAGGGAAATCAAAGGCAGTGTATTGGTTGCAACTAATGCATTTTAAAGCATTTCATCACTAGTAATTAAAAAATTGGTTTGATTTCCCATTTCAAATCTGTATCCTATATTTGTAGTAAGCATTATAAATAATAAAATAATTGTATTGAGTTATTTAATATTTATCACTCAGAGTTGCTTGAGTAAAACTGCACTATACTTACACAAGAGGTTTTCCTCTCTACTTCTAAGTAGCCGATTTCTACCGCTATTTCATGACCTCCCTTCGAAACTGTTTAATCACACGATTCATTGACGATTTCTTTCAGTGAAGTGACAAATTATCACGATTACATGCGTTTCCTTCTAAAAAAAGAAATTCTCAAATGCTGACTTACTACTTCACAGAAGTATAATTCTTCATTTTTATTTTTAGAGAAAACCTTAGTGGACCACATTTGTACAGCAACACCACCCTTGGGCTGTTAGAGCTTGTTTGCTCAGAGAACCGACTGGAGCTATCCTGACAAACGAATTCTTTTATGGGTGTGAGCTGTATTTCCCTTAGGGGTGTGTGGTGGAGTTCTACCAGCACACCCTCCCTAATTCAAGCCAGTCCCTGTGCTGGGCGGAAGGAGCTGCCCTGGGCTGAGCACCATTCTGCGGGCGGGTGGACACGGGCTCTGAGGGCGCATCACAGCGAGCACCTCGCAAAGACCCCGTTAGAGCATAAGAAACGTTTGGCTCATGGAGAAATGTTTTGAAATGGTTCTTGGCTTTTGAACCTGCACTCCACCCTCTCCTGAGAGCGGTGATTTACATGCAAATATAGAATTGTGCTGAATGCAGCTGAAAAAATAGGGATGAGTTCTCAGCTAGAGCAGGGTTAGGTTTGGGATTGGTGTTTTTACCTGCACAAATAGAACGTATGATGTGGACTTCTTTCCCTTGCTAGCTCCTAGAGGCAAAGGCTTCTGGTTTGAAGCTTTTGTTCCCAGCCCCAGAGGGGTTGAACAGCTGGATTTTCCTGTGTGTTGGCTGGAGAGGACTGTTCGATGTTCTTGGAGGAATCACTCACCTGATGTGCCGTGTGCTGTGGTGGAGATGTGGTCTCTGCTCAAATGAATTGGACCAGGAGAGGAAAATCACTGTTTTCTTCCTCTTGAGTAAAGGTTGTACAGTACTGCACAGCACAGTGCTTTTGGAGCTCTTCACGTATGATTTGTGTTCTTTTTATGGAGGTGTCTTTCTCCATTTGCTGTTTCTTTGGATCCCGGTGCTCTGAGGTCAGAGATCTGCCTCCCGTCGCTGACTCCTGAGCAGCACAGGAGCAGTTCTGCTCTGCTCCCGTACCTCCAGCAAACAAACTGTGGAAAAGGAAGCGCAAGACCCAGGTCACTGCACGACCAGAACCGCAGGGCCGGCCTTGCTTTGCTTTCCTCTCTGCTGTGCAGATGGAGCACTTCATCCCATCCTGCTCGGAGGAAGGTCTGTTGTGGTGCAGGTTGCCCCACCAGAGGAACATCTCCTGTTTTCTGTAAAGCAAGATAGTCCCTAACAAACTGCAAACCATCCCTGTGAGATTTTTAGAGAGAAGTTATTTCCCTTTTTTATTTTTTAAACAGAAAACACTTCATAAAATTGAGTTTCCCTCCCACACCCAAATTGATAAAACAACCAACCACAACAACTTGTAAATAAAACATGAGGCGGATAAATTTGCAATAGCTTTTGGGGAAGAAAGAGACAATAGCAAAGTATGTGGCAGCCTACAGCAAACCACCACATGGACAGTCTTTTTGCATCTCCTTTATCTGCGTGGAAATGATCAGGAGTAGGTGGATCATAGAGCTATAGATGAAAATCATGAGAGGATCTAAAGATTTCAGGGAGATCTGAACTACCAGAGAGGCATTTGAATAGAAGATAAATTCTCAGTTCTGGGATGAGGGCCCTGACACGGGGGTTTGGGTGGTTTCTCTCAGAGTGGATGTGGTTCAGCACAGATAAAGGATTCTGAATAGTTGGCTGTGCATCTTTATCTGTACTGCAAAAAGGGGGGAGAGGGAAAATCCAAGGCGTTAAGAAAGGTCTATCTGTCTAAAACACACACTGAATAAATAGTAATGTCTTGTTGATTGTTATGAGCATGCTTTCTCATTTTCTGATTTCATCTGTATTAAAAGTTGTAAGCATAGATGTGTCCTCCTTTTCAAGAAGCACCTCCAGTCATCAGGATTATGTTGTTTTCATAGAAACATGGAAACTAAAGTATTGCTCTTCTTGTTCTGCTTCTGCAAGAAAGATGAAGCAGATTGTGCCTTTGCATCCTCCTTGTAGTACCTGTGTGTGTACATCTATGTGCAATTGCCATGAGGGTAAGAACACAACCACGTCATTTCCACCTTCCAGAGATAAAGAGAATTCTTGGTATTCTCTGATTTAGAAATGTGCATCATTGAACCCTCTTGTTGTCTCCAGGCATACAACTGGGTTCTGAACCTTTGTCCTGTCAAAGGGAACGTAGACAGCTGGCCTGGCTTGCTGGAACTGACCTTTATTGATGAGATTAGCAGTTCCGAGCATCTCTGTGCTCCTCTCGGGCAGCACCGTGGCAGTGGGACGCTGTGTGCGGGAGGTGGTTACAGGCACAGCCCTCCAGCTCAGTATTGCTGGCAGGTGCCCCAAAGGAACCCAGCAGTGACTCAATTACTTTCTCCTGAGCATCTTCTTGGAAAAGTTGTGTTTGTTAAATTTAGGATCTCTTAACCTGAAGTTGTCTCCTCTGATGGTGTTTCTCCACAGCTGGACTTGGTAAGATGTAAAAAAAAAATACTTAACTGCATTGTTCCAGATTTGCTTATGACGTGATCTATTCTGGGAACACTGATCATCATTTTAGTACATATTTATGAGGATGGCGAGGGGCCCGACAGGAAGCATGACATGAATCTCAAAAGCAGGGCAGCCCTCCAAGTTATTTTATATTAACTCATGTGTAGCGTGGAGAGGAGCAGGGAGGTGGGAGCTGCTAGCAGCCAGTAGGAGTGAATGGATACATGTGGGAAAGAGGTAGTTTTCCACTCCTGAGTGTGTTCTGGCAGGAGCTCACAGCCCTGTTTGTCCAGCCAAGTGCCAGGCTGGGCGGCTGAGGATGAGCAGCAGCGCAGCGAGGCCGTTAGCGCCGGCAGGGCCGCCTGCCCGGAAACCCGTCTGTGCCAGCAGCGCACGTCCTGACCCACCGCCCGGGGGACGTGCTGTCCGAGCCACCGCGTGGGCTCGTCCGGTGCACACCAAACAACTTGATTTTCATTGCTGGGTTTTTTTGGTGTGTGTTTTTTGTTTTCTCAAAAAAATGCTAGGTGGAAATACAGCCTTTTAGGTTCCGAAGTCTGTTGCTCTCAAGTGTCCCATACGCTGCCTGTGCTGCAGGACGTGAGCTCAGCTGCGGGGATGAGCTGTAAGGCCGCCGCGGGGTCCAGCCCTGGGTGCTGCGCACCGTGCGCTGCCTGGCTGACAGGGTGAATGTGCTGAAGCGTGTCTGGCTGTTCAGGGGCAGCCTGTTTGTCAGCAGGCTTTCTCCTGTCGTACATATCCTCAAATTGCCAACAGTCATGACTGCAGGGGCAGGCGAGTGCTCAGTTGCTTCATCTCCCCAGCAATTGCAAGAGGGGCCACGGTCCCAAAGACACACAAATATCTGCATGGGGAGAGCTGATCTGTGCTGATGGGCATAGTGCCCGAATCCAGGCTCTGGACCTTGTTTAGAGGAGCTGTTGTTTATGAGGGCTGTGTTTCCTAAACACAAAGTTTAGAAAATCTGTGGCAAGTTTTGGAAGAGCATGGAGATGTTTGCCAGTATTTGTGAAATGGCACAGAGAATTTCAGGGGCAGTTTTATGACCCCTTTCAAGATTGTTTTTATTGTGTCTTATAGTAAAAGCAGGATTAAGTGTCACCTTCTAGAATAAGCAGATGCGTCAGTACGCATTAAATGAAAAAGACCTCCTTTACTGGTGCAGGTAAGTTTCCCAAATAGGAAACAACATTTGTTTTTAGAGTGATAACCAAGCAAGTAATAAAGTGGGTGCAAAGTTGCACCTAGTTTTATCAAGTACCTGCCTATTGTTTTAAGTGCCTTCCCAAATAAAACACTACTCGGAAATTGCCACAGGCCGTAATTAAGAGAGAATAGTGTTAATTGTGGTAAATATGTGGGAAAAACCCTAAGGCCCAATTGAGAAGAAGAAAGCACATGCTATGGTTCTCATCTGTCCTGGGATGATCCGCTCTTTACTGCAATATCTGAATGAAAGCAGCTGCTTGTAACTTACAGCCCTGTGCATCTGATTCTGCTTTTGCTGATGTCTGTGGCAAGAGTGCATTAATAAAATTTGGCTCCTGTCCATTGCTATGGTCCTCCAAGCATTGGCTTCTCTTCGAAAGGCAGGGAGAAGCTGAATTAGCCTCATAGGCTCCAGTGACCCCACTCCAGCAGAAAGCCTAATGCAATTACTCTCAACTGGTGTCTATTATAGTGAAGTCTTCCTGCCAATATACTGCAACAAATGTACTGTGGCCAGCAGGGATGCCTGGCTTGCCCTCACGTATTGAAGAGGAGAAAGGGTGTTTAGGTTATGTCTATACTGTGAGATGCAGCTTGCAACATAGCTGGGGCAAACAGATGTGGCTTCAAGTTAATGGGCGAGGCTGCTGTAATCACAGTGGGGGCTCAAAGTCATTTTCAAGGTCTTTGCCAAACAGCGTGTCCAGCGTGGACTTACCTGCTGCCTGCCTCTGGTAGCCCTGCCTTGCAGGACAGCGAGGTGGGACCACACCGCCATGCTGGGCGTCCTCAGGGAAGGGGAGGCCGGAACGGGGACAGTGGGCTGTGTCAGCTTGCACATGCTTCCCCATGGCGCTCAGATGCTTTTCTGATCCTTCATCCGTGCCTGCACATGCCACCGGAGCCCTGGAGGACCGCCAACCTCCGGAAAGGCCTCCAGCGGCGCCACAAATTATGCGAGGATTCGGGCGAGTCCAAACCTGACATTTTTCAAAGTGAAACGCAAGACCTACTGCTTGGTGATTGCTTTTGCCCTGTAACAGCGGCTGGAGCACAAACAACATCATTCAGCATGGGTGACGACGAGAAGAGAAAAGAGAAGGATGGGGGAGGAGTGAGAAGAAAGTATTGAATCAAATTATGGAGAAAACAAGCTTCTCCATAGACAATTTTGATTAAACTATTTGTTTTGTGTGTAGAGCTTAGAAATTATCATGATATATCCACTGTCTGTGCCAGAGCTAGAGAGCTAATTATATCAGATACAGAGGAAGATGTAATTATCTCCCCTTTCTCAGCAGAGCTTGTGGCTCTTGCCAGAGCAGGACAACCTGATGGCTTCGTGCAGCCCATGTACTGGAGGGGGCTGAAAGGAGCCCCCCAAGATGCTTGGGGCTGCCACCCCCAGAGGAGTTTGGGCATATAGGGTCCATTTTATCCATCCCATCATGGCCATTTCCCATCTTTCCCCCAACTGAGCCAACCAACCAGCCAATGGGTTGTTCTTTATCAGATTGAACCTATAATTAGGTGGGCATTTCTTATAGAGGCAACACACCTCCAAACATCACCCAAACCTTGCAAAATTAACTTCTGCAGAAAACCTGTAAAAGTGAGGAGGGTGAGAGGGAAGAAAAGATTGTATTCCAATGGAGTCAAAGACCACAGCCTCTTTAAATGTTAAGTCCATAATTAAGTGAATTTGGAGTGTGAACTGTGTATCCACTTTAAATGGATTAATGATATGAGAATTCATACAAAATTGCTGTGTTGATTTTATGTTAATGGCTGTTTGAATTTAAGCTGAACTATTAACCAAGGATAAGTGGAGCTAATGTGCCAGCATTACTATAGAAATGGAATTGAAAGGATGGTCTGCAATTTGCAAAAGGCGTTATTTCTCTGGAGTGGGTTGGGGGAACAGAGGCTCCTTTGCACAGATGGGAAGGGTGTCAGTTAGGGCAGGAGGGCTGTAAGCGAAGGGATGTTTAAAAGAAGCCTGAGTGGCTTAAATAGCAGCTTAAGGGATGCAGTTCAGCTGTCAAAAGTGAGATGGGAGACACCGAGCAGGGCAGGATATCTAGTTTAAGATCACTAGTTTGTGCTTTAAACCCCTGAGGACATTCCCAAGACTACTGTGTTTTATGCCAGCAGCCAGGGAGCAAAAATATTGCCAAGATCCCAGAGATAAACTTGTGCTTAAAGAGGCATTTCAGGTGACTCAGCCGTTCCCTCGCTCCATCCTGTGCTGCCTGCAGGGACAGGGAAGCTGCTCCCAAAGCACACGGGAGGTCGTGTTGGTTGGTGGAAGGAGACACCGTGGTAGGAATGGCATGAACATAAGCAGAAGGAAACGTCAGCTGGCTGCCAGCGTGCTTTTTCCAAACAGCAAAGTCTGGCCAGTCGTGGAATCCCCATTACTTGAATCATTTAAACATAAGCTGGATACAAGCCCTCAAGAAAATACTACAGAGCGTATTCCTGCCTTGGCAGGCAGTTGACTGGGATGATCTAATAAGTCTTCTCAGCTCTTAGTTCTTGGGAGCTATGATTAAAATGAAGATAGGATTGAGACAGCTGCTGAATGACCTTCTTTGTTCTCAGCGTCTCAAGGTGCTGAGCGGGCAGCCTGTGTGCAGCACACAAAGGCAGGAGCAATTTGAGGTACCCAGGGACCTTAAAGCCTTGAGTTTCCCCTCTCTTGTGGCCCTTTTATGTGCTAGTATAGTTCTCTTAATTTGTGTAATTCAGGGGAAAATCAGGTTCAACAATTTTACTGATAATTATATAATGTTGTGATCCTACCATGGCAGTCCTGTGCAATAAATTGGCGTTGGAGGTGGAAGATGTGGGTTTAAGGTAAATGCTGCAAAGCTGCTGATGGGGTGGGAGGAGTGGTCAGTTTTCTGCTGGCCTGGGGCTGGGCTGGCTCTGCAGGCTGCGCGGGGGGGGGCGCTGGGGCGGCGCGGGGGGTGTCGGGGAAGGAGCAGGGATGGCAAGGGAAGCAGGATGCCCACATTCAGTGGTGCCCAAGCGGTGGATCTGCTCAGGTGTGCCGTGTAACGTCACGCTCAGCTAGACTATCTGAAATCTAGAGATAAACATGCTTCCTCTGTCCACCGATTTCAGAGCCGCTGCTAAAAAACCACCCACAGGACCAGGTTTCCTCTTTGTAAAAATAAGCGTGTTCACCTTTGCCTCTACAAGCACTGGCCTTAAAACTATACGTTTTATGAGACTTTTGCTTTTGAGATGAAGCTGCAAGTTCTCTGTTGTTCTTGTGTGCTTGCTTGTAATTGAAAAAATAGCAATGGGACCTGGTTGGATGCCCAGAGGTCTGTAAGAGCCATTGATTCTTGGCTCTAATGAGGATTAGATCAGGCTCGTAGGTTTGTACAAAAAAAAAGCAATGCTTTGTCAAAAATAAATCAGTGCTCAGAATTAATGGGCAAGTAGTACATTATAAGCACGGAATTGGGTAGATGATTAAGAGTGTCATCTGTGATGTAATGCTGCTGGTATTTAAAGAAAATGTATTAATAAATAAATTCTTAATCACGTTTCCCATCCTTTTGAACCTCGTCTGCCAGAACCGCAAACAAACAATAGCAGCATATAGATGTTGGAAAATATGCTGCATGATTAGCTAATCTCATCTAACTGAGGCATAATGATAAATTGGATCATATGTATTCTCTAGTTTATTGCTTCTAGTATGACTGTGTTTCAAGGTCAGAATTTGTATTCCTTTAACTTCATAAAAATGTATGCTTGGAAGAAGTTATTTTGTGTTATAGATTGTCAATATTTGTTGCTTAGAGGCATGAAAAATACAACGCGTCTTACAGTTTGGGGTGCAATTCCTCCATTATTGGTTTGGTTGTGTGTGTTTTGGGTTTTGTCTTGTCGTTCTCTCCCCACTCAGAGCCAAATCGCCACATTCGCAGAACATTCCATGCACTTAGAAATGTGCACCTTTTGGGTGCAAATTTAGGTTTTCCAACTTACAAATGCAGATTCACATATTTACATGTTCAAATTTCAAAACACCCCTCACAATAATATTTTATATATTGTCAAGCTATAAGGCTTATCTCTCCAGGTCTCTCTCCCCGTCTCTGGGACAAAGCTCGGTAGAGCTGAGCGTAATTCTCCACTTGCGCTGGGATGAATCCTTCCTTAGTGCCACATTTTGATATATATACTCATCTGCCTTGAATATCACTTTATTTTACTAGCAGTTCAATCTAGTAATGGACGTACCAGTAATCTGTTCTGCACTTACAAAGCAATATACCACTTGATGTGTGGAAGGTTATGTGAGTAGTTACTCCTAAAGGAGCGGAGGGATGAGTGCAGGTCAGTCCAGCAGCAGAAGTGGGAGACTCCACCAGGACAGGGAGCTTGGCGGGTGGAATCGCTGGTGGAGGAGGTTGGGAATAGCTTATTGTTGTAAGCCTTCCGCCCCCAGTACTGGAGCTGTGTATCCGTTCACTGCCAGACATATGGGCAGCCCCTAATGAGGCTTACATTATTGCTACTTAATATGCAAGTTGTTTTAAAGCAAGTGAAACTTGCGATGGTAATGAACACTTAAGCAAAGCGCATTTTTCTTCACTGGCCCATTACTATCCAGAGATAGCTAATATCTGCTAAATGATTTTTCTCTCAAAGATAATGCCCAGATAAGCTGTTAATTCCTCCTCCCATGTGAAAATGATGTCAGGTCGTCTAAAAGCAGGAGGTTGACTTTACAACCACAGTATCTGAAAGCAAAACACAAAGTCTGGCAAGCGTTCCACTTGCCTTTGGTGCCTACAGGGGGGATGTCTGGGTTATGTTTTTGAGGTTTTCTCCACAGTCATCAAAGCTTAACAGTTGCTTTTTGTTTCATTTTGTTTGTTCTGAAGGTTAAAATGATCTGTTAATTGAATGTGTTCACTTTCAGTAAGATGCCAGGTATAAACAGGGCTCGTGTTGTGGCCACCAGCTAGTGACCGTGTCACAGCTCAGCCAGGGAACGTACACCCGTGGGATATTCTGCCGCGATGTTTTGGGCAGAGGCATTTCCTTCATGAGCAACGGTCCCCATTGCCTGAGGTCGGAGCAGCTCCGGGAGAGGAAAAGGTGACATGCACAACCTCCTGCCTACTCCTGAACAAGAGCAGCTTAGGTCGGTGCTGCTTCAGGCTCAAACCTGGTTGTGCCCCACCAGGCTCCCCTTTATGGGAGCTGGGCTGCTGTATCGATTACATGGGATTTCGGCCCTGTCAGCAGCATGTTTGGCCACAATAGACTTAAGTAAAACCCTCTGAATGCCCAAGAAGAGAATTTTAAACCTCATTTGTTTGCAAGCCTTTGTTTTTGAAGAACAGTGACATTCTGAATACATCCACTGTGTGCACGGCCCCTGGAACCTGGAAAGGCAAAGGAGAAACCCAGCTTAGAAGGTGGGGAAATGCAAGTATATGTGTAACTTGCCCCTCTGTGAGTTCAGAGCTTTGAAATACACACTCCTCTTTGCCCCAGTAACAGTATTTCTTTGGCTCTGCTTGTAGTTGTGTGGGAACCAGATGAAATGTGATCTCAGCCATGTGCATGGGGACCTCCTTTGCTTCTCTCCAGCCCATCTTGTCTCACCTTGGAGGAAGCAGCGAAGAGGCTGTCCCACCTCTGGAAGGCTGCATGGGGGCATTTCATTAACAGAGGGCAAACTCATCTTCTCTTTCTCTTCTCTGCCTTAGGACCCAGCTCCCTCTTTGTCCTCCCGGCATCCCAACGGTCACCGTTCCCCATCCAGTACCGGCATCCCAACGGTCACCTTTCCCCATCCAGTACCACCATCTCAACGGTCACCGTTCCCCATCCAGTACCAACAAGCCCTTTGCAAGCACTTGAGAAAGGTAACTCAGGTTGCTATTCTGCCTCCAGATAACAGGGAGTTTGTATTCCCCATTTCTTTAATAACCTAGACAGTTAAATTAGAATAACATTAAGGAGCAGTTTAGTGAGGATGAAAAGCAAACGGTGCTGCCAACTTCAATAGAAAAATATCTTGAGTCAGGTTTTAATGAATTACACAGTAATCTTAAATATCACAGTTAAAATTACTAAATCGTCCCCCTTTTCCTTTGCATTCTGATTTCTGGGTCTTTAGGGTACAATCATAAAGTCTAGAAAATGACTATTAATAAAATGAAGAGAGGAGCTAGCTGAGTTTCTCATGCCATTGCACGCTCTGGCAGCCAAAGCACGCTCAGACAAATCATGAGACTTGAGATAAAAATCATGCAAGTTGGCAACGCTGTTCCAGGGCTCCCCGAGAGGTCCTGTACTTCATTCAGAGCATGTAACTGCGCTTTTAAAATTACACCATTGCAAAATTAAGCAGGGGAGCGGATCAGATGCAATAAATGGGAGTTTTGCAGTGGGGTGGATCGTGGCCAGCGAAGGCCGACTCGCCTTGCTCATGCTGCTTTGTTCGGGGCTCTGGACACGTCTGAGATGAGGGTCTGCTGCATGGCCCCAGTTCATCAGGGAACTGGCAGAACCGCTGTTCCCTGGGTCAGGGAAATTAAACTGGTTCTTATCAGGAAGCAGCGTGGCAGCAGGAGGTGAAATCTCTGCACAAACACAGTGCAGGAAATTGTTGTGTTCTTCCTTCAATAAAGGAAATGGCCCATTTTCGTCTTCATCCAGCCTAGGTAATATTTCTGGAGTTAGTTATAGCCATGTTTGTGACCACAGAGTTATACTTAGTCTGTCAGACTCTATTGATTTCCAAGTATCAACATTTTGTCGCGCTATAAACATATTCTATCAGTTCAAATAGTACTGTACAAGGCCCTGTTCTCTGGCTGATCTGTGAATGATTTACAAAGTGCTTCTGGTTTCTTAGCTTACCATTAGGACCTGGGCCGTGTAGTTATTGGAAATGCGTGTGACTCGAGCAAATCATTGACAGCACATGGAGTGTTCATGTACAAAGGGAGATGTTCAAAAGCACAATGGCTACATGAGTGACAAACAAGCATTGAAATACCAGAAAAGCACAGCTTCCAATTCCTGTTTGTACCATCTGCGAGGTTATTTGGTTATTTATTTGCAGAGCGTATTCAGCCGCATTGTTTTCTACGTTGTGATTTGGCAGTTGCAACCATTGCCCAACAGGAAAATGATGCAAAGGGAAGGCGACCTGGACCAGCACCAGCCAGGCAGAGCCTGTGTCTTGCTCCTTGGGGTCTCAGGTTGATTTTTTCCATAATTATGATGGATGCTTTGACCGGGAACGTGGAATGAGTTTTGACTGTCATCAGCAAAAGCAAGAGGCAGTGAGCTCCCTGTGGGTGGAGGAGCAGATGTTTCCAAGTTTATCAATCCTTCTTCACGGGTCTGTAGTAAAGGAGTTGAAATACAGACTTGGCTATCTGACAAATTATCTTCTCAAAGTTAGTGAATGGGGAAAATGAAGTGAAAAGTGCCCAAGGTTCTTCCAAATGGGCACATCGGATGCAATTTGGCCCCTTGAGTCCATCACTTCATTTGGAGGAAGGCTGATACGAATTGCGCAGGTCTGACTGTGACCCTGCTGTGTGCTTGTTTCAAATGTGCCTTAAACAAGTGTATGGAGCAGAATTTGTAACTTTTACTTTGTTAATACAATGTAAGAAAGATGGAGTAGTTCTGAATGCCTGGCATGGTGGGAATGGGACGGAGGACATGTTGGTACTTGTTAGGGAAGAACTTTGGAAACAGAGTGCACCTGATTCTCCCTCTGTTGATACTGAGCAGTTCAGGAGTAACCCTGTTACAATCAGTATAACACTAAGAGGAAAACAAAGTGAAAAATCTCTTACCAAAACCAAGGCATTTCTTGGCAGCAGCATGCCAGCTGTGGCCTGTAGGTCGCAGCAGAGTGTATGTTTTCCATTAGGAAATACCACTTCATCCTTTGTTTTCCCAAAGTGGAATTCCCCAGTGAGATAAACCAACTCTTATTTGGCTGTATCACTAAACAAAACAGCCTTGCCCCTGCTGGCCAGACAAAAGGATGCTGTTTCTTTAGGGTTTTGCTGTGTGGATGTGGGCTATGTTGAGCAGTTCAGGCCATGTGCTCCAGCACCTTCCAATCATGATGGGAAAATGATGGGAAGGACCAAGCCATACCCTAAGCAACAGTGGGAAAAACTGGTCCTGAGGTCCCATCCCATTGGGTCCATTAAAATTGTCCTTTAGTGCACTTGGGATCTGGCCTCCAAATTTGCACAAATCCACGTAGTTACCTGTTAAGCCAATGTACCAGATAGCAATGGAGGGATGCAAAATATGTGACACCACATACGGTGCTGTAGCAAGAAACTGCACGTTAATATGAGCCTGTCGTGCACTACAGATATGAAAAAGTTTAGCCGATGGCACGGATGTAACTCTTTTTGGCTGCAAATGTGGGAATAAACAACCACTTTGTATGTTAAGTTCATTCACTTCATTGATTACTCAGAAAATACCAAATACAGACAAGAAAAAACAAATGTATGGATGTTTCAATGACAAAGTGTTTTGTGTTTCACCAGGAAATGCTGAAAGGTATCCTGCACTTTGAAAAACCGGTCACAAACATACAAAAATATGAGTGCCAATGGAAATTATTGACTGAACAATCTCCTTTTTGGTGGGGGATGTTTTATCAATATTTGTGCTGGTTATCTTGAAATACACGAAGCAGAATGGGGAAAGCAGTCAAAATTCTGAAAAATGGAAAGCATGTTTTCAACTGGCTGAAACCCAGAAGCCATCATGGGAACTTCTGCAGGAAAACCAGTCTGTTTCTTCAGAGCTTTGTTTGGTTTAGGGCCAGGAAGGACCATTAGGTCATTCACGTTGACGTTTTGGTTTATGAAGTCCCGTTCCCCCTATATTTAGCCTGAAAACTTATACTTGGTTATTTTTTTTCCAGAAAAGCAACTGGCATCTAGTTTTGATTTGTAGATGCTGAGAACTGCGGAATCCACCATTTCCTCACTATTTTCTACAAGCAGTTCATGACTTTCCCTATTAAAATGTCCTTAATTGCTGTCTTAAAATGGTATGACTTCACATTTCAGACCATGCTTCTTGTGATGCTTTTCTCCTTCAGACGAGAGGGTCCTTTGATACCCAATGTTTTCTTCACTTGTGTGTACAAATGCACTGCGATTGAGTCACCTCTCCATTGTCTTGCTGGTTCGTTAAACTGATTGAACTCCATAAATAATATGTGAAACATTTTACCAAATTATTTTACACTTTCTTTATTCACTCTAATTTTTAGCAGCCTTGAAAAACACAAGTGCTGGAACAGGATAATGTTACAGGTGCTGTGTGCAGAGGTAAAAATCCACCCCCAGTTCTCTTCTTCAGTGTATAAAGGTCAAATTTACTTATTTGCCTTTTTCTTTTCCTAGAACAAGGGCTCGTATTCAGTCACTTAACAATGTCCTAACTCTGCTTTCTTTGTGGTAGTGCTCCTTGCTGCAATATGGGCCGTGTTCCTCATTGAGAGCTGTGAAACTTTGCGTTTGGCTGGATTAAGTTCATCTTGTTTTAAGTGACCCAAGTTGCTAAATAATGCACATAGCTCTGTGATTAACCTCTTATTTTCTGACGTTGATTCCTTCATGTGAAATTGCTGAGCTTTGCAAGCATTGACTGTGCTTGGCCTGCAACCGGGTCATGCTACAAGCACTCTCTCTTCTCCAGATGTTTCATGATGGCTTTATAATCAGTCTGTTGTGTTCTGCTGAGTTCTGTGACTCGCCGAGCTCTGTGTGGTGCATCTGTGCAGTTATCTTTGTCAAGCAAACTTGTAATCCTACCAAAGAATCACATCAGATTTATATGAGGCCTGTTTTTCATAAAACCATGAGTACTGGCATTAATTATATCTCTATACTTCATTATTTTAATTATTTTTATTAATTGACATTTTTATCAGCTTTCCATTGCCTTGCCTGGCGTTGATGCTGGCCAACTGGCTCACATTTCAGCTCCACTTTTGGCTCTCGGCATCACATTAGTTATCATCCAGCGTTCAGGAATTTCCTTTGTGTCAGCCTATTTATTAAAAGCTCATTTCAATGGGGCTGATCTTTGTGGCACAGACACTGGACGCCACTGGTGTCCTCTGGGCCCTTCCTCTTCAGTGGCGATGGCTTTCAGGTGGTGTGTCCGGAGGGAGAGCTGCCATCCCGGCACCGGCTCACCCGGGAGCTCTATGTCATGGCAGCTTTCCAGTTAAATTAGCAGAAATTATCACCTTTGGGCTTTTCTGCCATGATTGAGCAATTGCTTTAGTTCTACTTCTTATCATATGGATAAAAACAGATGGGAGAAGTATTTTACCTAAAACTTGAGGACAGATAGGTGTGAGATACCTTAATAACAGTGGTGTCCAAAAGTCGTTCCTTCTGTACAGATTTCCGTAGTTCTGCCGTAGTCAAAGAGACAGTGAATGACTAGGATGTGTCTCTGAGCATTACTGCAGAAAGCTGAAAACCCAACAATCTCCAATGTA
This sequence comes from Columba livia, assembly GCF_036013475.1. Taxonomy (NCBI): domain Eukaryota; kingdom Metazoa; phylum Chordata; class Aves; order Columbiformes; family Columbidae; genus Columba; species Columba livia. Next base: position 16,705,197 of record NC_088616.1, read on the forward strand.
TCCGTGCAGATGGCCATCCATGACTCCAGCAGCACCGGCCACTAGGCTGCATTCCTGGGGAGCAATGTCGGCTTTGCGTGGGTTACGATGGAGACTTGCACGATGTGACGTTTCCCTGTGAGCGGCACTGAAAACAGCCTTAGGCACACTGCAAGTCTTTTCCAAACAGAGCTCATATTTAATTTGGTGTGTTATGGAAAACTCTGGGTAAGTTTTCCACTCAGATACATTATATTTTACAAAGGCATGCACTGAAGAACAGCATTCTGTATTTTTTTTATCATTTATCTTTAGAAAAGTGAATAGAAGTCCTTGTAACAATTAAATGCATGTATGTTATTTCCAGGGAGCCAGAGTTCTGTGCCAGAAAAGTAAATCTATTTCTTTATCAATTGCTGGATATTTAGATCCAATAATCAAGCAGCTGGTTCAATGCAACACACATTCTAGTTTATATGACTAAAGGAGAAGGAAAATCATGATGAAAGAACAATGTTTGGGTCCAACTGCCAGACAAGATGGAAAAGAAAATAGATGCAAAATTGTCCTGATTGCACCATGGATCCATCCATCTACAGATGAGTATGTTTCTTTTTCCCTCTTGGAAGTGAAGGTGGCATTGTGGTAGACAGGATGTGTGACCAAAATCGGCTGTGTGAGTGGGAATGAAGAATTTTGCCCAAGAGGCGGGTAATTTAGTACAGGTCTGAAAATCTCTGCTTTGGGAATAAGTGGTAGTTTCACTAGCAATATCTCCACCCGCTGCATATCCCTGCTGCTCTGGGAAGACCTTAACAGGAGAATCTCGTGTGTAAGCAACGGATGCTCTGGCCCTGATTTGGACTGTATTCCTAGAACAGTTTTATATCAGGCTAGCAAATTCCGGAATCTTGGCTGGAAAGTTGTGGTGTAAGAGGCACTTATTAAAGATGCTTGCAAACACATCTCTCATTGTCCACGTTTGCGTACCCAGAGGTTGACTCAAATAATTGACAATAATGTCAAGCATATCTTATTTATGCTAAAATTATTTTACTCACATATGTCACTGAGTATAATTGTCTTCTCAGTGTTTTAAGATTCCTCCTACAGATAGGGAGCCATAAAAATGTTCTAACATGAGCTCAGGAGTACTTGGAAGAAGCTGCAGCTGAAGAGAGGCTGGGATGTGCACAGCTGTTCTTCCTTCCAGCTGTTTTTTGTATGTTCTCTGGGTGGAGCAGACATAGATAGCTGTTCCCTTATAAAATATGTAATAGTGTACTTTATGACCTAATATATTTTCCAGTCCTGGGGCCTGATCCAAAGTCCGCTTAGCTCTCAAAAGAGGCTTCCAGTGGCACCAGTAAAGCTCTATGAAATTCTCAATGAACCAATGCAAGTGAGAGGTAATTTAGGGCCATTATCTTTGTAGGGTTGCATATGTTTCGTTGATGATCTAACATTTGCCTCCAGACTTCCCTCCCTGCTGCTTCACTTGCTTTCGCTAGTTGTTTTTCACCAGCCTTTGGAGATTTATATACAACAGCTCTGGGTCTCTTACAGAGTTTGAGGCCACTTGCCACCGAATCGCAGCCATTGTGCTCTCTTGCCTCCTTGGCAGAGTTTCCCGGCAAAGCTCCAGGCCCCACGGCGGCTGATAATGTCTGATGACATTTTGTGGCACTCCTTCAGTCTTGTCATGCTTTTCTGCGTTATGCATCGTCAACCGCAGCCGCCTAATTGTGACTTGATATTGAAGTTCATTGGCAAAGGTTGTTTGCTTATGGGTTAGTATATCCACTCCAACAGCCTCGGAGAATGGAGTGACAGGGAGAGCACGCCGGAGCTTTTTGTTATGGGACAGTGCTGCAAATCCTTCCTCCAGAGGCTGATTTCTGCATGTAGGGTGCAGGCTGAGTTAGGGACACGGGGAATGTAGGTGAACACAACAGCCAGACTGCTGAAAACCTACTAAGACTGTAAAACCAGCCAGAGGGAAGGGGAAGATGCGGCGTTTACCTCTCTCCTTGGGAATCAACATCCCCATTGAGACTCATCTCTGCTTTCTTAGGTTTGCATCTCTAGGTTGCAAAAAATGCAGCTTCAAAGCCACGACCCAGCTGTTCTGCCAGCAAGGGCTCGTGTTCAGCGTGGGCTCGGTGCGTGTCACTCGTTTCTGTGTACCGGCCACGTCAACAGGCAGACACCGCTTTCCCTCTTCTGCAGAAGAGGAGATTGTATTGACTTTTTCCTACTTTGGATGCGATCCAAAGGGGCTAAAGCAATTTCAAAGCTAGTACGGATGTGCCAAGTACATATATATCTCACTAGTTTGATGTGGTTACGCTTGGGGACTCCAGATATTTCACACCTACGGGATGTTTCTGGGAAATGTTGTTTCCACTCCTGCAATTCCTTGGTTTTGCTCTTGTTTATGCTTGTCCCACTAGATCAAATGAGGCTGAGGACTGAGGGACAGCCGTGCTTCCCAAGGGTTTGAGGACTTCAATGCTTGAAAGCTACTAGCAGACATGCTCTGCTGTTGAATGCATTGAAGACTTTTGCTGCAGGGGATGATGCTGAGGGCTGTAAGAAAACAACAGCTCAGTATTTTGACAACATCAGCTCTCAACTTTGTTTTAGCTGCAACAGTCTTTTCTGATCCTAATGTAGGTCATGGCTGCAAGTTAATTTGTTCCATGTGCCGTTATGATGTAGAATACATTCAGAAAAACAGGGCTGTCCCAGGGTGGGAAAAATTGTTTACTAAACAGTTATAGCCTGCTTCATTTTTTTCCTCCCAAAGTTCCAATGTGCTTTCCCATGCTTTGCCTGCCCTCCTCTCTTCTCCTTATTTTCCTGTGTTAGCAGCCTGGCTCTGGATCCCTTACAAATCAGGTCCTTTTCCTCATCCATGGGGGCGGGGAGAAGTGGATGTCTCCTCTGGCTTCTGGCTTTGCCTGAACTTCACCCAAACACTGATAAGAAAAGTCTCTGTGTTTGCTCTGTCTGGGCTGCTTACATATAGGTTCTGTGTTCCGTTTGTCTGCTCTGCAGCTGGAGGTGGACGGGCACACCTGAGCGTAGGTTACCACGGGTGACTGGTGAAACAGTATTCATAAACCTAACCAGCAAACTGTCCTGAGCAGAGCCCTTGGGCTTTGGAAACTGTGTTCAACTGAGAGAGTGCATTATTTCAATAAACTATGCATTTGATGAGTAGTTTTTAAGGCTGTTCAGTTGGCGATGATAAGCAGAGGGGATTTGCACGTGGACTCCCCAGCGCTGTTGCAGTGGGTTTGCTCTGATATCACATATGCATGCAGAAGAATGAAAAACCTAATTAGTGTCACCTGAGATGAGAGTTCTGTAATCATGACTGAAATCTCAGAACAATTAATCATCCATGTACAATAAGTCACCAGGCTCATTTTTCTCTTTTGTCTCTCACTTTTTGTGCAGATTTAGAAGAACTCCTGGAGCAAACAAGCTGCTCTGGGCTTGGGGATCCCAGCTCGGTACCGCTGGCTGGTTGATCACAGCGGGAGCACAAGCACAGGAAAAAGCCAGAGTGGTTTTGTCCCTGTCACTTGCTGCCACTGCTCCGAACCTCACCTACCGGTTTATGAGCAATCTGTGTGCCTCAAAAGGCTATTTCTGGCAACTTGAGCTAAACTATTAATAGTGCAGCCACTTGGAGACTGTAAAGCCTGCAGAAAGAATAACTTTCCCATACATATGTGTATATATATATACACACAGGTTGAACTTCTGTCTATATAGGTTTTTCAATTTTGTTTTAGAGCAGCTGTGTTAAAATGCCACCGAAATGTTGTCATATGAGTCCTCAGTGTGGAAAAACACAACTGAAAATATAGAGAAACTGGTTGAGATATGACCAGGCTGAAAGTTGAAGCTTAATCTGAAAGTCTCTTTCAGGTTCTAAACCAGCCACATAGAGTGTGCGTTGCCGTAATGGTGATGACTGAACTGCGCAGTAAGAAAGCCTGTGGATTGCTATTTAGCCTGTAAATTCATTGTTCTGCGTTTCTGGGAAAGCTGATTTTCACAGCACATTAGAGACGGGGTCTTTGGTTGTTGCGGAGCGGTGCAGCTCCACCCAGCTCACCAGACCTCGGTGGTTTGTGGCGAGGCAGGGTGGCAGTGACCCTGCAGCACCCTGCCAGGGAAAGCAAAACACATGGTCTATCTAAAGCAAACCAGCAATTTACTAACTCTGAAAGTCTGAAAAAAACTCTTGAATAAATGAATTTGATGCGCTCTTGACACCAGCAAAAGGAGAATTGTATCCCTTTCACCCTATATGTGATTATGTTGTACAGCTTTACAAGCACCAAGTGTGTGAGCAGCAGTGAGACAGAGACGGTGTCTTATACCAAAAACCAGCACTATGAGAAAATGTAAATGTTTCTAAAAAGACAAAATAGTGTCTGTGAAATTATCTTACACTTGAGACATGTGGATACTATCACAAAGGACGATATCAAGAGAAAAAATAATTGAATTCCACTTATAGGGACTTTGGAATAATCTAATAACATGTGTGTGCTGCACAGTAAACTTGATTCTACAGTTTTAAATTCAGGAAAACAACATCCATGTCTATACCCAGAAAGATGTTGCTTTTCCCCCTCAGATCTGTGTCTCACATTGGACGTAAACTTTCATTGCTTATCAAAGCAAACACCCATTACACTCAGTGGGCCAAATTATCTTTGTATTTACATCGGAATGGGAGAACTGAAGGATATCAAATGCAGGTTACAATGTGAGATTTCCAATCAGGTTATCAAAATTAAAAAGCAGTTTGATAAACCTAATTTTCCACTGAAAACATAGTTCTGATAACTGCAATCTTGGGGAGTGATTTCTGACCCAGGTTTGACATATAAATGTCCTTGCAGCACAGGCTGGATTTCTCTCTCTCTCTCTCTCTCTCTCTCTTTCTTTCTTTCCTTCTTTCTGCCTATTTGCAATTTCTCTCTGAGACATAAACCATTATCATGTAAATGACAGTTTTCTTAGAAAGCAAATCCACTGGGATTTTTAATTAGAATCTTTGTGATCCTCTGATCCAAACTGCAGCACGCTATGAAGTCTTGAGGAGATGCTGACCAGTACCGCTCACCTTTTCATTTCGTGTTTACTATTAAAACTAGTTCATGAAGATAATATTTCAAAATACGTAGCTCAGTCCCAGAAGAGTTCTTGCAAACTTGAGAAACTGAGGGAGCTTGACATATATACACAAACATTCATTGGAAGAAGGAGCAGGGTGAAATTTCCAATGAGAAATTATATTATAGATAATCATTCATTTATTATGAGGGCAATTTTCAGATTGCAGTGTCAAGGTCCTTCATGTTTATGAACATTTTCCGTGCTCGCCTAATAACTGAGAGTCAAGGAGAATCTATCCAATTAATTTGAGTTCTGGCTGGAGAGTTGGACTTTTTAAAGAACGCTGATGATTTTGTCCGGGCATTAATAAATGTGCAGAAAAGCCCAGCATGCCAAAGACAAGGGACATTCATGTCCTTCATTCCCTTTCTCTTCTTGGAAGGCTCAGAATATCATTTGTTGGTGCTGCGGGTGCTAGGGCTAGAGTTCTTGAGTTCGTGGTGCTCTATTCAAACAGGCAGCGCAGGTTAGAGGGGCAAATGAAAACGGACAATGCAGCCCGTTGTCCCCCGAACACAGAGCAGACTGGAAATGTGGGAGAACAGCATCACCTTCCCAAAGCAGAAATAGAGCTCTGGGTGTGCAGCCTGACGGTTCTCAGGAGCTTTTCCCTAATTGCAAACAACCGCGACCACTGGCGCTCCCGCCCCAGGGGCCGTCACAGTCCAGCGGCTGCGTCCAGACAGAAATCCCTTAGCTGAGTGGGAACCTGAGCATCTTCAACTCCCATTTGCCTCACCGGCAGCTGAAGACGTTAATCATCTTGCACAGGACCTTGAACATCCCTTGTAATCCTAAATGAGGATAAATAGTGAAGTTGTCTTTGTTTTTTGCAGAGAAGTGGATGTTACTGGATGTGAGGCCCGAAGTACGGTTCAGTCTCTTGTCACCAACCCTGCAGGGAAAAATGCCATTATTCTGAGCTCTAAGTAACTTAGTTTGGCACAACTTACTCAGTTTCTCTGCAGTCCCAGTCCGTTCAAAGCACTGAAAACTGAACGCTGGTGTCCAGCCTTTGCCACAGCAGCTCCGAGAGGGAGGGTTGACATGACGCTTCACACACTAGAGCCCTCCAGTAATTTATCTGTAAGTTAATAATGAAAACAGAGCTACGTGTTAATAAGTCTAGGGCTAATACAATATACAGAGGCACAGTGAAGCCTGGGCAAATGTTTAAGGTGAAGGAATGTAGTGGACAGAAGCCTAAAGCCCAGTTTTTCCCCCTTTTTTCCTTTGCTCATGAAGACATTCAGCATTCATTGGTCCCTCCTGCAGCGTCACACGTTTGGATAAGGTGCTGAGTATCTGTTTCTGCTATCAGCGATGGATAAATTCCCAATGAACTGCGGCAAGACAGCGCGTGGGTTTTTCCAGGCGCATTGTTCAAGGAGCTTCTGGCAAACTCTATCTCGGCTTAAGTGACAAAAGGATTAATGGAGTGAGACATGGCAAAGCAAGCGAGCCCTGGGATTTGAAAGCAACCAAAGCAAAGATACTGTGGAAAACATTCCTGAGGATCTTAGTACCTTGGAGTAGTTTGTTGGGTTTTGTTCGTGGTTTTGTGTGCGGGTTTTTTGGTGCTGTTTGGTTGGTTGGGGTTTTTTTTAGAGAGCTGGAGTACTATTTCTCTTAAAATAGGTTATGGGTGGGGCTTAGGAATCTTTTTCTAGACTTCAGCTCTCTATATAATGCCTTTTTCCCTATAGATACATAGTGAGTGAGGAGTGAAGTCTCGGGGTGAAATCTTTCCAGGATCATCTGATGTAAAATACATGGCTGGATTGATTCCCACATCCGTTCTCATCTCTTTTGACTTGCAAAGCCATGGCAAGACTGCAGGAGAGAGGTGGAGCACCCCCCAAAAACGCAGAGTGCTCGCTACACCCAAATAGCTTAAAATCCAAAGGTATTGCCTAAGGAGGTTGTTGTGCAGAGGAATTATAGTATAGGAGGCAACATAAAGACAAACAAATTTAAGTTGATGAACAGAGATTTACAAAACATGTCTCCTTTCTATCTTGGTATAAATTCTATTTCTGCTCCTCTTTCCTCAGTTGGCTTTATGGGCCTAAATGGAGCAAAATACTTAGAGCATGTTCCTTCACAGACGTTTATGTAAATGAAAAGTCAAAAATACCAGGTAAGACCTTGATTGTGCGAGGAACGTGACACACGTGGAGCTCCGTGGTGGCGCACGGCCCGGGAGGCTGCTGTGCGAGAGGCGCTGTGAAGCGGTCCTGCCCTGCAGGGGTGCGCTCAGCCACCCACAGGGACAGAGGACTCCACTGCTCCTTCTGCTCTTAGAAGAACTTACGCAAAGAAGAGCTGAGTAGGTATTTTCTATCAAAACACTTTTTTTAAAAAGAAAATATAACTTCTGAAGGTGGAGGAATTGATGCCTTTGTGCAGTTCTTCACTGGGGGAAAAAAGTTGTCTGGAGAGTTATAGACTCATGCTGCCCTGATAAACACACACGTTCTGGTGAATGGTACAATACTATACATCATCTCATTGTCTTGTGAAGAAGCAGCAGATCTCTGAGTATCAGTAAGAAGAAACAGATGATTTGTATTTGGCTACTTATGCCAGCGAGGATTTTCCTACTGGGGTATCTTTAATAGGTACTTCAATGCTTTGGCATAAATTGGTTAGAGTTTAGAGGGTTTTCTCAATGCTCTGAAAAAAATGCAGAGGAGAGGAACCCTTACCTGGCACTGGTTGATATTGCAGAGTTTTGCCCTGCTAGATAACACAGATCAGACCCAAGCTGTGTTGTGGATCTCTACATAAGAGAACCAGCACTCGGTCAGTGTGCCAAAGTGCACATCTGGCTAGCAGGTTAGCACATTGCTGGGGAAAGGCGTATCCATTCCAGTTTGTAATACACAACAAATGCTTGGGTGGGTTGGTTGGTTTGGTGGTTGCTTTGTTTGGGGGTTTTGTTGTGGTTTGGTTTGGTTTAAAAAAAAAGAAGTTTTTGTTCTCCTGAAGATAAACTGGGGGAGGAAAAGAAAGAAAATGAAAACCTGGCTTTATTTTTCTATGGAAACATAATCCTACATGATGGAAACAGTAAAGAATCAAGCTCACAAGGATTTCTGGTGATGGGCTAACCCTGGCGTCTTTGTTTTGAATACAAATCAATACGTCAGAATGTGCCCATAAAAGCTGCAGCTTTAGTGTGCGTAGCCATGACTAAGAACTCAGCTTCATACAATGACACCAGAGGTGGAAGCCGCCCAAAGCCAGTGCTCCAGATACACTCCAGAAAGGCCCGTTTGCTTTGGAAGTGAGAGAATGGGTCTACAATGCAGACTGCACCAGAAGCTTTTGCTCAAGACCGGGCTTATATACACTTTTTGAAGTTGGTCCTTCTTTATTAGAAGCCTTTATAAACCCAGTCAAGCCATTTCCAATGGGAATTAGCTTTTGCTGCTTTTATTTTTCTTTATGGGACATGAGAACGCCCTTCTAATCTGGTGGAATTGCTCTTTCTTGCTCCAGAGAAAACTCATTACTGCTCTAAACTTTCAACTATAGAGTTAGAACCAGGATTTTACCCATTTTCCCTAGATATGGGTATATTTACAGGTTTGCTTTTAGTTACACTGGCACGTCAGGAGTAGCTCTACCAGCTGTGGTGAGAATGTATCAGCTCTGTGAGAATAATCTACCCCTTACACTGGCTGGGGAAGCCAAGGGTTTTGAGAAACAAAGTTTTAAGTGGTATAGATTACATTTCCATTCATTGATTCTCACGTAACTTATGTCAGTGTAGTCCCAGGGATATACAAACAGAATTTGAGAAGGTGAAAGTCTTTTGGGAGGTCAGAACCTAAAGCAAAGTGTCATTTTTTTCCGATGTAAGTAAAGCTGGCTTGAAACTCATTGTATCGGACTTTATACCCTTTCTGCTGCAGCAGCCGAGGATATAAACGTTTTAAATTAGCGAGGGTAATTTCTTAGTGAAGTGAGCCTTGGTGGCTGGTTACACAGACAGCTGGGGAGAATAAGCTCAACACATTTCATGGATGTAGGTGCCTGGGTGAAGAAGAGAAATCCTGTTAGTGCCCACTTAAATGAATGGCTGTATCATGAGTTCAGTGCTTATTAGAGGATCCAGAGGGACTTCTATTACAGAGATGCAAATCCATAGGAAATTAGGTCCTTGAACTCCAGTGCTCAAGGAATCACTGTTTTTGTGGAGGTGTTCTCAAATATGAATGGTGAGAAATTGGGCTCATTTCTATTTCTGCAAATCAAGAGTAGTCCCAGAGCAAGGAGATGGAGTCCTCATTATCAGATGTTTCAACAGCTCCCGTGGCCTCGGAATCTGGGCGCTTCCTATATCTACATGGATCAGTTATCGCCTGTGAGCCGGGAAGATGCTCATCTCCCCATTTACAGATTGCATCTGAGACAGAGGGAGAGTCTTGTTTCCCAACAAGACTTAAATCTATAGCTTCTATTGCTTTCCCTACAAATCAAGGGACTTCAGATGCTCCAGTTCGCTCCAAAAAATACATGCTGGAGGATGGAATTGAGCTATTTTGCAGCCGCGGTTACCTCTTTAATCACTTCCCTGGCTGGGGAGGCTGTGGCTCTTCCTCACCATCTAACAGCCTGCAGAGCTGACGCGGGAGGTGAATGGGAAGGGGAGCGAGGGGAGAAAGATGCTTTTGTTTTCACTTTATCATTCTGGGAGGTGATCAGGTGCTCCAGCATGCTGCGAGAACCGTGTGCAGAGCAGAATCCATCGTCCGATGGCGGCTGCTCATTGGCGGTGTCTCACTTCAGGGCGTTGTTTCTTTCCTGTGTTTCCAGAGAAAATTTCTCCCGGGGTAATGATGAAAAACTAGTCACAAATCAACACAACCCGGAATATATGAGAATCATAAAATATTGCAAAATAAACTGAACAATACAAAAGGCCAGTGCTTTTATCGTGCAGGGAAGGACCTCCAGAACACCAGGGAATTTTGGAACGATTTCAGAGACTCAGAAATCATGAAACTTGGATGTTTTTCCTCTCAAGGCTTTTCCTTCTCTCTTTTCTCTCTTCTCCACAATGAATCACTCAGTAGAAGAATACATTACCTGGATACGCAGCAGGAGTCTTGGCCTTAGTATAAGAGAGCAGATTATAATGAGTATCATACTAAAGAAGCGAGAATAGAGAGTATCAGCAGCCAAAAAAGATATGCAATTTGTGGGATGTGATATAACTCAGGCAAGATGTCAGTGATGGGATGGAACTAAAACAATGTCAGTCACTGTGGATTAATTACTCTCCTATAAAAACGAGTCAGTGGAGCAGCGTACCACGTGGGTGTGTGGAGCCAGGAGGTTCGGCTGTCACGCAGGAAGGTGGTCATGTCATCCTGCCCGAGGCATGTGCGCTGGTCTGGTACGGTACCGAGCGGCGCGGGGCAGGCAGCTCTCAGAGCTGGGGAAAATCACCATTTACATTACAAACCCTTTATACTGAAGAGCTCATAATCCCAGCCAGGAAATTTCGCTTGAGGCTGAAACCGAGCTGACAAGGTCTCAGCACAAGAGCGAGTGTATCCAGTGGGGAATACTCTTCATTGTGCTGAGAACAAGGTTTGATTTAATGAATGAGAGGAGGTAAGACGATAATTATTCTCTTAGAGGAAAGAACAAGCAAAACATTGAAATATACACTGTACCAATTCATGTGACTTTTTGGGAGCACAGATATGCATTACATCAATAATAGATACACCTGCAAGGCAGCAGAGCTCTTACTCTGCCTACCGGTGGAGTTCAGCTTCAGGCACTGATTGGCATTCTGAAGTGGCTCATTAAAAATCCTTATTGTGCCCAGGCCTGAACTTCCATCTCCACTTTCAAAGCTGGACTCCCTCAACCTTCCTGTTGCACTCTGAACTCCATAAAATTCACTGTCCTTAGATGGTGAAAGGTAGAGGCAAAGAGTCCCACCACGAGTGGCCACAGAGCAAAACTTGTCATAGCACCTTGCTGTCCCCGTCATCGTCTGGGTAGCTGTACACAGTCTATAAATGGTGTTGGAGGTCAAATCACCTAAAGCCTATGGAGATTCGTAATGGTGCTCCAGTATTTTTCACACGTAACTTGGTGTTGTGGTTTAACCCCAGCTGGGTGTTCTTAATCACGACCTTTAGTCCATGCTGACAGTGCTTCCCATCCTACAGCCAGTGTTCATCAAAATGCAGTCGGTAACTGGAGAAGAGCTGAAACAGGAACAGGAGCAGATATGCAGTTGGGTGGGCAGAATGGGTGCGCAGTTTCTGTCTGAATCTTTCCTAAACTATCACATTTTTTTCTTTGCAAAGATTTAGCCTGAAGAGGTGGGTTCAGAGTCACGCTGTCAATCCCCTTGTGCTGTTGTGAACACTGGGGGCAAAACCACAACCCTGGTTGAGTGGCTTTTCTTGGTGTTGCTATTTTCTGAGCTTACATTGTAAGGGAATGGGGTAGTTGGTAGCCAAAGGAGTTGATCATTTTGGCTAGGATTTTCAGAGAAGCTTAGAGGACCAACATTACCAGTTATGAGTGATTACGAATTGCTGTTGGAACTGTAGCTTCCTTACCGAACACAGAGCTGAACAAGTCAGTGCAGTAAAAATGAGGCACTGAAGTCGCAGCTCTTTGCCTGTAAGACTCACCCCTTCATGGCTGAGCAGTCAATGAGCAACACCTCAGTTAAGAAAGGAGCGTTCTTATGCACAGGAAATTCTGTAGCAGCTAGAAACAGGCAATTACAGTGAAATAACTGACTGCCCACGGGTTGATCCTGAGGGTAACCCTGCGGTAACCCCTGCCCATGCACTTTGAAGATCGCAGCCTCCGGCGTGCTGCACGGGTACCGTGGGCTCAGAGATGCACCGAGTTCTTGGAGACGGTGGCCAGCACAGCAGCTTATTCTTTCATCAAAAGCTTCCTTTGAAATTCTAAGCAGAGGCAGATCGCTACATCAAGGTGTAACATTTACAGGTTTTATTGCATTCACAGGCGTGAGACTGGATGACTCAGGCCCTGCCTGGATGACTGGTCAAACACACCTTCAGACTGGAGGTAGAAACTGGTTTCACTAATCCCCTGTCCTGCTTGGGCTTGAGAGAAGAGCTTTCAATAACTCATTAACTTGCATGCATAAAGGGATCCTCTTTTGTTTGTGCACAACCTAGGACTTAATACACAGAACTGCAACTTCACAATGTGCTGTTTGCTTTACTGAATGGTGCCATACAGACTAATTACATTTGAACTCGTCAGAGCGTGCATTTACTTGCTACGTGTGTTTTTACACACATTTTTGACCCCTATGTGAAAGTGCTTCAATATTTGACAATTGGTAATCTAAAACCATCTTGGGACTTTATTGAAGGATCACTAGCAAGAAAAGCTTATTTTACCTATGTACGTATTTCAGGGTACGATTTGGAAATACCTGTCGGATGGACTCCATATATCCTTCAAGAGCTTCAAGGTTATAAATGGGGAGAAGATCTCTGGAGAGAAAGATATTGCAAATAAATTTTAATCTATAAAAGTCTCTCTTTAAAGGCACAGTCCGAGCTCTCTGCTTCATCTTCTTGACAAAGCAAAACAACTCAATTTTGAACTTGCTCGCATTGATTTTACATCAGGGAATTCCACCAATTTCTGGGAAATTATTGATCTAAGTGAGATCAAAATCCATCCTTTTATTTCTTTTCCTTCAAAATTCTTTCTCATTTATTGATTATGGTCGTGTGATGTGGCTTATCGACTCTGCACTAATAATGACCAAGTGCTTTGGGACAAACCAAACTAGCTTAATGGGCCACAACACCAGAATTGATCCCTATAATGACCCAGAAATTAATTAAACTAATCATTCCCAGGTAGCCATGTGCCAGGAAGCCTCTAGTATTGTTGCTCACCTGACTGCAGTATTTAAGCCCACACAAGTTCTAGCTGTTGAAAAATAGGAAGGGATCGTTCACATCTTACATCTATAAGTGGAGTCAACACACAGTGACACTCGGTGCAACCCTGATGGCATCAGGTCTACGTGGTGCAGTCAGGATCAGGCCAACTGCATGCAAGGGTCGTTTCTTGCCCTCGTTTATTCTTTATTTCTTTTCTGGGTTCAGATGGTTCACATTTAGGAAGGGGCATATTTCTTCTTGATCGCTCAGAGACAGTAATCATTTCTTGCAGTGTTTACAAGTCTTGATGTTTTGAAAATGTATTTACAGTGCTGGAGTTTGCTAGTGAGCAGCTCCAGACGTTGGACAGGAGCTGCAGCCCAGGGAGGGCGCGTGCTGGGTGCAGTCGGAGCTTGTTCTTCCCAATGCAGAGGGAGGGGGCTGCACATTAACGGTGTCTAATGACGTGAACCCCTGCCAAAGGGCGTGCAGGAGCTTGCAGGGCAAACCTGCACGTACAGAGTCCAAAATGAGATCTGAAAGGTGCTAATGGCAGCTGCAGCTCCGTCTCGAAGGGAGATTGAAGGTGTCTGGAGGACGTTCGAGTGCTGCCATGTGAAGTGACATTATGTGGCAGCTGGTGGCGCTAGTGGAGGACCAGACCCCCTCCATAATGCTTTTGGATAAATCCACACGCACATATTGTGTTTTATGAGGCTAAAAGGTCTGCTTTCTTCTCTGCTCTGACTTCTGTCCTTTAAATATCACCAGCTCACCACGTTACTCCTGATTCACGCAGGCTACAGTGAGATTCGGGCTGGGCCCCATGTTCTTGTAGGAATCGTTGGGTTTTTTTTACAGAATCCTTGTTCTGTAACTCCACATGGGGCTCTTTGTCCTACCAATAAAACCACTGCAAAACAACAAATTTGCCCCACATACAGTGGTGCGGTGGAGAGCGAGATATGGTCCTTAAAGAAGGAGGCTTAGGAGTGAGGGAAACGTGTGGGAAACGTCGAGGCTGAGGGAGCAAGATGCGTTCACAGAAGATGGGGAATGCACCCTCATGTATATATCTCCCTTCCCTCTTCAACCAGCGCATTAACCTGACCGAAGAGTGTGTTCCCTTCCACATCAACACCCAGCTCCTCTTCCTCCATCACCTGCGTTTTGCAGTTACTGGCAATGCTCTTGTTATCAGGGAGATATTTTCCTCTGGCACACGGACTTATGAAGTTACCCAGGCAATGCAGCTCATACACGCCCGCACGTCTCTGCAAGGTGAACCAAAGTGCAGTGTTTGGGGACCCTTGGACATTGTCTTTAAAGTGTCTGATTTGAACTATCACACTAATGCAAACGCACCATCTGTTATCTCTGTTCTGTATGCAGCAGATCTACTGAATTCAGCATCACTCAGGAACCACCAGGGACTGGGTTTCTTTGCCAGATGATGAAATCCCAGAAAATAAGAAATTTGAACCTAAAAGTGGAAACCGGAATGACATGTGGTGTGGCCACCCCGCAGGGCAATTGTTTCTGTTTGGAAATGGAATTTGTTTCAGCTGTGGAGTTGATAGCAATTACATGCACAAGGTTTCATGAGGAGTTACAGTCTCTTTGACTTTGTGTCTGCTCTGGTATCTGCAGCCGCCATTTGGGATTAGCAGAGAAGGGGTTAAGTGCTCCTCTAGCAGAAGAGGGAGCACAGCTGCATGCCCTAAGTACATGGAGAGTGCTGGGGCAGGGACAGCTGTCTTCAATTAAGGGATTCCCTTACACATAAAAGGAGTTTGCTCCAGCAAGCTTGCTTGACTGGAACTGAGGAGTGTTGGACTTGGTGAGGATTTAGGGTAATTTAGGGTAAGGAGAAGATTGTGCATTCTTTCTTCCTCCCTCCCCTCTTTTTCCATTATGAAGGTGGTTGGTAACAGGTAAAGTGGCAGGTTTGGGCTTTTCTTGTTAGGATTTTTTTGTGTGTATTGTGGGGGATTATTTGGATGCTGCTTCTAGAAAGCTCTGTTTGCCTCCTGTGGCTGTGCCTTTTCCACAAGAGAAACTATCAAATTGGGAGAAGATGTATCAGGAGATTAAACCAGGGAAGGGAATGGGGGGAAAAGAAACAAATGTTGATGAAACAGCCCAATAGATCTGAGATAAGATATCTTAATAGAAAGCTTTATGCAAAAACATCTCCAGACCTCAGGTTTCTGGTTTTTAATAAGTGACCCTTGTTGATATCCAGATCTTTAAGTGAAAAGGTGGTTTCCCCAGAGCAGGACTCTGTCCTCACTGTGACCCTTCTGTGCTTTGTCTGTCCTGCAGGGAAGAAGGACTGCACCTCTTCTGGCCCGACGCAGCGTCTGCCCGGAGAGCGCTCTGCGCGCTGTGAGCGACCAGTGAGTAATCTTGGAGATCTCTTAAAAATATTATTCTATTTTTTATCTCTTGGAAGGAGCAATTGACAGAATGAGGCTCATTAATTATCAATGCACACATGTAAAAGGGAAATAGGGACGTTCTTTGTCTCTGTGCAGAACAGCTCTACAGAAGGAAACAGATGCTGTATGTGTCTGTTTAATCCTACCCTGGGGCAGATGCCCAAGGAAGGGGCTGAACCTCGTGTCCGTCTGTCTGGTGTGCTGTAGGCACAGGCCAGCTGTGGATTAGCCTTGGCGTAGAAATAGAAGAATAATTAGGCTTTGGATAGCCTTTTAAATCCTAGACCGCCCTTGCCTGCCACTGCCTTTGACACAGCTCTGTATTTCATCTGATGCTAAAATGGAAAGATACTTCACCGGCTGAAGAGTTTGTAAATGAGCGACTTATCATAGAGTTAGCACTGGGGTGCTGCTTGGGATCCCGCTGGTGTAAACGGAGCAGTAGAATTAGTCTTTTCTGTCCTGTTGGGCTGCGTAACGTGCTCAGACAAAGAATAATATACTTGGCCAGCCTCGCTTTGTGGTGGTCGCTGAGGGCAGCTCATTAGGAACCAAAAATGCTGTTACATGCCTTAATTCAAGGGCACCAGATGAGACTGGAATCGATTGCTCAGTAATGCTGAAGATAATAAAACTGGGGTCTCGTAGTGCCTGCCTTGGCCGGACACCCGGAGCAGTGCGGAGCTCCAGCTGCCTTTGCAGCGGAGAGAACTCTGTGGTTCACTCGGACCTGTGTGCAGCAAGTCCTGGCTGCTCCCTGCGAGCTGCTCCCTGCGAGCTGCTCCGCTGCGCGGTGTCTGTGCTGTGGGTGACCCAGAGGGGAGCAGAGCCCAGCCCAGAGCTGCCCAGGCAGGCCAGGCGGGGCGGGGAACCCTGGGGGAGTCACAAGCAAAGGTTTGGCATGTTTCTGTCTCCACATATATCTTAACTCTCCTGCAATGAACAAAGGCCTGTTTTAATGTTCTTGCTCATAAATATGGCTTGCTTCTAAGAATAAAAAGAGAAGCCTTTTTTTCTACTTCTACATCTCAAACTGCAATTATCAAAGCCAATTCAAGCACTAGTTTGCCTAGTTCTCACTCCATGCTAATGAGCATTGGGCAATTAAATCTCTTTGACTTTGAAAATTCCTGTCAAGATACTTAAACACAAGGAAAAACTGTTTCTGCTGTCTTTTAACCCTATTTTTAAAAAAAATTAGAAAGCACTTAGTTTAATTTGGCACTAATTACTTTCAAGCCAATTTTATATAAGCCATTTTGAATTTTAAAATATTCTGTTTTGGAACACAGTGATCTGTCCCAGCTGTTGTACCGACACACTCCAAGACTAATTTCTATTCCAGCTTTCGGTGTCTGGCAAAGGCCTGTGTGGTTCTGTCCATGCACTGTGGCTGTGAATTAATGTGTAAAAAGCTTGGGGTTTGATGTTTCTGTTTGCTGATGATGTTACTTTTCTCCAGGGGGTGTGTGCATGTATGTAAAATCATAGCAGTATTATATCCTAAGAGATGGTCTTGGGTGTAACAGAAAAGTGACTCAAGTTTTAAGCCAAAGCCAAGAGATCTGGGCTTGTGACTTGTGGAAAACTGGTTTTGATTAAAATGCTATTTGTATAGCGTTAGCAGCACGCATCGCCTTCTCTGCCAAGCGGTTTGCTTTGTTGCCAGCTCTGCTGTGCCGCTTACTCTATTGGTGTCGCTCAATTGTGCTTAATTAGCTAGAACTCATACGTATATTTGAACTTGAGATTGTACAGTGACGTTACACAGAGAGCTGGCTGGAGTGGTTAACTCCTGATTTATGCCCTTTTTTAGGTGACATTAGCTAGATTCAGATTGCTTATCTGGTGAATGCAAGCGCTGCATGTCGAAGCTCGGGAGTTTCTGGATGACTCCTTCAAATGAACGTGAATGAGGTGGCTCTTGGGTCCTATAAGCAGAGGTCAACAGGACACCTCTCATTAGTCATGTCCACGTGTAGCTAAATAATATTTCAGAAAACGCTCAAGCATGTAATGAACGGGTCCCAAGGAGAAGAAACATTTTGTTTGCCTTGATACAATGAGAAGGATAGTTTCTTGGCCTGTCGAAATGGTGGGAAGTGTTCCTGTCCCATCAAAATGGCTCAGCTGCCCCAGGTGATCTGACTTGGTCAGAAACGGGTGTTTATGGGACAGTCTGTGACATGTCGCTCTAACGTGGTTTTCTGGGATTAGCTGAGCCCACTTCCCTGGGAAAAGATCAGAAGGTGTCCGGGGTCACCGCGTGTAATGGCACTTGGCTTTCTCCAATGCTTTTCTTTCCAGCGGTGTTCAGCCAGAAGGAAGTGTTTTGGGTTTGTGTTGTTTATTTTTGGGGGGTGGGGTGAAAGAAAGACATTAGGGTAGGATATAGTTTGTGTTTCTGTGTGAAAGGGTAAAGACATGTGCACAAGTAATGAATGGCCCCCTTTAAGCTGCACTTAGCGCCACCAGTTGTAGAGCAGAGCCAGCGGCCCCGGGATGCTCCTGGGCCCAAGATGCCCCGTCCCGGCTGCAGCCCGGAGAGCGACCAGAGCACAGCGGTGGCTGATGCATCCCAGACACACCACGAGACACGGCCAGCAAGGAGTTAAACAACGCAGCAAACAATGCTTCCCACGTTTTTCTCTTGCTTTCCCCTCCTCCTCCCATGTGCTTTTATTTTTGTCTTGGGCTAAGTAGAAACGTGTTGGGTTGGGTGTTTTTGGTTTTGTTGTGGTTTTTTGTTGGGTTTATTTTGTTTGTTTTCTTCGGCTGAGCTTACATTGTTGTTTGATTTTTATACGATCCTCAGGTACCTAATGAAATTGCCACGTGCTCAAGGGAAAAGGAGTTTCATAACAGAATGACAGTAAAATGTTGCTGAAATCCTCTAGGATAGAGGAAGGATTAGAAAAGGAAAATGCAAGATAATGTAGACATTAGCTTAAAGACAACAAAGGGTTCCGAGTGCGCTGGCATACCAGAATCCAACACAAGTATTCATAATTACTAATAACAAAAGGCTGTTCTATTATAACAACTCAATTCAAACTAAAACACATGTAAAGCTTGTGTGCTAGTGAGTGTATTTTGATGATACGTCTGGTTTAAACCTAATCTACTGAAATACAGACAGGATAGGAACAATGCTTTCTCTGGGGATCAACAACTTTGTCCCTGAACAGACTGCCTTATATAAACACCCATAATTGAGTTAAAATTCATGCAGACAGCTTGGATTAGAAAGAAACAAATATCAACCAAATAAACAAAAGTCATGAGCAACAGGGGCTGGTGAAGCTATTGTGGGGAAAACACACTCTTTGAAGCATATGCCAGTGTATGCTAGATCACAGAAGTTAATATTAAACAGTACAGGTCACAATGATGAACATATGTTCCCCCTTCTGAGAAAGTAGCTAGAAATCCTCCCTTCAACACCGGACATCTCGTTTAGTGTGGGTTTTAATCTTTTTTTAAAAAACCTGAACTGTTAACTCAGGTAATTCAGTGCCACTTTGGCCTTCGCTTTCCTCAACACTGTGCACAGAAAACGCTTCCTGCTTGGAGCTTGCGATGCTTTCAGCTGGCACTGATTTATTCAGCTGGGAATAAAGGTGATTTATCCAGAAGACTTAGATAGCTGTAGTTACTTGGGTATATTTTAACTCTGTAAAGACAGAAATGAAACCACTCAAGTATTTGTTCCCTCCCAGTGCCTCTTAGTTCATCAAAAGGGACAAAAGCCTTGTCTCCTGGAGTTAGTATGATGGCCTAGGAAAATCCTAGACCCAGCTTTACCCGGTGGCATAAGGGCAAAATTCACTCCTCATCAGGAAAGCTGCGCACAGCCTTGTAGAAGGCAGCCTGTCCTATGCTGCCTTTACTAGGCCATCTCGGGTTGATTTTGTCTCTTTTCTTTGCACTCTGGCAATGCGATAGATGACGGGAGCTTTGGAGACATTGACCGCTGAAGGTGGGACCCTTGAAAGCTCCTTCAGATTCCTCCTCTTTCTGCTTCTGCCACATGGCAGTTTTTTGCCCTTGTTAAAGGTTCCGGGAAAAGGTTGTATGTGAGACATCCTCGAGGCTTGACGGGACTGACTTCAGCCTTCTATTTTTAGGGCAGGCTTTGAGATTGTGGTCGCTCTACTTGGATGGCCCCTGCTGCATGACAGATGAGCTTTAACGTGGGCACTTCAGAGATATTCCCTACCTTTAGCTACAGGGACATGGAGGAGATGTGTAGGAAGCTTTCCAGACAGTCAGGAGAGCGAAGGAAAGCAAAGTGGGGCTCTGAAACGGCCAGTGACGTCCGGCTGGGGGACTGGCCCAGGGAGACTCGGCTTTCTGAGCCCAGCACCAGTTTGGTTTTCCTGCTGTGCTCAAAGAAACCAAAGTCTGTATGTTGACAAATAAATGAGATTATACCAAACATACACCTGACAGCTACTATGTTTTAATAACAGAAAAGACAAATTAGATGTTACAAGGCCTGACTAATTACAGCAGTTCAGATAATGCACTTGAAGGGAAGAAAGTTTAATAAATGTTTAGGCAACTTCCTATTTAAAGTGCTTTCTCTTTCAAACTTTGTGTTCAGTGGCTTTTCATGAATTTTCCTACCTGGAGCCACTGCGGTGAGCACAAATATGCAGGAGGATGACTACCCGTGAGCTAACAGCCTTTCAGTAGTCATTTTACCCGCTTTTCCTAGTTCTTGGCCTTATCTCCAGCCCCTGTTGGTGACCTTTGGACAAGACTCCACTGTGATGCGAACCATGATTTCAATCATGTATGAAAGCGCTCTGAAATAAGACTGAAAATAAAATTAACCTAACTTTGAATTTCAAAAGCATTCTCCAGGGACTTGGTATTTAGCTCGGTTTTCAGTTTCAGTACTGCTTACTTGTGTTGGAGAAGTTATTTTTGGTTGCTTTCTAATTCTGAAAATGACTAATTTGATGTGACATTTACTAATGTAGTATGATCAGACATAATTTGATCTTATTAACTTAGATCGTACCGTATTAGCAAACATCGGATTCTATTTGAGAAATTTACACATGCTGCAAATGTGGATGCACCTTGAAATCATACTGTATTAGTATAATTTGTCAGCTTAATGTTGTATTTGGTAAAGAATGTCAGAATATACTGCAGTTTATAGCTACCTACTTATAAACGTGCAGAGATTCAGATTGGCTGTGCTGTTGTCATATAGTTTTATCACTTAAGAACAAACTTACTCGATGTTACAAGACCACTGTGGTTCAAATACTTGATATCTTCCTGTTCTTTGGGAATGCGTTCTCTGACTTGCATGTTGGAGTCTGAAATCCAAGCTAGCTCAGTGCAATAAGAGTTTATCCCCCACCGTGTGCGATGATGACCAACGTGGCCTGAGGAGTTTGCATCAACTAGAAAGCAACAGATAACAAAGTGGTGCAGCTGTATCAGCTCTAAATCATCACATTAACCCCTATGATACTGCTTTTTGTTTTCCTGCTTGTCACCAACCAGTTTTTTTAAAAGACTAAATATTTGTTGATGTTATTTATTGAAGGAATGGAAAGGCCAGTTGCTTTTTATAACCTTGTGTAGTTGAGATAATAACTTTCATGTTCAGTTCTTCCCTTTTGCTCTAGGGCTGTGATTTCTCTTTGCCAAGCCAGGCTGTAACTAAAGCTTATCTCCTTATCAAGCCGGCAGTTTTATTAAAACTCGGCTGTGTTCTCTGGGACTATGTGCCCCTTGCCATTTCGGGTTGAGCCCAGCCCATGGCACCACAGATCCTCCAGCAGAGGGTTAGGACTAAAGTAGGATTTGGGCAATTCTACATCTGCCAGATCAGGTGTGTCCCTTGCAAACTGACTTAGGGTGATGGGTGTGGTAACATCTGAAGGCACGGACCTCGTTTTGTGCAGGTGGGGTCAGTGCAGTGTGTGCCTGACCATGGGAAGTGCCTCCACCGAGGCCTCTGGAACGTTCCACCTCTGCTCCCGAAGAATGGCAGGGAATAACTTATTCTGGTTTTGATGACTCAGGATTTGCGTTCCAAGTGCCCTCCAAGATTTCCACTTCAAAAGTGAAAGGAGCATGAGCGGTGTTTAAGTAGCAAGGCAGGTGAGCCCTGGGCTGCTGCTTTCCAAATGGTTTCCCCCAGTCTAGATACATTATGGTGTCCTTACATTAGAAAACTGGGTTTGTATGTGGAGAGGTGTGGGATCGTTTCTGGAAACATCCATGCGGTGAGCGAGATGCATCGAGCTGATCTGGGCCGCAAGTGAAGGGTCATGGAAATGTCCTTGACCACACAGGATGGGGAAGAAAGACTGCTAGGGATGACCGATATGCAGTATTTTGACTTGTTTCTATCAGTCAGAATACATGAGCTGTAGAAAAAGGTTTCATTTTTCCAAATTTCAAAATCTTTTTGATTTAGGTGTCAGGTTACCCCTTTGATACAACTTCTACAAAACCCTCAGTAAGAGTATTAGAAAACCTTCACTAAATTAATGAAGCTTTATCAAAAAAAAAAAGAGCAGAGCACCTCCAACAAAAAGGGTGTTGAGCTCTATTCATTGACTGCACTTTTGAAACAATATATTCAGTTTCAACAAGACAATGATGTTGATTCGAACCCAATAGCATTGCATCTTTCCCAGTGGATTCTTCTCTTTTGTGTTACTTTTTCATGCTCTATTTGGAAAATAACAATCAAGAGCAATTCCAGGCTCCGAGTTCATTTTGTTTCCACCAGATTGTTCCAAACGCTGAACAAAATCCAGGCACTTGTCAGCCTGAGCTCCTGGTGCTCTGCTGCTCTGCTCCTCTGAACACACAACTGCCTCCTGCTCTGTTCCTCAGATATTTTAGAAATGTGATGATGGAACTTTTTTCTGAAGGTGGAAATGTGGGGGGGTTGTCAGGTGATTCCTGTGTTTCTGGATATGCCAAATGATAAGAGATTTGTGAATCTAAACTGCCTTCACGGTATTGTTCAGTGGTGCAGACACATTAAGGAGCTGTTAGTACAGAATGTCTTGCTCATTTTATCACATAATCACACATGGAATAATTCAGGTGTCTTTGCCCATAACGAATTCCACAGATGAACAGTAATAGGTGAGATCTTGCCTCTGATTTACACCAATTCTCCAAATTTTCATTTTGGTAGAGCCTTAGCTTTCTGCTTTCTAACTGTGCCTCACATATAGCTGTCTTCAGACAGTCTTTACAGGCATTGCGTTCGCATGCTGCCGCGGACTTGGTATGTATTTAGGTGAAATGCCTACAATAGGTTTATTATAGATTCAATTTAAACGGAAGTGCACTGTTTTGATTAGGTGCTTTGATGTTTTGCCGTTGTTAGCTGCCCCTATCGATGCCTGGCTGCACCCAGACCTGCAGTCGAATGCATCCTCTGGTGAGGGGGGAGCGCTGCCCTGTGCCCGTGCGCTGCCACTGGTGTGAGTGGCATTCCAACAACCATTCCCAGCCTCTTGGCTTTAGAGTCTCAGGCTCCCTTGTATTACTTACTTTAAAAATCCCAAATGTGGACTTGTCAGTGAGGAGGAGTGCGCCGTTCCCCTCGGTGGCCACAAGAACTGAAACACAGGTAGAGAAGAGCTGCTGATGTGTAGAGACTCAAGTACCCCGATGCAAACGCTGCTACAAGAGAGTATAAAATCAAAGCAGATTTAATGGACCATTCCTGTCTTCTGCCCTTGCAAGAGTTACAGGACTGTTTCTACGCCCCTTCTCCAATTCCTCCCTCGCTTTTTGCTCTTCAAAAGTCGCCACTGGCACGGAAAGTGGGATAGGAACTCTGGTTACTTTTGATGCAGTGAAATTAATTCCACCTCTATAGAAAAGTCAAGGGGACTTTATGGACTTATTTCTTCTTTTGAAACTGCATTTGCTCAGTTGTTAAGCTCTGTGCTCCTCCTGCCAGGCAAGGCACTGGAAGGCTCCATTGCTTTGTAGAGCCGCGATCTTCAAACGGTTCTTCATTGCTCTTAATACTTTGAAAACAGACTGCAGAAACTGGATATTTGCTGGGCTGAAAAAACACAGTTTCTTTGTCTGAAAACTGCAGTTTTCTTACTGTAAAGGTACTACTTTGCCCCAATATTCCATAGTGGTATTACAAGACAAGTTGTGAACCGTCTATATTTTCTATAGTAAACTGTGATCAATTTTTTTTTTTGACCTAAATCTTTCAATCTGGCTGCAGGGCAAAAATCTGGTAGAAGTAGAATTATGTACTCAGTTGAACTGAAGCCACACATTTTAATACTCGGTTTTAGAAGTGCATCTTGTTTATGCAGTGACTTGCTAATTGAAATCTTACACGCTCGACGTGTGTGGCTCAAACAGCCGCCATAGCTGAGCCAGCCAACCTGTACCCAAGGACAATTCATGCTCCTGGCGTTCATTTTGTGATCTTGAGTCACGTTTTTATCCAAGTCTCATAGTTATTTGTGGCGGGTCTGTGCTAGGACACTGCAGACCCCTCCAAAATGACATTGTTCATCAGTGTGAAAATACTCAGCTCTTTCCAAAGCTCCAGAAGCTTTGACCTATTGCACACAACTTCAGTCAATGTTGTGCCAGACGCATCTTGCCCCCAGATCTTCCTGCTGGGTTATACACCTACCTGATGTGTGATCACAGCTGTTTTAGGTGGAAGTGTTGATTTATACGTTCATGGATCAGTATATAGAGGTTTTTTATGAGTCATGGAGGGTGTAGCTGGGCAGCTGGAAGGATGGTGGCTGTGCAGGCTGCAGTGACTGCTGCACTTGGGGTCAGGTGGAGTTTAGGGAGGAAAGAAGAATTTGCTACTTCATGGGAAGCAACTGGGTGCTCTTTAGAGGAGCTTTGGGAGGCAGACGGAGAACTTTCTGAACAAGGGTATATGGAAAAGCTCAAGAAGGGAGCTGGGAACTTGCAATGTAGAACAGATGCCAAACTAACCGAGGTGATGAAAAAGGAAACTTTTGCAGGGGCCTACAGGGATCGTTGTAGGAAATTGTTGAGGTTACGCATAGAAAGTTTGGAAGAAAAAATGCAATTAACTTTAGATTCAATTGTAAAGCTTATTTTAATAATTCTTCTGTGTGAGCTGCATGTTCCCTTCTGCTTCACGAACCTGCAGCTATAGTGATCAGGTGCTTTTGGTACCACAGTTGGGAAAAGAAGGGACAAGTTGCTTCCGGGCTGTGGCCAACCTGGATAACTTGCTGGGAAGTCTGGTGTCACTGTTGTATTGACAGGTAGCACATGGGAAATGCTGCCCTAAGGGTACGGGCACAGCGCTGCGAGAAGGTTGTGCATCCCCTGAGAGAGCAATGACTATGTTGAGGGGTCTGGAAAACGTGACCTCCGAGGAAAGACAGAAATAGAGGCTCTTTTGCCTAGAGGAAAGATGGGGAGAGACCTCTAGTTGCATAGAATTGCTGTAAAGGAGAAAGGTGGTTACTTGTTCATGTCCTCAGTTAATAAACCTGGAGATGTTACAGGCAATTAAAGCAGGAAATATTTCAAGTTAGGCAGCAGCAAAAGCAGCCTTTGCAGGAAGGGTTGCCAAGCAGTGTCCTGTCCGAGGGAAGCTGTGGGTCCTCTCTCCTTGGAAGCAGTTACCATTAGATCACAGATGACATAAGCATGATTTGTGCTTTGTTGCTGTATCTGCGTGATCTCTGTGACCTTCCCAGATACCTTATGGTCCCATAAACCTCTGTTCCAGCAGCAAAGCAGAGATGTTGATTGAAATAAGAGTTTTACAGCACAAATAGTGACTTCTTCCTCCAAGGTCATGGGCAATGGAACTGGGAACGTTGGATGCGAAGTGATCCCCTGCATCAGTGACTCTTGTCACCTGCTATTGAGAGCCCAAGTTGTTTAATCACTTTTGTGATCTTTACAGAGTCCATCTCTAAATATAGCTAGTGTCTAAGGTGCATATACTTAAGACAGATAATTGGTGAAATGAAGCGTGTGTAATGCGGAGTCCTTTGTTCACTGGTCACCATGCTAAGCAGCAGGGTTAGTGGCGTTAGTGAGAGCGTTCTTCTGCAGAACTTTTCACGTGCAGATGTCGAATTCCTGGCTTGATCACAGGGGCTTTAAAATACAGACAAACATTCAACACATTCTCCTTTTAGGAAAGTACATGTTGATCAATGCTATCACCTGAAATTATTTTTTAATTATTACAGCTGGAAAAAATGAAATTAGATTCCACCTAATCTCGGGTGTTTAATACTACGCAATTGAGGCTTTTCCTGGCTGCAGGCTTTTTTAGTTTTATGGTGCACTTTCATTAAAATGTATCTAATGTAAATATTGGAAACGTATTTTTCAGAAGCAGATTTTTTTTAGATGAAGATATTATAAGATATAAGGTAGTTCTGGACTTACTGGAGCAAAGTCAAATGAGCCGTTACTTCTGTCGCAATATACAGCTGGAGAGAAGCTTGTTTAGGATTCTTGGCTGCTTTGATTTCAGTGAATTCTCTTCAGCCAGAGCATCCTCGTCTGCTAGAAGCTGAATGAAGGAAGGAGGGTTGCAGGAGGCCTGTTCTATAGGGGACAAGGTGAAATCACTGTGGCACTCTCCATGGATTAATCCATTAGTCTCTATTCTTCATGTTTCCAGGACATGAATGCTACAATCCACTTTAATGATAATTGTGTTTCAAGTACCAACTATCTAACATGAATTTTTGGTGTGGGAAGAGTTCACATGTCTCTTGTGGGCAGCAAGATCTCTTCCATTTTAGAAGTAACTACATTCAAAAATCGTGGCCTATCTTAATTTAATTCAAGGCTGAGAGGTAGGACCTGATCAAAATTAAATTGCTTTTCTGAATGAATGACAGTTGTAATTATTATTTAGTCTTGAAATTGGCTGGTTCATTGAAAGAAATTAAGGTTTGAAAGAGGCTTCTGCAGAATCACTTCAGGGAACTGAACGTCGTCCTTTGAAAAAAAGAACAAGTGAAAGCGTTAATGGCGAGATAATTAAATAAAAAATACCTTTCTGATTCGAAATTAGATTTTCTTGTTTTGATCTAGCAAGCTGGTTTGCCCTACACCTTTAAATGAACACTGCCTTGAGCTATTTTTCTGCTCACATCACAATAATAGCTAAGCAATTCAAATGTTGTTCATTTTATCTTAATGACCTATTTTGAAAATCAGCTTCTTGCTCCTGTGTGGAAAACTGAGTCAGAGGGAAATAAAATGGCCTGGTTCCCAACCTATACAAGAGCTGGGGACCGACCGCTGGTCTCCCGAACCAAAACAATAATAATAAAAGAGGATTCTAATATGTGTCCTGACTCTTCCTGCTCTACTCCTAATCCTAATTTCCACTCTGTGATCCTAATCCAAGAGCCAGCATGATCACAAGATGGGCCAGCGCTTTTGTGGAGGCGTTTGAGTACTGTGAGTAATCCAGAATTGTACTTCTGCGTTGCTCATGCACAGTCATCACTTGGGAGCAAACAAAAATAATAGTGAAGGTGGTTATTACCTTCCGGGGTGCCTGCCTGAGGTGTGAGGAGGCTTGACTGGCTTCCAGATGCCTGCAAATGTTCGCGAATGTGTCCCTCCAACTGTGTTTTCTCCAGGCGGTTATTTCTCGGTGCACCCTGAGCTCCTGCCTACATGCTGGTTGCAATGTCTTTAAGGGACAGAATTTTGCCCTGCTGTGTTGTGGCTGCAGTGAGACAACTAAGGGACTCTTCTCGCCCGGCTATTTCTGTCTTAATGTTATTACATTGGCTTAGAAAATACAGGGGGTTTTCAACAGACAATCCTATGGGAAACGTCGTGTGACTCCTGCTTAGATTTAATAACCATTTGAAGACATTGGTTAAGGACTCAGTCTTAAAGGTTGGACTTGATGATCTTAAAGGTCTTTCCAACCGAAAAGATTCTCTAACTTACAAGAGATGTACGCATTCACGTCTGTCTGCAGCACTACCTTGAAGGATGCGTTTTTTCAGGATAGACCGAGCAGGCTGAGAGCAAGGAAGAGGCCATTACTGATGTGTAATATTTAGTGTTGGTTCACTTGGCATCATGAGGTTGTGTCCCTGCCTGGGGTGGGTGGCACGGCCTCTGGACATTGCCCACGAGCTCTCCTTGCTCTTGAAGGAAGCAGCTCTTGTGTGAGACCATGGAAAATGTTCTTGCTTTAGCACAAGAGAAGAAGCCTTTGGGGGCCCAAAGCAACTACATGAGCCCTGTAAAACTGGCATGTCTTCGGTTACTGACCTCAACACGGAGACCAGAGGCCTGTGGAAGGAAGCCAAAACATCTTGTAGAAGGTGCGCTTCAGACAAGCTGCTTCCCTGAAACCCAGGGAAGGGTTCTCGAGGTTGTGCCAAAGACACGGGAAACTGCATGGAAATAAACCCAAACTGCAAACTCTGACAGGCCGTGCGGAAAGCTCCAGTTGTATAAGCTCAGAGTGATACGATACTTCCTATAAAGCAGAAAAACCTTATAGTGTGAGGAAAGCTTCTGGAATAATCCCTTTCTCTCTGCCTTTCTTCTCCGTTCTCCTCTCATTCCAATGGCCGTTAGGTGATGTGTTGCTCGCTGGCTTCACGCCACGGAGGGATCCCCGCAGCGGAGGGCGGACGTTCCCACAGTTCTGGCGGGCCTGGCAGAGCTTGTTTGCGCTGCAGCGTCTCTGCAGGCGTTTCCCTTGCCCGGTGCTCAGCACACACAGCCTGCTCTCGGTGTGTTTGCTCATTTCCAGCTTTTCCACTGGCAGCACAAATTCAATCAGAATTTCATATTAGTTCAGCAACCCACAGCAGAAGTAAAGGCCAATAATATTGGAATATGATAATAGTCCTGTGCACAGGCTTGCGAAATTTGCTGCTGCTCTCGCAGCTTGCAAGCTGTCACCTAAAATCTCTTAACTTTTATGCAGAGTCTAACCAAGCAGGGTGAAAAAATACCTCCATCCTCAGTGCTTTTTTTTTTATTTTTTTAAGGACAGATTAGACAAACAGCTGCTAGAAATAGATTTGCTGTTGATTTGGAGTTGAGGACATATATTAGGTGATTACTCAAGCACTACTTTTCTATGATTTCATGTATCTTCAGAAGAGGAGCACAGGAAGGAGAGTTTCCCCTATCATTTGGTGGTTTCTCTCACTTAACTCCATACATGAATGTGGCTGTTTCCATACACCAAGCAAGGGAGAAGAGCCATTCCCTCAGCTCCTGGACGTGGCCCAGGAGACATGCTCATGAGGTTCTGCTCCTTTCCCAGCACTGAGGGTGGTTTCCGTGCAGCATCCTGGAGGACGGAGGTCCTGCACAGCCCTCACCCCTCTCCAGGAGCTCGTCCCCCTCTCCCCTGCCTGCTCTGAGCCCCTTTGGGTGGGATGCTGAAGGGGTGGTGAGGACAGCCAGTGGTTGCATTGTCTCTGCGGGAACAGAAAGACAATCAGAGACTGTGGCTTGTCCCAACTGGGACAGGGTGCTGTGGCCAGAAAGCCAGCAGGAGGTCAGTGCTGACCGAGAAGCATGCAGCACTGCTGGCCTCTGCTGCAAGGCCCCTGATGGTGCATCTGAAGGCTGGAGTGCTCAGTGATGCCTCCAGAGCCCCCACCTTGCCCTGGCAGGGCGCGCAGAGGAAGCAGGAGAGGACACCAGGAGACTTGCAGGCTGTTGAACACAAGCTCTCAGGTTTTCCTACTGAAAGTACAAATACAGCCAAGCAATCTCCTGACTACTCAAGTCAGCCATTCAGCAAGGGAGTGCGGTGTCTTGCTGTCTGCAGAGTGTTGCTTAATTGGTGGCATTTCTGCTCTATCCCTGAGCTGATTGGGAAAACTGGTTGCGTTGATCCAAAGCTACTCCCTTCCTCTGCAGCACAGAGCCTTGTGTTGCCAAAGAGGAGGTTAGGCAGCTGCCCTCCTTCATTCCTCAGGTCTTCTGGGGGAGAGCAGTCGTGGGCTAGGATGATGAGGCATAGTACATGGCATACAGCAAATGTAAAATTGGCTTGAGGAGCATGCTTCAGGGTGTCTCCAGGGGGGTGGGAGTGGGTCTGGACTGGCAGGGCAATAAGGTTTTATTTGCAATGTCTGTGAGAGTATTGCTTCTTGGAAGGAGCAGAGGCTTGGGAGGGTGAAAAAGCAGGCACAGAGGAATTGGGAATAGTCTTTCCTGTGTAGGAGGAAATAAAAGACAGAGGTGTCTAAACCGAAATAAACTGAGAACAGGCCAAGCGAAGCTGTGCAGGGTGCCCAGAGACACAGCAACCCAATGTAGTGACCATCGTGCTGAAAACAGCAGCAGGTCCAGCTGCACTGTGTGACCACAGTGTGACTGCATGGGACTGCACGGAGGGCGGTGAAAATTATGCCTGTTAGACTTTGGTCTTTGATTACTGCCCGTCCTAGGCAAAGCCGGGATGTTGGACTGAGCTGGGGATGGGACTCCTGTAAGTACTGGCAGAAAGGCTCTTCTGTGCCCGCCCTGGTGCCTTGAGCCTTCTTGTTGATGTCGCTGTGTTCAGCTGTGGATAAGTCTGAGCTTAAGGCTATGTGAATGAGCACAGCTTATCCAAAGAGGAAAAATGCATTATTGTTAACCTATTATTGATCTTGTTAATTATAGCAATTGATCCAGTATTAACTTTGTGCTGGAGCTGTAATGGGAATTTGCAGTTAGAGATGATGCTGACTCAAAGATGCAACTACGTGAAACACTAGCTGGACGGAGTTTTTATTTCTTAATAGATCACCGGAGATTTGAGTGGTGGTGACAAGTAGCTCATTCACCTGGCTGTGTTTATGGAACTGCTGAAAAACTAAAACTATCCTATAAAGTAAAGGGATCTTGTGTTCCCTTAATGAATATTTTAGCGATTCATATGTAATTATTTGAACTTTATAAATTGTAAATTATACTGCTACAAATTCATCCTTTCCTGTCATACGTGAGCTTCATGGTATTTTAGAGTGCATTAAC
The DNA here is from genome assembly GCF_036013475.1 of Columba livia. Classification (NCBI taxonomy): domain Eukaryota; kingdom Metazoa; phylum Chordata; class Aves; order Columbiformes; family Columbidae; genus Columba; species Columba livia. Next base: position 16,735,756 of record NC_088616.1, read on the forward strand.
TCCCCTCAAAATACCTCGCTCGTTCCCGTGCGATTTCTTATTCTGCTTTCTGTAATGAGTTAATCTATTTTGAATGAAGCTGAGTTGCTCGCTGTATGAATACACTGTAAGAGCTGCCGCCAGCTCCCCATCAGTTGGCTGGCACAGCCCCACGTCCAGTTCCCGGCGTTACTGCAGCTTCGTGCCCGGGTCTGCACGGAACACGTGCACGGGTCTCGCCTCGCTGGGACGGAGAAGAGCAACGACAGGCAAACCTGGCAGCTGGTCTGCAAAGCTTTGCCAGCCTGGGGAATATCTGCACGTGCAGTTGCTTTTAAAATGTTTGCTGAAGTTCTTTAGTGTCGCAGAGCGGGCTCCAGCCATGCCCGCTGCCTCCCGCGCCCAGAGGGACGTTCTGCTCTATGGCTTTTACCTGACTCAAGTCTAAGGAAATCCTTTGTATTGATGTTTTGTGGGGCGCAGAGGGGACTTATTAAAGGCCAGTATCCAGAGCAAATGCAGACTCCTGGGCAGGTGATGTATGTGCTGCATCCTTGATGTTACTGTTATTGGAAAATGATGAGGAACTAAGGTAAATGACAGAAACCCTGGCATCCTACCTGCAAGGCATGTAGGGTGCTTGGAATATGTAAGCGTTTCTACTAATGATAAGCCATCATTCTAAATGCTACAAACAGCTGCAGGTGCTTTATTATTCAAGACAAATCATCCCCTTCATTTGTTTCCATCAGAAACCAACTTAGAGAGCACATCTCTGAGGATGGGAAATGAAATAAGTGACTCTTTTGACAAGAATTACATATCACTGTAGCTTTGGCATTATCAAGATCTGGTTTATCGGGGTAACAAAATTATGTGTTTTTAATAACAGGCTGAGATATATTTAGTTTGGAGGCAGTAGATTTGAGAAACTTGAAGCAAGGAAAGTGTGATGCAGTGGGGAAAATGGAAAACTTTCTAGCAGCACTTTATTAAAATAAACGCCTGGCTTCTGAAATTAGAGAAACAAATAATGGACCCGTATTTCGCTAACAGATACTCAAAACAGCGCTTGGTCTGCCACACCTGGCGAGGTTTCCAAAGCACAGTTCCAGGTCAAGCCAGCCCAGGGGGTTTGTGTTCATCTCAGCTGTGTGCTGGGCTGTTCTGCTGGGTCCTGGCCCGCACGCTCATTTCCAGCTCCCGTCTTCACCAGGTACCAAGTGCTTCTAATACCCTAGTGAATGGCAATTAATGACACTCAGCTACTCCAAACGCTGCGATAAATTGCAGTATCTCCCAAAGGCGGCTATTAGAGCTAATCAGAAAATGCTGTACTTCCTGCAGAAAATGTCAACTTCTTGTTTTTGTAAACCAAAAGCAATCAGAACAAGTTGGCTTTCTCCAAGGAAAGCTCCTTTAACAGAAAACCACGTACTTTTCAGAAATTTCCTTTCTCCTTTCTCCCCAAAGATGCTGCAGAGACTCATGCAGGGAAGGGGGAAGACGCAGGCAGGACGGCTTGGAGGATACAGCGGTCCGTGTGTATGATGCTGAAGTGTTAATTCCACACACAGCATTCCTCTTACTATTTTTTAATTAAAACAAAGGTCAGTTTAACTTTACAGGAATTAATCTTTCTTAAAATACTACTGCTTGGCATGCAGGATGTGAAACGCTATTCCGTGTCATGTATTAGTTCCATTCCTGTTGGTCACTAAGATACCCGCTTGGAAATGACTGCACTTTCCTAGCCAGTGGTTTCGTGTTTAGAGAAGATGTGTTTGGAAATAAGCAGAGTCTTGGCGTTGCTGAGGGCTCTCCTGGCCCGTTTGAAATTGCAGCCCGTGTTTCAGATGCACTCGATTCAAGTGCAGTAGGGGTTGCCTGCAGAGGTGATAAATCCATCAGCTCCCACCACATGGGCAATGAGGAGAACTTGCTCCATACTCTGTTACGCAAGTTTTCCTCTGCTCTATGCTGGCTAAACTCTGTTCTTTCATTTTCTCCCACTCCTGAATCTTAGCAATTTCTATAAACAAACAGATTTATTCCCAGCATGTACATCGCATGAAATTACTGGTTTGGTTTTTTTTTTTTTTTAACAAAGAGTAGGCTGATATCTGAATTCAGCAAAATAAAGCAGCTTTTCAATGAGAAGAATGTAGAGCTACCAAAAGATGCCACGTGTGACAGAAAGGAGCCTTGAGCTCTCTTCCAAAGGCAACATACAGTCTTTATTCCTTAGAAAAGCACCACAACTTTAGTAAACCTGATCCCACTGAGATCAATGGAAGTTTCGCTATTGGCTTTGCTAGGAGCTCCTTCCTTTATTTCACATGTAAGCAGACAGAAGCGTTTGGGTGTAACACTCTGGGGTTTGGGTGGGGTTGTTTTGTGCTTTTTTTTAATGTTTTCCCTTTCCTAGGGAGATTTTTCACTTATGCCATGAATTAAAAATGTCGTGGCAAAGCACGGTTTCAATCAACGGTTTTAATGATGTGTGGTTATTCATATCTTTCTGAAAATGTCATGGTAGTTCCACTTCACAGGATAACATATGCTTTCTAAACAGACACTGATGAACCATCTTGAGTCCCGGTTTATTACAGTAGAGTTACAGGCTGAGTAAAGAAGGAAACAACATTTGAGATACAGAGAAAAGCACAAGTCCAAAGAGACTAATAATGACATAAATGCAGATGCCTTCAAAGCTGTTGTCCCAGGATTTTATCTGTATTGATTTGAATAATGCTTATTCTGCTTTTGTGTGTGAAATACAGTATTGATCTCAAGTGTAACAGATCTCCTTCCTTAAATGTTACAGCAGACTGAATGCTGGCAACAAGGCTATATTAGTGCATCCAAAATAAATGTGGGGTCTAGAGGGAAGATGTGGTTATCTCTGGCGTTGGTGTGAGCACCTCAAGCTATATGCCAGTGATACCAAGTAATACTGCTTACGCCGTGCCAAGATCTCATAAAACACACTGTCAGCTCTGAAGCAAAGATTACTGCTGTCATCCGCTCTGTCTAGCGGAGGTGACGGCAGTCAGCCGGCTGCGGGATGATGAGCTGAGAGAGGAACGCTGCTGAAAATCAGCTCCGTGGAAGCGACACTTTATTTTCAGGTTGTTGTATTTACAGGGTCATTTCCATGAGCCCCACTTCCACAACAATTCCTTCCTCGTGGGATTGAAACTTGCTCTGTTTAATGGTGATGAAGCCAAAATGCTTTTTTTTTGTGTAACACAAATAATAATAAGCCTAGAACCAGCCTCAACATCCTGTAGGGCAGTTGTGCTGGCTCACAGCTGTATCGGTCTGTACTAAAATCTCAGTGCTTACTGTAGGGATGGCAATGCAGAACAGCCATGGGGAAAGTTCTCCTAATCTCAGTGCTTACTGTAGGGATGGCAATGCAGAACAACCCTGGGGAAAGTTCTCCTTGTCTATTTTATCAGAGTAAATGTAATAAAAGGTGTTGCCATTTGATGAAAAAATCTCCTAGAAGGCCAAGGCAAGGGCAAAAATGCAACACCAGCGGTCACAAAACCTGCAACTAGAGCTCCGAGGAAAGCAGCACAGGTGAGAGGGCATTGGCATTTGGAGAGGGGGATTCTGCACGTGCCGACTCGTGACTCAGTCGCATTAGCTGTTGCTGGAAAGCTATAGGGAGAAAAATGTCAGCGTGTTTATAAATAGTATAGATACCTGCAGTTGATTATGTAGCTACTGAGAGCTTAGCCTGCATGTTTCAGCCTAATTAAACGCAAAGGTGTCTCTTAATTTTCAGTGCAGGTTCTACTAAAGATTCTTGTGACGGTGATTGTGGTGTATGCACTGTATGTCTAGATAGTAGGAAAATGGATATGTAAGCCCTAGTTACATAAGCCTTTAGAAAGAGTACATTTCACTGCTTTTCATCCAGTTCTTACTGTGGAAATGCTGTGCTATAGAAAAATCATCATGCAGATCAAGAAACATGAGTGTTGCTACCATAGGAGGAAAAGTATAAATAATTAAACCTTGTGATACCTCTTCCATAGCCCTAATCTCATTAATATAAAGCAATTTCAGAGATGGAGAAGAGCTGATAACAGCATTGGACTCATGAGATATTTCTGTTTTCCATCCATCAAGCAGGTAATTGTGGGAGTGATGACTCTGTTAGGCAGAAGTGTACGGCTCTAAAGAACCGATAACTGAGCAGCTCTGCTCAGCAGACAATGGAGCAGCATCCAGTAATTGAATACATCAATAAGCTTTCACATCTCGTATAACTTCAGTGCCCTGGACAGGATAGCATTAGACATAATCATATTTTGATCAGGAGAAAATAGAAGTTGGATGAAATAATATCAATTTTATTTACAGGGCAGAGAAGGAGCCGTCCAGGCTGTGACAGAAAAAGGGTGGCTTTTTTTATCTGGCTTTGATCTGGCTCTGGGCTTTGATTTGGTGGCAAATGGGTCTATAACTCATTTACACCAGCTGCCAGGCTTTTTCAAAGCACAGAACATTAAGCAGAATCCTGCTTCGAGGAATAAATACACAATCAACATAATAAATGGCGACAAAACAGCCCTAGCTCATTCTTTACAGTTTTAAGTCACTAGAGCCTACAAGGAACACTAAATACTCGGCTCAAAAACTGCATATTGATTTGTGGCCCCCTTGGGCCAAAGAGCATTTTGTGCATGAGATTTTAGAATGGGAGTTTAAGGGGGCTGGCGGGGGCCGGGGTGGTTTTGTCTGAGCTTTTATTTGCAATGACACTTGCGGCGTGTGGTAAGAAGAGGAAAGATTATTGGGGAAGAACAGGAGGAGGCCAGAAGAAGGCTGGCTTATGCTTGGGTGAAATAGGGCACTGATGGCAGTGGGGCCAGCAGCATGCGTGCCTTGGTCGGGACTGTCAGAGGAGGTGGTGATGTGGGGTGGAAATGGGATCAGGGCTGGCATGGGGCAAGAGAAATGCTGTCTGCTCGCATAAAGTGCAACGGCGCATGGGCACCAGTGGGCTTGGAACCCCTGGTCCACATGGAGCTGAGTCTGTGGGTCTTTGAGGTCCCTGTTGTATGGAAAACCGGGTTTTGAGCGCAGGCTGCCCTTTAGGCAGCCGTGTTAGCGCGGATCACTTCCTTCCAGTCCTCAGAGAGGTGCGTGTTCTCTTCAAGACACTTAAGAGTCTACTTGTTATATAATGATGCACTTAACTAAGAGCTGTATTGTGCACTCTGTGTGGATAGGATGAGTGTCATCGTTACGTGGCTGCGGCGCTGCCAGCTATGCACCAGCAGCACAGCTGCCTTGCCTGCCCGACAGTCCATGGCTGTGCTCAGCTCTTGAGCTGGGAGACGCGTACTGAGTGAGGACTTTCCTGCAGCTGTCAGTGGATTTACATTTCTTACACCAGGGTTCATAAATTGAGGATTTTTTAAAATTATTATTTCTGCATTTTATTCTGTGGTGTCTTGCAGGAGGCAGCAGCTAAAAGATTAAGTCAGGCAAATGCCAAGAAATATGGCACACATTTAATTTGAGGTGGAATATCCTTGATAATGAGCTTTCAGGTGAAACAATAGACTTCTGTGGCTTCCACTCCAAACAAAAGCAAAAAGGCTTTATCCAAGCCAAGGTTGTGCTCTTAAGCCAGAGCACTTCATTAGGCTGAGGAGCAGGAAGAGCAAGGTTGATGATCCATGTTATGTAGGTCTGACCAGAGGATCCTCTTAAAAGTCGGTCATCTACATTAAAGCATATTTAATGATGTAAACACAATATCATAGTTATCTGTTCCTCTGCTTTATAGCTACAATAGTTGGACTATGTCCATTTTCTCTGTTTTGCTCTCATCTCGGTTTCGTCCTGGTCCGAGATGTGGATTTGCCTTGGCAGATCCTGGGGAGGAAACAGGGGAATTAAATGAGCTGTTTTGGATAGGCAATGGTGAGAGTTTCTGTCTAATCTCTTCCACAGTTCCTGATTTTTTCAGTTAGGATCTCTGTTTGAAATAGCTGGCAAGAGGCAGATTAGGATTTAAATTTGGGAACAATAATGAAGATGCTTCAGCATCCAAGTATTATTCAAGGGCTGGAATTTTTGAATGGGGTTAGGTCTTTAATTTCTCCGAATTAGCAGTCTGGTGGGTGATGAGCTCGGGTAGTGAAGCTTGCTTTCCCCACAGCCAGCCTGACCGCTTCGTGGAAAAGGATCATCCAGCATAAAAGGCCAGGAAATGGAATAAAAGGCTCCTGTGAGTTGCTGGATGGGAGGATAATTGCTTTCATATTGAGATTTCTTGTCTCTTTTCAGCTAGAGTGTGGTCTTGTTATAGAAGGGGTAGCAAATGAAGTTTTCAGCCCCCTGTTTAAAACCCAGTGATTGCAACCTGTTCTCCCGAATCCCCAGAGCCAACGATCAGAGCAGAGAGAGCTCCATCTCAGTGAGCACCAACAGACTCTGGGAGAGAATCACAGATACCACCATATGACACGTAAAAACATTAAAACAGAGGAAATGCATTGAATCCCTTGAGATGGTTGAGTCTGAAGCATAGCTCCTGCTGCTGGTGGGTGCTGCAATGTGAGAGTAATTAATTATAGCACTGGTCTGGCACATCTGCTGAAATGATAATGTATTAGCTACCGTAGAGTCCTTTGGTTCCACCAGCAGAGGTGGTATTGCAGAACAATGAATCAGATTTTTGCAAGCGCAGTGTGTGCGATAAAAACTTGACTTTTTTATGAGCAGCAGTGCGTTTTAACTGTACACACTCAAAAGCAATGTGCTACTCGGGTGGTTTAACACCAAGTGTTTGTCAGGGTATTTTAACACAGCACAGAGCCTTTGCCTTTTAAAAGATAATCAGAAAGCTAATAGACAATCGTGGCTCTGAATCAGCCTATCATGCCAGGGCTTCTGGCTTCATTTGTTATCCATCAATAGCTTTGCTTTTATTGATTACAAATTTTCTCAATACTCTATACTGGTTGTACCAGGTTTTCTAGTTGTCAGGTTGTCCTTTCATCTCGTTAATTTGTACAACAGATTAATTGGCTTCAGAAGATGCTGGGGTAAAAGAGAAATGTCATCTATGTCATTGCACATGAGGTGAGGGGTAATGAACTGCCTGGCGAGGGGCAGCTCACCGTGATTTAGGAAATACTTGTGTTCCCACAGGCCCCTGTACGTTCAATGTGCTGATGGGACTTTGCTGAGTTCTCAGTTCCCACAAAAGGGAAAGACTTTCTTTTGGCCATAAGATAAGCCCTATGTATTACTTGAAGGAAATTGTATGGCTTTATTTTATGGATTCTTAAAAATAATGTCACACAACATGCATTTGAGATTGGAAAAAGGTCATAGTGACAAAAGACTCTGTGCATGATGATGAAAAGCTGGTCTCGGCTGCCGAAAGCAGAAGGGATAGATTGTCCCTAGCCAGCCCATCAGAATGGGGTTTCTCATCACCATGTTACCTCCTCGCAGCCAGAGATGCTCCGTGCCATGGGAATTAGTTAGATGTTGGGTCAAGGGTGAATCTGCATTAGAGGGAACAGGTCCTGCGTGTCGCTGCCTCACCCAGCAGGGAGGAGTTGAACCTGGGTACAACAGTAAGTGCAGAGGCTGGAGTGGGAGGAGGAAGAGGGGGATGTCCCTGGGTCTCGGCTCCTCTTGGAGCCCTCGGCACAGCGCTGGTGGCCGAGCCGACGCGGATGCTGATCCCGAAGCACTGCAGGGACTGAGTGTTCGTCTGCAGAGAGCATCTAAGAGCTTGGGATAGCCGAGATTCAATAACCTTCACTTAAACAAGGCAAATAACCCCTATGAATAAAATTCACTTCAGGTAAACTTCAGAGGCTTTTTATTTCTTTCCCCCCCCCATGTATGTTTTTCTTAACTAGGGGAAAAACCAGCCTGTGTGGTTTGACAGCTGGATTCTAGCTCACATCACTACAAAAGTTCAGACCCTTTTTTTGTAATTGAATGAACGTGCTTTCTGAAATGATAGTTGGTATTCTGAGTTTAAAATGGCTTGAAATTAAAATTTAAAATAGAACATTAAGCCAGGAAATAAATCTTAACCATGGTAATATTGGCACTGTATTGAAACTGGTTAAGAAATCACAGAGCTGTGGACATAATAGTTTCAGTAGCTACGTTAATACAGGTTTCATGCTAAACATGACACTGCTGTTTGTTTTCTTCCAGTCCGGCAGTGTGTTTGACCAAGGCACCAGCTGCTGTTCTTGCTTTAGGTGCCCAATACATAAAGCAGCACTTTTGGTAGGTTAGTTTCAGGTTAGTGATTTCTCCCATAGTTGGTACAATTTTTTCCCAACGAAGTGAATCAGCTTGAACAAACTGGGTGTTTTTTTAGCTTGATGGGGATTTGAATCTCATTTCTGTCTGCACTAGATGATACAAGTGCACTTAAAATACTGGTTCAATTTAGTCTGCATTTTGTCTGCAAGTGCTTCAGACGGAAGGGTAATCTGTAATTAAGTGAATATTTTACTTTCTACTTAGGCATTAGTTTAAAGGCTTCATTTGAGCAAACCGATGAATGTAAAGATCCTTCTAAATGAAAATCCAGTTGTAATATTCTTCTAGTATTACCCTTATTACTCATTCCCATAACTGCTTGGTTTGAGGCCTTTTGCGTTTCATTTCAGCACCCAGCAGAGTCGTGTTTCTCTCTGTCCTGTTGAGTGAAGGGGAAAATGGCAGAAATGCAGACTTTTTAGAAGAAAGACCAATTTTTATTTTATTTTATTTTTTTTAAGGAACAGAACTTGCAGCAAAAAGTTACTGCTAAATTTCTATAGATGTTGTCTTGCGTTACTTCAGAGGGAAAAGGCCTTTTCAACTCTAGTGTGTGGATTTGCCTTTGAAGCATAAACACCACAATGTGCGTGTAGTTTAACTGCTCCGTATGCACACAACCAGGCACGCACGCGGTTCACAAATAAACTAAGCACCTATTATTTTTAATTACGTTTCTCCGGACCTGGAGCAGAAAAATAAAATATCCAACCATTTTGACCCTGATGTTAATTGTTTTCAATAAAAAACCAGTACCACCTGCCGACTGTAGCAGAAAACATATGCTCAGTACAATAGCGTGCAAACCAAGTGCTGCTCAGCTCATCTTCAAAAGCTGGCCCTATATGATTAATCTTCTCTAATGAACATAGAGCAAACAATGCCACCGAGTATGGTTTCAGGTTTCAGAAGCACGCATTTGCTATCTGGTGTGAAAAATGCGTTCTCCACAGATTATTTCTGTGCACAAGAGTCAGGAAATGAGAAGTTGCCTTGTTTTTGTTGTTTGGAGGCTGTTTAGTGGAACTCAAATCTTCGTCTCTCTTGATGTAAATGGGAATAATTGTCAGGGATGTGTGTGAAGACAGGATTTCATTTTTCTCCAAAACCCCTCTGAAGTGGTTCTCTTTATGAATCTCTTTACCCAGAGGCTTGGAGTAGAACATCTTCATTACAGGCTTATGAGTAGGTAACGTCCAGAGGCACGTGTGCAGGGAAGGGAAGGGAAGGAAAGGGAAGGGCGAGGCTCAGCGCCCACTCGCACAGCAAGAGCATTGTGGCCAGCGGTAAATAACTTCAGATGCGTCTTTCTCCTTCATCAGCAAGGGTGAAACCTTATGGAGAAACTGGAATTTCCCTAAGTGTATTAAATACAAGATCTTCCCTTTATGAAATGAAACTCTCACAGTGTAAAAGCATTTTTCTTGGTCTTTGTTGTCCCAGTTTGTGGGATGAGTAGAGAAAGGGCAAACAGGGAAAGGCAGCGATGGGAGAAAGAGGTGGAACAGCAAAGTATAAACACACACAAAACATGACATTGTCAGACCCTAAGGACTGTGCTGATTTATGTGCTGGTATAGCACCAAGTGCATTGGGATTTAGGCGTTGATTCAAGGGGTCTTTGCATTCCAGGCTGGTCTGATGATAACATGAGATTTGAAGGTTCTTTTGCTCCTGTTTCCATCACTGCTGTCTCTCTTTTGTAGCCATGCTCTGAGAAAGTGCGTGTGTATTTGCAGAAGCATCCAGCCCCTAAAGATATAATTATGGCTGGGAAAAGGGACTTTCTGCTCCAGAAAAGGTGGGAATTTGTGCACCGCGCTGGCGGTTGTTGGAGGAGGGCTGCAAGGATGCTGAATCGTAGCCCTTGTGCTTGACATGCGAGCGGCCTCTTGCAGCAATGTAGAAAGAGACAATGTGATAGTAATCAACTGAGCTGCATTCCTGGAGGTTATTTTTGAGCAACACTGAGTGCATTTTCAATGGGCAGTAAACAACAGTTCCACTGCCTGTTCGACCATGGAAGTCGTTTTGATGAGGGGAATTAAACCGAGAATTTTTCTGGCAAGTATACTTGAGTTCTGATCAGTGGTGCAAACGCATTCCCAAATTCATGTTGTTTGATTAGTTCAGAAGGTATTGAACGGCGTTTGTTGATGGGCATCAGCAGCACTTGCAGGATCACTGCTGCATTGGGGAAGATACCTTGCTTTGATACTGATCAAGGTACATCTTGTGTAGCAAATGCTAAAACATAAGGTGTTATTCAAGCTTCAAAGCGAACACCAGCCAAGTTCATGCTTTATTCAGTGTCATAAGTTACACTTTTCAAAGTCCTAATTATGTTTCTTATGGTTTTTCTACCACTGAACCTTTGGAAGGAGCTGGGTGCAGGTATACACAGCTGCCACGCAGGCTCGTTTCTTATGATCTGCATCCTGGTAATGGCAAAATCTGAAAGGATTTCACCGTGCTGTATTTTATGACTCAGTCAAAATGCCCACTAAGAAATTCATAAAGCGTTTTGTCCGTATTTACTAACAGGTTAATGGAAATTTCTGTCTGTAATGCAGTAGAAACCCCGGATGTTATCCTTTACTTAACACGTTCCCTGCAGGGAAGTTCTCTAGCTATGTGTGAGCCAAAGGGGGATGGATTCGGTTTCTGCAGATATCAGCTAACTCCCTCTTTCTTGCCACCTTTTTTCGGTGGTGTTCCTTGTGGATTTTCCAGGAGGAAAATACTGAATTTGCTGTGCCCCTTGCTTCCTGTTGTCCAAGCCCATCCAGCTTTGGAAGACACAGTTTATATTTCTTTAATGAGTTTGTAAAGAGAAGCACTTAGAGGCTCATATCAGTCAGTCTATGCCTTCATTCCAAAACCAGAACAAAAGCAGTGCCAGGTAGATGCATATTGCTGTGCATAAGTGTACGATCTGTTAGGCTGTGACGTTATCTGAGGCCAGCTTCACCCCACCTTCCAAAATTTAACCTAAGAAAATGCCACATGATACTAAGACAAGTTATTTACATTTTGCCCGTGGCACAGATTCACGGGATGCATTACTTCACTTGTCCTTGTTTGCCTCCCAAGCCTTAGAAACTGATCTGTACTTGACTTCATGTTGGAAACCTAGGAGAAGGAACTGTAATCTCTTAATCCTGGATTAAGCATCTTCCATATCTCCAGGATGACATCCCATGGTAACATTGCAGCTGTGAACTTACCCCTGAGGGACAAGTTGGCGCTTTGTCTATTCATGCAATTGTCCAAAAGTACATTTAAACGTCCCCTTCCCGAAGCAGCCCCGTGTGTGTTGGCAGGCTCAAGAAACCTTCTGACGTCTGTGGCTTGCAAAGCTTTCTGCATTTGCAGTGGAGGCCGTGGAGATGACCTTTATCTGCTTAGTCCCACATATGAGCACCTGTAATAATTTTAATAAAATACATATTGCAACAAACAGTGACCTGACACGAAAGAAAATGTTGTGCTGAAAGGTGCTGTCCTGTGTTCTGAGTGGATTCTGATGTGTACTCAGATATCTTGGGGATGATGCAGGAGGCTGAAAAACGAGGTTTTGTTTAGGAATGGATGTGGAGAGTCGGCTCTCTGGGCATGAACAGTTGCAATAAGGCAGGAAACGGCTCCTCTGGGACGGAAAAGTCAAAGAGGGGAAATCACATAGTGGGGAAAAAAAAAATGATAACGTGTTGATATTTCTCCTTAGAATCAACAATAATATAGCGGTAGTTTATACAGTTAGCAATTAAATAAAGATCTGATAATTCTTTTTCTTTAGAATGAGCTGTGGAAAGCTTTTATGAATTGTTCTTTGTGAGTTTAAATTCTCCTACTCTGCAATATTCCTCATGTCCTACCCAGTGATATTTTCTAGCGCCTGAATCGATATTTTTTCAGTGATCAAGTGCTTTTGCTATGAATAGCTTTTAGTAGCGTGATGGAGCAGTCAATAGGCATGACTGACCTTTCAAAGCTCACAAGTCTTTACTCCAGCCACTTTGAAAAAGCGAATCTATATAATGTACTTGTGTTTGTTGATAAGTGGGCTTTTAAAAGCGTATGTAAACAGCAGAGGAGACCTGGCCTTTGGGCAGAGCCGCTTGTACCAAATGGGCAGGTTTTGTCTGAGCGTAGTGTTATTGTCCTATGCAGAAGCTGACATTCATTAGTCTAGGTGATGGAAGCATGGTAAAGCCCTGCTCCTGTTGCCCCTAGACCCATGCTCCCTGTCCCAAACAACGCTTTACTTTGAAAACTAAATTTGCTAAGGGACTTTGAAAGAATTTCTAACCGTTTCTGGGATACTCTGCTCTGGTTGTACCTGGAGGCGTTTGGGGGGTTTAAGTGTTTTCTCTTATCACAACACCTGGTACAGGGCACGCGGTGGCAGCGGCCGCCCCAGTGGGATGCTCTCCCTTCCCCGGGGGTGGACGGGAAGGGCCATTGGAGAGCCCGGAGCTGCAGGAGGGAGGAGAGGCGCTGATGCTTTGGAGGCAGGACGGGGATGCTGTGGGACAGCATTGTTTTTGCATGTGTGCTTCTGGAGATCCAGCAAGTAGAAAACCCGATTCCCCCAAAAGGAGAACTTCTCCTAGGCCACTGGCTCTTAATTTAGATTTTTTTCCTCCAATTAAGCATACAGGTCTTACAGACCAAATTTTGTTTCTGCTGGGCAAACGGGCAGCAAGCACAGAGGATTGTAACTGTCTGGTGCAAATAATACTAGCAACACTTCTGATCGTGCTGGGAAGTTCCCCCAACAGCTCTTAGATGCTCTGTCTTCCTTGTGCATTGGCTTTCCTGCTGCCCTTATCTGCCTCATTCCCAAAAGGGGGCTCTGAGTTTGTCTCTTCCTGTCTGCAGCCCTGGCTTTGCCATTGGTTTACAGTCTCCTCAACTAGAAGTTTTTAATTCATTAAATGGTTCACATGCTAATGTGCGTTAGGAGAAAGAGCACTGTCCATAGGCTGCAAGGGAAAAGAAACCGTTCTTAACAGCAGCAGGCAAAGCCAGCCTCCCAAGCCAAAAGACAGCGGAGGTATAAGGGAGTCCCTGCCCTAACAAATATTTAAAGCCTTTTCATCATACTCTTCACTTCATCTTCCATGCTCCTGTCCTGCTTGGAGATCTGGATAGTTCTTTAACATGGACAACAACTATGTTTTCTGAGAAAAATATTTGATGATGCCTGCCTCTTCCAGAAACAGCACCTTCCTGCATAAGCAGGGGCGGGTTTTCCTGGCCAGTGAAATACTGATGTACTGATGTTGAAAGCATCACGCTTGAAAACAGCTTATTTCAATAATATTTCATGGTGGCAGGTACACAAGTAACAGTGAATCGTCACTTTAGATATTAGCAGCAGCTATTTTATTGCTTCTGCCTCCTGTAAAATCAGACTCGTGTCTTGCTCAGCATGGAAGAGTCGTCTCCTTGCAGAGAGCCCATTGATTAATGGTCTGTTAGCCTGCCGTTTACAAGTGGGGGCTTTGCTGCAGCTATATATTGGCTGAATTTGCTTTAAGGATATAATTAAAGAGAAAATAAAATATTGCTGGAGACATCACTGAAGCAGTGGCATTTTCCACACTCTCCTTTCAAAGCTGTGATAATTAATTGGTACCTCATTATTAGATTATTATGAAAGATGGACTAAAGTATGAATTGCAACTAAACCTACAGCATCATCAACGAACATACTAGTTCAATGGTTCATAAACCAGCTCTTTAATTATGCTAACATGGCAGATGATGAATATATACTGTGGCCCGTTCCTATCAGAGGTGATAACACAAACAAGCTTTCTCGGAAGAGAGGAATTCTTCTTTGCTACTCTTTTTGAAAAGTTAGCCCTTCTGCTTTTTCAGTGCAAGTTGCTGGATATAATAATATGAGCTTAAATGGCAGATGTGTTTTCAGAGTGTATTCAGAAATAAGTTATTTGCATTCAAACTCAATACACTTATTTTTTCTGCTGCTGTTTTGTAAGTTCATGTCAAAACTTTATATCTGATTTACCTGTATAAGTCTCTGAAAAGCAGAATTACAAGAGTCAAGAAAGGCATCTTTAAAGGGCTTCCTATGGCGACTGTTGCTAAGGAAACCTTCATATTGCACTGGTTTTTGAAACGCCAGTAGCATCTGAAATACACAGCTGAATCTCATACGTTCAGACCAAAATTAAGGGTGACAGGTAAGAGGGTATAAGTCATAGTGTGTCCCAGTTATGGCAAAATAACAGATAGGAGTTGGATGCAAAAAATACCCAGGGATTTGTGGTTTGAGATACTAGATGCTTTATGCTCCTGAGATGTTTAGTTTCTGAGCAGAGGAAAGCTGCCTGAATTTACCAGCTGATATATCGACCTGGACATGAGTGACTAGCTGGGGGTCATATCAACATCTGGGTACAAAGGGAGTTTAAGTGCAGATTAGTGCATGTTATTAATTAATGTTGTAGTAGAATTATGCAACAGAACTGCAAAGATTCCCAAAGTGGGGCAATTTGCACAGATGCTGCTAGTGACGTAAAGTGTTTTGGCCGAGGGCTGGCCATTTGATACTTGAATGGGTCTTTCTGTCCTTCTCCCATTTTATCTGCTTATCTTAGACACATGTATTGTACGGGAATGGGAGTTAATGGCTGGCCACGTGTCACCCTCATTTTGTGCACTGCTGAATTAGGGAGGGCTCCAGCTCCTCCTTTCCCTCCAGGCAGCACGTTCTCTCATGGGCTTTTTGTAGCCTTGAAGACCTGTCTGATGGGCAGAGGCCAACAGGACTGGTCCAGGGCTGTGGCCTGGGACTGGTGGCCACACGAATCCAGAGCATCATGGTTTGGCCTCTCCAAAGATGTAGAAAGCTATTGAAACATGAATTACAATTGAAATGCTATTGCTGCTCTTGTCCCGCGTGCCTGCTCTGCAGAACCTGGGCACAAGCAAGCCAGAACAGGTTGAGAAAGACAAAGGGCTTTGGCAGCTGCTTAGAAAGAACAAGACTGTTAAACTGTGTAAAGCACTCATGCTATTCTGAGAGCAGACCTAGACTTGTGTTTACAAGAAATCTTTTTAAAACTAGCCTTAGTAGCTTAACGAGGAGTAAAGCATCTACCTACATATCTTGTCCACATGTAAACTCTAAGTAGAAGTTTATGCTGAGCTATGAAATAAAACTTCTGCTGGATAGAGAGGTAAAGGTTGTATCTGACTGGAAAGTGGCTATCAGAGAGAGTATCTTCTTAAAGTGTTTCAGATGTATTTCAAAATAAGACATAATCCATGAAACTGGGACAAGTACTATTTCCAGAGTGTCTGTAGACCAGTTGTATTGATCCTGGAGACACAAATAACACCTCTTCAACAAGGGATGGCAATTCAGATTCTTCAGAAAATGTTTTTTGCCCTTTGCTTCCCCGTGTCATGGTTTTGGCTGGGATAGAGTTAATTTTCTTCCTAGTAGCTGCTATAGCGCTGGGTTTTGGATTTAGAATGAGAATAACATTGATATTACTCTGTTGTTGTAGTTGTTGCTAAGTAGTGAAGCACCTTCCAATTACTCAAGCCTCTCCAGGATTGCAAGAAGCTGGGAGGGGGCAGAGCCAGAACAGCTGAGCCAAACTGGCCAAAGGGACATTCCATACCGTAGGACATCATGCTCGGTATATGTTCTGAGGGAAGCTGGCCAGGGGAGCCGCTGTTCACGGGCAGGCTGAGTATCAGTCATGGGGTGGTGAGCAACTGCATTGTGCACCGCTTTTTTTATATATTATTTTATTATTGTCGTTTTTGTTGTTGTTACTTCTTTTTCTGTCCTATTAAACTGTCTTTATCTTAACCCATGAGGTTTACCTTTATTTCTGAATCTCTCCCCGATCCCACTGAGGAGGTGAGTGAGCACACAGCTGTGTGGTGTTTAACTACCTGCTGGGTTAAACCCCAACACCCCAAAATGTCTGAACTGTGATTGCGTCGATGTGCAAAATGCACCAGTAGAGCCTATTTATTTGAGTCTTGAGTTGCTAAGCACATGTCGCTGCTCGTAAGGATAAATGGTAATAAAAGCTATCTTAGAACATCATAACTAATTGTGCACTTTTTCATCTTTCCTGTGTAATTTCTTTCTTTAATGTCACTTGGCATAAACAAGCCCTAAAATAAAATTCATGACAGCTGAAAAGCATGGCAAATTCTCAAGTATATTTACTCTATGCAAATGTTGAAATGCATGTAATATGAATATAAATTTCAGGGACTTGCTAAATAAATGATTATAGCTGCTTTGTAGGATGTAGCAACATATTTCGGGTCCTGTGCAGGGAAAGCGTGTTTATCTCTTAGATGTATAACTAGCCATTTATATGTGTAAGTATCTGACTTTGTGCTCATGCAAATCAGGTACCAAATCAGAGTGTTTTCCATGCATATTGTGACTTCTCACTTTAAAAGCTTGGGATTTTGCCTTTTTGCAGCAGCATAGATCATATTTGCTTCCATAGCAGCGTAATCACTACTTCTAGGAACAGTGCATTTTCTGTTTGTTTGCCAACATTCTTCTGCAATGGTGTTTTCTCTCCTTGAGAAAAGCTAAAAATAAGTTACAAGACTGATCTGCTGACTGTGAACAAATTGTTGCCCAGGCAACATGATCTTTTTCATAACTTTCTGGCTTCAGCTGTCTGATGGTTCCAATAGGTAAAACTGTAAAATCTTCAACATTTCCATCCTATGGGAACTCCCCTCCTTGTGAACAGGTTTTCATTCACAATTATGATTAAAATGAGTCTCCTTTTTTCATTGAGGGAAAAAAAAAAGTCAAATATTGTTTAGCGGGTGAAGAAAGTGCAATCTGGCCTTGTTTCTGAGACAAACTGGAAGTGCTGTTTAACTGGGTGGAGGGGGCAGAGTTTCCTGTGCAGGAGGGAGCCCCAAAGCATTCAGAGCCCCAAGCCTGGACTCTGCAAGTTCTGAGTCCATCTCAGAGCAGCTCAAGCAGTTTGCACCAGGGATTCTGATTTGGGGAGCAAACTGGGAGTGATATCTCAGCCGTCTCTTACAGGAGCCTCCCTCTGTTTTCCCCAAAACTTCCTTGCAACAACGCTTCCCAGAAAACTCCAGTTAGATCTCCTCCCACTCCCAAAAGCCTGGGTGAAAGCAAGCTTAGGAAACATTGCAGATTGAATTGTGATTTCCAGAGCACTGTGGGTTTCTGCCGTGAGAATCAGCCACAGGCTCTCGGGCATCACCAGCAATGAGAAAACTCCCATTGACTTCATGAGAACTAGATGGGCCAAAATTCCCCAGTTCCAGCTGGTGCACAGAGCTGCCCTTTTCGTAAGGGAAAACTCTGGCAGCTGAAGCACCAAGAAACCTTCTCCTTTTTCTCTGGATTGAGATTAAAGAAACAAGATCAATACAGCATGTAACATGTCCTGAGAACTTACTAGCTAGTTATCCACCTTATTAACAGCAAGAATGAAATAAAGCTCAATTTAATTCTGCATAGTTTATTCAAAGTGAATAAATGAGCAGGCAAAGATTGCTGTGTTTATACATATTTCATAGAGGCTTTTGATAAAAAGCAGAACTAACCATTTAAGTTTAATTGCATCCAAATAAAGAACTATTTCCCACGGCTACTGAATAATACAACATTGTTTTTGTTCTACTGTGTTCAAAAACAAAGGCATTTCATAGGAGCTTGGGAGGTAAGATGTAAAAGCCTTTATTTATATGTACTGGGGAGAGGGGCGGAAGGAAAGTAATTACAATATACCATTTCAGACAAGACTTGCTAAACCTCAGAGGTACTGGAAGACAAATGTGGTTTGAAATGAGCACATCAGATAAAGCAGCTCTAAAGAGTTAACGTTCCTGCCTGTGCAGTAACTGCATTAAGACTTGTGCAACCAGAGGCAGTTATGATTTTTGTATTGATAGCTTGTACTGCGAGGATGAAATTCCCCAAAGAATCGCTCTGTACAGAGTTAGTACAAGACTCTACACTGTTAGGTCCTCCCAGGAGCTGTAATTGTTGTTAACGAGGCATCAAGGAGAGAAATACTGAAAATTAGGTTGTACGCACTTTCCATAACAGCAGGAAAACAAACAGGATGTCAGAAATCTGTACCGTTTCTATGAAGCTCAGCATATCTGAGGACGTAGCAGTATGCTTGCTTTTGTCGCTTACTTATGCCATTTGACACTCAGGGATCTGAATGCTGAAGCTGTTTTACAGGGGCTACTGATAATAAGATAATTTTTTAAACAGAAGGGAGAGAAAAACTGTGGGAGAAAACTGTTGCCAGTAGGCTTGCTTGTGCAGACAGTCGGATTCTGGCAAAGTAAGTTGTCATATTTTAAGGTGAACTGTTGACCCACCGGAGCCCAGTCTGGCAGCAGGAGCAGCGTGTGTGTCTGGTTTATGGTTGCACCCAAGTGTCCCAAGATAGGAAATGCAGAGAGCGAGACAGTTATGTGGCTGAGATTTCAGTCTGAAAACAAATATGAATACAAGGAGAACACCGAGGGCTCCAAGTTGCGCTTCCTCTTCCCTTTGGTGCCTTCATGATGGATGTCACAGCTCTGGCCGCAGAGGTGGCACAGGGGACCATGTGTCCCCTGCCAGGTACTGTTGTCCAGTCCCTTCTGTTGAATTAAAACGTTGCTGCTTTCGGCTCTTGCTGGCAACGGCAGTACTGAGCCTGAAGGGCAGATTGGTGCCAGTTTTCCTGATTCTGTGAAGAAAGCAGTTGTCTGCAGAGCCGATGCCCCATCCAGCCCCACGGCTGCCTCCAGCAGGGCTGGGAGCCAGCTCTTCAGACACAAGCACCAGCGATGGTGTCACAGCACAGCTGTCACAGAAGGGCAGGTGAAGACTGTGCCAAAGACACTTGGACCTGGGGTTGCCAGGGTTCGACTGATGCAAAGCAGATCTGACCCAGGAGCCGCTTAATTGTGTTGTCTTGGTGCAGCTGGAGTGCCTGAGCCCTGCTGGGAGCCTGGCGCTGGCAGCCCGAGCTCAGTGCCAAGGGGCTCACGTGGGCCCTGGTTTGGAGCTGGGTGCTGCTCTGTCTGCAGAGAATCCCAGAGTGTCAGGGGTTGGAGGGACCTGTAAAGCTCACCCAGTGCAATCCCCCCATGGAGCAGGAACACCCAGATGAGGTTACACAGGAAGGTGTCCAGGCGGGTTGGAATGTCTGCAGAGAAGGAGACTCCACAACCCCCCTGGGCAGCCTGGGCCAGGCTCTGCCACCCTCAGCAGGAAGAAGTTTCTTCTCATCTTTAAGTGGAACCTCTTGTGACCCAGTTTGTATCCATTACCCCTTGTCCTATCATTGGTTGTCACTGAGAAGAGCCTGGCTCCATCCTCCTGACACTCACCCTTTAGATATCTGTAAACATTTAATGAGGTCACCCTTCAGTCTCCTCTTCTCCAAGCTAAAGAGATGCAGCTCCCACAGTCCAATTTTTCTCATGATTAGGGGCTGTATGTGGTCCTGTTCATCAGTGTCTCCATATTGTGCCTATTTCTCTTCCTCTAATTTCCTTTTTAAAGCCACGCTGGAGAATATAATTGTTAGACCCTATTTTGCAAATGTTTTCCTGATCATTCACTTGAGTAAATCAAAGCCCAAAGAAATAATCATTATTAACCATCCCTTTGATTGTTCCGTTGGCCGCCACCATGGTGGTGTACGTTTGCCTTGGGACTGCGACTAAGAACTGAAACAAAACCCAACCAAAAGGCTTTTATCTTTCACAGAAAACATCTGGCGCTGCGGGTGATCCATGGGGATGGGGCAGGCTCTGTGCGCACAGGCGGCTGCCTCAACAGCAGATCAATCATACTCTTACAGAAAGACTCTTAATTAAAAGTTGATGGAAAATTTTACTTGCAAAGACCAAAATGAGTCCTATAGTATAGTAAAGCGCACTCCTAAAATTTAACAGATTGCCTGTAACATTTAAGTCTGTGTTTAAAAAAAAACCCACCAGCAGTACAACTGTTCAATCAAAAGTATTTTTAACACCATGTTCATTTGTGAAAATATTGATCAGCAACATTAATTCTTACAAAAAGGCAGAACAGGAATGTGGAGATAAGCACTGTTAATACTTCATCTATTTTCTTTTCACAGAAGTGTGCAAAACGTGAGCTTGGTAGTTAGCAGAGTGGGGTGTGAATGTGGACGTTGCTCACAGCCGGGGCAGCTTAGCCCTGTGAAGCTGATGCATTTAATTAGAGGAGGTGACTTTGTTTCAGTAATTTCCGTGGTGGTGCTCTTTTCCTTTGTCTGGTAGTGTGCTCAAAGATCATTAAGGCTGTGTGCTGTTACTCTGATCCTGAATACAGAGGGACAATTTATCGGATTTGCCCTGATTTACTGGAAAAGCTGTCCTTCGCACACGTACCAGAAGGCTCATGACACTGCACAGTATTTCTGTCTGGAAAACGTTGGTTACTTTACTGTCATGTGGAAAGATGAAGGAGGACTCTGCTTGGGAGAGCTAGCCCCAAAATATGTAAATTAAACTCCATTTTAATCAGAACAGTTGGGTAAGTATAGGGTTTGTTGAGATTCAATGAGAAATACAGATGCACTCAGTGAAGCAGTAAAACATCTGTGGCATCAAGAAGTAGAGACAGACTTGCAAATAACCACAGTTCCCAACTAATTACATACTGCCTTTAATATTAAATAACAAAAGCTATCTTCCTTGTCTTGCTTGACTCCACCTATTGTGAGATCGGGTCCTTAAATTCAGCACCTCAGCCTACATGTGCCAAACTCTTACAAGCCCTGTGTGCTGGTGGCTCCCAACAAGGCTGAGCACGGCACATTCTGCCTTCAAAAGGCAGAAGTGGCTCTGGGACGAACCTGCACGATGATCCGCGGTGAGGCTGGTCCCTTCGTGCCAGGATAATTGCATGAATTTCAGTGGTTGCCCGGCTTGCGTCGTCTTTCAATTGTATCTAGATCCAAGTCTTGAAATGCTAGTTCTACAGCTGACTTCCAAGGACCGGGTGATAAAAGAATGAGGGGTGTTTTCCTTCCTTTGGACTCTCATTGGGTTTGTGGGCAACATTACTGTGTCCAGCTCTGGGACTGGGTGCATGAATTTGATTTCCCATAGAAACCTTGATCCCTTTAAATATTTCCTAGTTGCACAGAAATGTAGAAATTACTGGTTTGATGAATGCAGAAACTCGTGGATTTCTATCTGTGCAGAGGTGAGGATGCTTGTATTCGTGTCATTAGCTTCTGCCAACCTTCACAGTGTCTTATGAGCTTCAGAATGGGAATACAGGGACCCCAAACTTTTTTCCAGTGAATTGCTATGTTGTTTAATCTAAGCAGCAGACCTAAAGGGGATTTCAAAGCAATGAAAGCTTGAAAGGAGAATTGTCAGCAGTATTGTGCTGTACCTTTTCTGCCCGGATCTGCCTCGTCCCCACCATCCTCCAGCGTTCCCCGTTGTTGCTCAGGAGCAGTCATTTTTTCCAGATCTTCACCATTTCCCAAGCAAAGGTCTTTTTCCTTTCACGAGTTCCTTCAGTGCAGCTCACACCAGTTCTGGCAGCTTTGGGAGGTATCTGCGGTGCAGTTCAGACTAGCTGGATCTGAAATATTTGCCAGGAGTATTCTTCAGATGCTATGGTCCATAACCTGACAAATCAGCATTGGATTAGCTCCATGTACTTGCATAGCAAACAGCTTATCTAGAAAAAATACTCTCTCCCTAAATTACCGCAGGTACATGTGAGCATTGTGCCTGCTCTTCTGATTAACTGCTCGTGTGTCTGCATTTTGGACTGCACTGTGCTCGTTTGAATTCTTTCATCTCCTTTTCTACTTAAAATTAGAGCAGTTTGTGCCGTTTTCTTTTGTATGCCAGCTGTAAGCCGTGGCCCAGGGCTCCGTGGCGCTCAGATGGGCTCTCCAGCCCCGCTGAACTGAAGATGCTGTAATATTCCAGCTGAAGCAAGAGGAATTTCAGTATGTGAGAAACAGCACTGCACGTGTGAAGCACAGCCTGCTTAGAGCTGAGGATTCCCTGTGGGACTCTTCACAATAACATGCTGCTCTTTATGTCTGTGCTTGCTGAAGCAGCCCAAAAGGATGCTGAAGGTCCAAGTAACAGCTAACAGGAGCTGTGAGCGCTGGATGTGCTCTCTTCAGGTTTATGAACAAACTGAGAACGTTTAGTTGTATTTTCAGTTAACAGCTAGGATGTTCTTTGGCTTTAGATTATGAATCCCATTAGAGTTTCTTGGGAAAGAAATTGGTTCTCTTAGGCAATATAAAGCACTTTCAGCATGTATTTAGTAAGGAGGCTCCAACCAGCTCCTGGCTGCTGCTTAAGTGAACCCTTTTGAATATATCAGCCATTCCCAGGCTCCTTCAGCTGCTGGTCCTTGAAACGCTGTATGTAGCAACTGCACCAGGGCTTCTCAGCATCACGCAGTATTGCAGAGGATTTGGGCTTTTCATAGAAATCTGCGGTAGGACAGATTGGAGATTTTGATGTTCAGGTGCCGGTGCTCTGGTTCAGATTCTGATTGTTCCGAACAAAATTTCTGGATTTCCTGTAAATAGAGCACTCGGTTGCACAGCCCAGCTCCTCCGCAAGGACCAGACTTCCTACTGGGAAGGTCTAATTTGATGATACAGTGGTTTTTTAAATCTGAAGCTTGAGACAGGGTATGATGTCAACTTTGGTGCTCTGCTGTCCCTGCAAGGGTTACTACTTTGGTGTCATTTGTTAATTTTTTAATTATTTGTTAATAATTTCTTGTAAATCCAGTGCATACTTTTAGAAATATAAATGATCAAAATACTGTCCCCCATGCCACCACTTCTTTTTCGGTGAGGTGTTCAGAGGAGGAACACTCAGCAGAGAACCAGGAGTTACAGATGTTGAGGGAGCTTCCAGCCTTGCAGAGTAACCAAGAGAAACTTTCAGGCTGCGGGATGGAAGTTCCTTATGGGTTTAACCTGGCGGTTCGTTTAACAGAACAACCTCAAACCTAAGTGGGTTTAGTTTCTGTCAGTGTGAATGGATGATGGCTACATGCCAGCAAAGTATAGGTCTTTAATTGACTTCAATGGGACTGCGCAATGTTTTGAAGTTAAACGTGGGATTTAGCAGCGGCAGACATGAAAGCACATGGTTTGCGCTCGCTCTGCTGTGAGGGCATCTCACGGGGCTTTCGTGGTCCCTGCCTCAATGTCTCGTGTCTAACTGGAGACATCATCTGCAGCCGCAGAGCTGCCGCACTTGACAGCAGTCGCGCTCGTCTCCGCCAAACGGTGCGTCTCTGCAACGTTGTCTTTCTCTGCATGTACAAGTACAAAACAAGATGAAAACAGTAAAGTCGGTTTTTGCGTGTGACCTAATGCAGTTTCCATAGAGCCACTAATGCCCTTTCTTCCCTCACACCATATGAGTTCCTAATGAGACATTAATGAGACATTAATTGCTTATGCAAATGTAGAGCAGTAGACAATGAGAATTGTTGTACCAAGAGTTTAAGGGCCATATAACCACTCCGGATGTTCACATAATTTCCATTAACGTTAATTGGAGTTGTATGCAGATCAGAGCCTGGTATCTTCGAAAGTTATAAAATAAACCATTGAATACTAATAGGCCATCTTGTAGCCATGTATCTTTCTTATAAGCACTTTGGTTTCTATACTGGTTGCTAGCAAGTCATCTTCTGTTAAAATGCTCCAGATGGCATTGGAAGTAGCTTAAAATACAAAAGAATTATTTTCACTTAATATCTCAGGATTGTGAAACTTTATCCCACACGATTATAAACACAATCCAGAGGCCATATATTTTAACCCTTTGGAAACTTCCATCGAGTGTTTTAAACTTTGCTGTTAAAGTAGATATAATACAAGAAAAGGCACTGAAGTTGCATTTCAAAATAATTAATGGAGATGTTGAAAGCAATTAATGCGGTGACTTAAGTCGGGGTCTGCTGATGAGCAACTGCAAGAGCAGTGACTGAAACTCTCTGACCAACCACCTATCTGACACATATGCCGGTAGCTCCGAGGCGATCTCGCTTGTCTGCCTTAATAACGTCTCCGCTCTCATTTCCACCGCTCTCCTCTTCTGCTGCTCCCATGTCACTTTATTTAACACATTCTTACAGCCCGCTTCCCATGCAGCTCAGTGCATCCCTGTCCATAGGAGCAATAATGCCTCTGCCTGGTTTTGCCATGACAGATTGATAGACACTCAGTGTTCATTCCTTGCTGAGAAGCCTCATTTGGCCTGTTTAATGCCAGATCTTTTTAGGGTGAGCACTGGGAGCCCTTTGCCCCGCTCCGCTGAGTACTAACTCAGTGTATACGTCCCCGTCCTGTGGAAATGCCAGGGACGATGAATTCAGCAAACAAGGCACAAGCTCTCATTTATTTATGAACACTCGTGTGTTGTTATAAGCTTCTGGCCACCTGGGAGTTTTTGCAGTTGTCACAGGATCATTATAATGGTAGAAATCCAAACTTCAGGTTATGACAGCGCGCTGCTCCCCCGCCGCTCGTTATCAGCAAGTGGTGATTGGCACCTCGCGCTCGCTCGCCCGCAGACCTGGCCAGCCGGCATTGCCTCTTACAGCCTGTCCATTCCGCTTTAAACTGCTTTGTCTCATTTCCAGCCTTCAGTTGGTCCCTGCAATGCTGCAATTCCAGGAACAGATATAGAGAGTATTCAGGTACATAGAATGTCCTGCCTTGGAACCCGAAATGTTCATGAGATCAGTTAAAATGACCTGTAACACTAGGGGAGTTAATTAGAAAGTTTAGCAAATAAGAAAGATAAGAAGAGCCAATTGTCTGCCACAAAAAAAATGCCTAGAATGAGGTTATGTATCAGTCAAATTACTCGAGCAGGTTAAATCCCAAGTGAAGGAGGATGCTTGGCAGCTCAATCAAAACATCTCACCTCTAGTGGTACTTTCATTTACAACAGCAAAATAGTGGATTTACCTCATGTTTCAATGCAGTTTAGAGTTCTTAGAGCAAGAAGATATGGCCATTAACTGTTATTTTCTTAATAATAGCATCCCATTGTTAAGCAAAATGCTTACCCCAGTTGTATTCAAAGCACTAGAAATCCAAAGTTAAGGCAGCATAAAATGGGTTCTCATTGATGGGATGCGATACCTGCTTTTTTCATCTTGCGGTTGGGTGGAAGGCTGGAAGCGCAGTGCGCCTGGAGGAAATAAGAGTATTAAGTAGAGGCCTGGAATTGTCTCTTCTCCTTAGTGGGCTGCTGGGCTTGCTCATTGTGAGGCTGGGGTTTCCAGGAGCTGCAGCTGAAATGCGGGGTGTGTTGGGTATGGTAACGCCTGCAGGACGGGGATGGAGGCTGACAGGGCATGGGAAAACTGCACAGACATAGTTTTTTGGAAGACGTGGATTGCTGTGGTATAATTAATGTTTTCCTACTCTAATGTATGCAAAGGAGTTGCCAAAGAGGAATATCCATGAGCTACTGGCTCCTGTTTAGACGTGGGTTTTCAGTTTCTGTTGTGCTAAGCCTCGGCGTTTCCAGCGCTACAAGTTGTTGCATGTGCTGCCTCCATTGCTTCTGAATGAGAATCCTTTTCTCAGCTGCGCACCTGTGTTGTGTGTGCTGTGCCCCTGCGGTCCTGCACGGGGCCGGCCCCTGTCCCCCTGTCCCCTGCCCCACGGAGCAGGAGCCCCAGTGCAACTGCACACTGGACACGTGCAAGCATAAGGAGAAGAGACAATCTGGAGACCTGTCTGCTGTCTTTCAATAGAAATGGTTTATGATGCCGTCAAATGCACCGAATATTTTGTGTCTCTCCTGACTTTTTTTAAACTTATTTTTTCCTTATTCGTTTCCAACTCTCCATTCCCCCGCTAAGGAATTCAGAACATAACCGTATAAATAAGTGTTTAATTCTTCTACTTATGTCTTTAATTACATATTTGCCTTGACTCACAAAGGCAGTCGCATGGATTGGACTGTTCCTCATTGACCTGGTCTGTTGGCTTTAAGTCTTTCTGCGCTTGCCTTGCTGGATTTATTCAGACAGTTCCTGGAGAAATTATTTTGCAATCTGAATTTGCATAATGGATGTGAAACATTACATGGCTCCTCTAACACAAAGATCAGGAAGTGTGTCACAAGCCCATATTGCATATTTTTAAAGGTCATAAAGCTGTTAGGTATGTGACAAATGCAGGAAGAAACACTGGCTTCACTGCAGCGTGGGGGAAATTCTTCCCTGGAGGGATTTTATAGGGTTCCCAAAGCTATGTGGTGACTTTCCAGCAATGATTATTGTGAAATGTTTGTGTTGGGAGGAAGTTGTGTTTTTTCAGCTGGGAATCTATCTTGTAATGCTGAACTGCAACCAGCAGACAACACTGACATTCAGTATAGCCACTTTATGAGTCTATCGTGAGACATAAGCAATCTGTATACTTTTCCTTTGTTTCTCTTTAAAGATGATGACCATGAGCCAGCACTGTGCCCTTGTGGCTAGGAAGGCCAATGGCATCCTGGGGTGGATTAGAAGGGGGTGGCTAGTAGATCGAGAGAGGTCCTCCTTCTCCTGTACTCTGCCCTGGTGAGACCACATCTGGAATATTGTGTCCAGTTGTGGCCCCTCAGTTCCAGAAGGACAGGGAACTGCTGGAGAGAGTCCAGCGCAG
Source organism: Columba livia (assembly GCF_036013475.1). NCBI lineage: Eukaryota > Metazoa > Chordata > Aves > Columbiformes > Columbidae > Columba > Columba livia. The sequence goes on from NC_088616.1 coordinate 16,762,791, forward strand.
GGCAACAAAGATGATCAAGGGAGTGGAGCATCTGCCTTATGAAGAAAGGCTGAGGGAGCTGGGGCTCTTTAGTTTGGAGAAGAGGAGACTGAGGGGTGACCTCATTAATGTTTATAAATATATAAAGGGTGAGTGCCATGAGGATGGAGCCAGGCTCTTCTCGGTGGCAAACAATGATAGGACAAGGGGTAACGGGATCAAGCTGGAACACAAGAGGTTCCACTTAAATTTGAGAAAAAAGTTCTTCCTGGTGAGGGTGGCAGAGCCTGGCCCAGGCTGCCCAGGGGGTTGTGGAGTCTCCTTCTCTGCAGACATTCCAACCCGCCTGGACATGTTCCTGTGTGACCTCACCTGGGCATTCCTGCTCCAGCAGGGGGATTGGACTAGATGATCTTTTGAGGTCCCTTCCAATCCCAAACATACTGTGATACTGTGATGATGTCCTTTGGTTTTGCTCAAGCAGACTGTCCCATAACCCACTGAAAAGTTTGGGACAGGGAGCTCTGAATTGCTTGGGTGGGTCCTGGCTGGAGGCTTCTGTCCAGGACCAGAGGTCTCCCTGGGTCCCTGCAGTGAGTTGGGACCTCAGCACAGCTGCAGAGCAGGAGCACCGACCGCTGCAGTTTCTTTGGAAACACTCTTGTGGGACAGCTGAGGATAACAGTGCTTTTTATGACTCTCAGGTTCCTGGTGAGGGTGTCTGCAGCTGCATCCAGCCTGTAGATACACAGAGGAGAGCCCAGCCTGGTTACTGAGGGGCAGTGGAGCTCCGACTTGGGTTCGTTAGTGTTGATCTGAGAGGCTGAGCATCAGAGTGGGTGAACGTCAGGTGGCTGCTCCATGGAGATGGTGTGAATAACACCGTCTTCCTTTTTGGTGATTCTTCCAGTTGGAAAGCCGAGAAAGCATGTTGGCAGCCACAGCTGAAAAGCAACCAAAAATATGCGTGATTATTTTCTTCATTGCTCAGATGGCCGTAGAGCCGCAGGATGAGTCAGAAACACTGAAAGGACGCAGAGCTCCCTCAGACCGTAGCTAGCGAGGCTCTAGGGTTTGCAGTACAGGTGAGTGTCAGTTGCAGGTGACCCTGTTGTAAGATAGCTGCAGAAAGGTGTGATTTCAGCTTGCTTCTTTTAAGCTTTGCTGCTGGAGGTCCACGCTGGAGCAGCTGTGAGAAATTGCAGGGCTGCAATAAGAACACAGTATAGAGGTTATATGGTTTTTAACTGAGGTTTTGGCATCCATGCTTAACTGCAGTGCCTGTGTTGTATTATTTCTGTGTCCACTTCAGCTACATTCTTTGAATGGTGCAATTTTCAGATTCTTCCCTGCATAAGCATGGGGATGGTGCGGGGCAGAGTTTGTGCTGCACACTGATGGCAGCACAAGTGAAACTGGAGTCTTCACAGCTTCTGCCCCAGACAGCGTTTGTAAGGTCCTTTTTGAGGCGAGCAGAAGCACTACCATTGTTGCAGACAAATACTTCTCTCCAAAAGAGGCACTGATGATGTGTTGACAATGCAGCTTTGCGTTCTTCCAAGCTCCCTCTGTTTAAAGAGCTGCACGTTATCATCCTCTTTGCTGTCTGTTCCTTCCAAGCGTTTTCAGTTAAGCAACTTGAATATTCAAATATTTGGATGAGCAAAAAAGAACCTTGTTTCTTTCCATGCGAAAATGAAAGGGGAACTTACAAAGTGCTTTCTGTGCTGCTAGAACACATTTAAGTAAAACATCAATGGTATATATGCCTGATTACTTTTCATGAAATTGTTGATATTAAAACTTCAATGCAGCAATGAAGTTGTAAAATGTGGCTATTTTTCAGTTATTACAGAATTTAGCAGGCGTCCTGTGCCAACTCATGCCTTTTATGTCAAATATAAAACATAGGGAAGCATTCCCATGAAAAGTTGTGTCCACCAGCTTACAGCTTAACTTTGCAAATGTAATATGTAAAGGCACCTCAGCTGTGGGGCAAACGCTCTGCATTGTGTGTTCTGCCTGGCGGTGCAGTGGATGAATACGGAATAGCAGCATGTCACGTCCCTGCAGCCCCGCTGGCCACCAGCTCGGTCTGTGCGCATTCCGGAGCAGCCGCTGCTGCCCTGAGCCCGGCAGGCGACGTGCCGGGGTGACACTCCTGCTTTCTGCCTCATTCCATGGGGTTGGTAACTGTGATTTGGGAAGGACCTAAAATGAGGTCTGCTCAACTGTGCTCATCGCTTGCTGAGGAGGGCAAAGTGCTGTTTGGTGTCCTCCCCAGTATGACCCGTGTGTGTATGGTACATCCCCAGTCAAAAGCACACGGATTAGGCCATTTCTGAATGCAAAGGGATGCTGGCTAGAAGTGGGATGCAGGGAACACCACAGAATCACACACAGAATCCCAGAGTGTCAGGGGTTGGAGAGACCTGGCAAGCTCATCCAGTGCAATCCCCCCATGGAGCAGGAACACCCAGATGAGGTTACACAGGAAGGTGTCCAGGCGGGTTGGAATGTCTGCAGAGAAGGAGACTTCACAACCTCCCTGGGCAGCCTGGGCCAGGCTCTGTCACCCTCACCAGGAAAAAGTTTCTTCTCAAATTTAAGTGGAACCCCTTGTGTTCCAGTTTGAACCCATTGCCCCTTGTCCTGTCACTGGTTGTCACCAGAAGAGCCTGGCTCCATCCTCCTGACACTTCCCCTTTCCATCTTGATCCCCATGAATGAGTCCCCCCTCAGTCTCCTCTTGTCCAGCTCCAGAGCCCCAGCTCCCTCAGCCTTTCCTCACACGGGAGATGCTCCACTCCCTGCAGCATCTTGGTGGCTGCGCTGGACTCTCTCCAGCAGTTCCCTGTCCTGCTGGAACTGAGGGGCCACAGCTGGACACAATATTCCAGGTGTGGTCTCCCCAGGGCAGAGCAGAGGGGCAGGAGAACCTCTCTGACCTACTGACCACCCCCCTGCTGCATTCACCCAGGCTGCTGCCAGTGTTTGTGCTCCATCACTTGTGTCTAGGGTTGGCATTTTTCTGAGGTGGTGGAAACTCTCAGAGAGGTTTGCAAGGAATTAATTTTCTTGCTAACAAGAGGTTTTCTTTCTTTGGTGAAGATACAGCAAAAGAAAGGAAGAAACAGGTGTCCACCCTGCTCTGCACTCACTGGCCAGCTGGTGTTGATGCTGCAGACCCGTGTGCAGACGGTGCTGGAGAGCAGCACTGCACATGGTGTAACCTGTGAACCCGCACACAACTGGAAGCTGCGAAATTTCCCAGTGAATCATCATGAAACACCTTTATCAAATAGCTTTGTGCTAGGCTGGGAAGGTTCACTGTTGTTGGTTAACTACCAGAAGTCTATGTGGAAAATAGTCTGCAGCTATTTATTGCAGCCCATATACAGATGATTTAAGTTGTTGTGTTCTGTGGGAGATTGTGCAGCCTTTAAAATCATCTTTGCTCGTGGTATATTGCAGTTCTGTCTGTCTTACAAGGTTCTGTAAATACGTCTCAGTATAAAATCTGAGCATGTTCCGTTCACCTTTTGTGTCCTTTCTCTGTGGCTGCTGGAACTGGGGCCCAGAAGCCACTCCAGACGGACTCCCAGCTCCCAGCACCTCAGAAAGCTGCTCTGGGACCCGGGGTTCCAGTTACCAGCCAGACTTTCCTATCTGGAAACGGTGTGGCAGAGGTGTGCTCCAGCGCTGCTGCATCACTCGGGAGCAGGGCTGTCAAACTGTGGGAGCAGTTACATTTATCCTGTCCTAAAACTACATTTGGCCCTTGGAAGGCAGCCGCGAGGCTGATGTGACCCCCGGTGACCATGCGTTTGGCACCCCTGCCCTGGAGGGCACTGAACAGAGGTGCAGCACCTCCGCAGCGCTGGAAGGGCCCGGCCTGGGGACAGCAGCGTGGGGAGGCATCCAGCCCTTGCCTTGTGTCCTAAGACACAAACCAGTACAGGGCAAGACAGGTAGCAGAGCTGAACTTCTGATTTCAAGGATTTGGTCTGCCAGAGCAAATAACTAGCAATTCATAAAAATGCATTTTAGATGCTTTTCTTTCCAGGTCAAATGTTGCATAATACCACCATGTATTTGAAGTATCTGCTTCCAAAAGCTTAAGTTTTGATAACAAATGATTTTAAAAACAACTAAAAAAAAAAAAAAGCCACCATTTGTCGTGTGTCAATTGTATGGATTTTGCAAAGGTTTGGGAAAGTAAAACCTTTCCTAATCTAACAAAAAGTGACGTTGCAGCAGCAGATCTCATGGATGATTACTGTGGCTTTCAGAGACAAGGGTTAACCAATTTACTAAGCTGGGTCTGACAGGGCTTTGCAGAATAAGTCTCTCAGTGCTTTAGGACTAAACGCTTCACTCGGATTCTGGGAACTCAAAAGATTGATTTTGTTTGCCTTTTGATTAAGAGAGCAGGATTTGGACATGAAAATCCAATTAGATGATTGCTGGGGGTGGGAGGGAGGCCAGGAAGGAGGGAAATGAATGGCATACAAATCTCCCGCAAACAGACCTTATTCTGGAATCTGGACTGCATCTCCGCTGCCTTCCCGTTAGTTGTGAACCAGCTGTTCTGCTCTCTCTGTGCACTGAAATAAAAAATGACCAAGTTTCAGGATTGCCAGGTGATAACACCCGACACTCACAAAAAGAAAACTCAAAACCAGTGAAAATAAATAACAGGAGTCTTGAAAAGTGAGGGGAGGCAAGATTTTGTTATCTCCAGTATTTCTTGCAGTTAAGTATCTTGGATGGGGTTATGTGCTTTACTGTCAATAAGCCTCGCAGCAAACCCCATCTGTCTGTCATTCATAAAATGAGATGTTACCATTTTGCAGAACCATAAACCACATTGGGAGTTTATCCAAAAAACAGACGATAAGAGTCAAAGCATAATGATCCGAATACTTTCAAAGTGAAAGACTATTTGAAGCAGCTGTTTTCCTTTATTATTAGAGATAATTGTGCTGTCACAACAGCAGAATATTAACTTTTGCCATGTCTGGTTCACCTGTTTATAGAGTGCTATCCAACTGCAGACACGCCAGATACACAGTGCCAGGAGCGATGGTGAACAATAAGGTCCTGTACGAGTGTGGAAATTGCTCCGTTCACGCAGAGCAATCAACCGTCTAATCCATCTGAGAGCAAAGGCCTGGGGCAGTGTTTTAAAACAGGAAAAGGCTGGCAATGGACCTTTAGGACTCTGTCCTTACTCCATCACTCCCGCCTCAGTCCGGCTGTGCGGGTGTGAAGGACGCTGCTGTTTCTTCTCCAGCAAAAGTGCTTGTGGTGTTTGCAAGTTCTGGTTCACGATACAAAGCACTAACCTGTTTGAACATTGCTGAGCTCATCTGTCTGACGAGCTCTCGTGGCAGTAAGTTCCATAGACTCATTGATGTCTTTGTGGAGTAGCTTGTAGCCATTGCAATTTTCCATACGTCTGGTTAGGATATAAAGCAAGTAGAATTTTTCAGACCTGAGCTTTGCTGTGTGTCGCTTAATTAAAATCTACCTAGTTTTACACCGATTTCCTTCAGGACTGTGGTTTAGGAAAATAGCTGTGTTTCCCTTTAAAAGTGCCTTCAAAACTTGTTGTGGTTATTGTGCTTGCAACATTATCTCTTATCTGGGGAATGCGAACCGTGATAAACAAGGAAGTAATCAGGGCCAAATGTGAGTTTTGGCAGTTGCTTTGGATTTTCAACATTTGGTACATTGGGGATGTGCACAGATCAAAATCCTGGAGGCTCTATAAACACTGTAGTCCAGAAGCTAATATGTATTCTGAAGCTTTTCTTTTCCTTTGTGAACAGAACTTGGTTGCCAGTGATCAGTGGTTGTTAAGATTTCATCTAGAAACTGCTAATTGCAGTTAAAAAAAATAGTAATAAATTCACATCTACCAAAGTAGGTTAAAAAAGCAGTAGCTGTTTACAGGTCATGCTGCTCTTCTGCAACTCGATTGTCCTCTCTCTATACATCTACATAAGCGTATGTGTGCATGCATAGGGGTGTGTGTTTCTGTTACCTCTCTCTATACATCTACCTAAGCGCATGTGTACATGCATAGGGGTGTGTGTTTCTGTTACCTCTCTATACATCTACATAAGCGCATGTGTACATGCATAGGGGTGTGTGTTTGTGTCACCGTGGCGTGAGCCGGGCTCAGGGCCGCTGTCGGGCCACTGTGTGACAACACAGCAGGTCACCAGGGAACTGCCTGAGCAATTCATTTGCTGGAATGAGTGGGTTTGTTTTGTCCCTGTTTTGGAAAGGGCTGAAGGCATCTGGGCTCCGCTGCAAAGGAACAGGCCAGGCAAGAACTGCTTTAACAGAAGAGAACAATCATACAGTTCTTGTCTCCAGTGCATCATTTGTCTGGTGTGACTTGAAGAAGCCTCTGAAATTCTGCTCTGTCCTCCTTTATAAAATGAGGATTGAAAGCTGAACTGTGTTCACAAATACCTTCTTTTGTGACTTGTGCAATAACTTAGTGGTGATACTGAGAATACTGTTTTGGGTAAAGTGGGGCTGGCAATGACCAAGTGACAAAAAATACTTGTTTTCTTGGACTATGTAGATTATCTGGTAGACTATGCTCTAAAGAGGAAAATGTATTACATGTACAAGCATTATATTTACACAAAGGCAGCATTGGAATTAGCCTAATTTATCTACAAGAAGTCAGCATTATTTTCCTAAACCAGCTCTCAATTGATCGTGTCGTCCAGTATTAGGTTAGGTTTGCTCTTTTTTCCCTTCTCATGTCTTATGCAAGCCGATATTCAGTCCTCTGGTTGCTAAAAGGCTGTGAATCACTACACTTCTGTTATTTACCAGTATCTGAAACTCCCATCCACTACTCATTCTTTTTATGTGTTGAACTCACAACTATCCAGCATCTATGCCAAAATAGCTTTTCACATTTTCCTTAAACAGCAGCAATTAATTGCTCTAACTCAACACATTCCCAGAAAGCCTAGAAGGTATAAACTGAGACTTAGATTTGCTCTGTGTACATGGCAGGCTGGACTGACACCTTAACAAAAAAATCCATTCAAGCTATTTCTTAAGTGCGTTTCACTATAGAAGGAATATCTGAATTAAAGGAATGCCTTCTGTTTAATACAATGCACTTAATATTTTCCGTGGTTAGTATTGCTGTTATAGAAAACCAGTAACATTACCTGCCCTTTGGTCTTGGGCGGCTGCTGCAGAGCCGGCTCTTGGGGAGCAGGAACTTCAGCTGCTGGAGCTGCTGCACAACTGCAGCTCTCTTTGCTTTTTTCTGCCCGTAATCGCTGGAACACTGTACATGGGAAAGACATTTAGATGATGAAAGGACCCTGCCTTTCGAATTGGCAGTATATTTAAATAGAAAGAAAGCAGAAAATTAGTTTTTCTCTGGTCTGTTTGTTGTGTATTTTCTGAGACATAGTTACATTAAAGGAGCACACGCCTTAGGGCTTCAGATAAGATCGGGGCTCCATTGTGCTAGTCTCTGCAGGTGCCCACACAAGAGAAATAGGTTTTTTATGATTATTACGTTATTCTCCCCTGAAGATAAATATTCACCCCAGAAGGGCAAGAGGAAGAAAGAATAAACAGAGCTGGGAGAAGCTTCCTGTGGGGATGGCGGCGGGACGGGGAATGGAGATCACGGGACGGGCGCTCTTGGCCACCAGCACAGCAAAGGGTCATCGTGGCCAGAGGATGTGGGGAAGCTGGAGAGCGCGGCTGAGCTGGGCTCCGCAGCTCGGAGCCGGTGCTGCTAGAAAATGTAGGTGTTCCCGTGTCCTTACCTCCCCTTAGGATGCACACCATTGACGTTTCCCTTTTGCAAAACCCAATAGCTGAGTCCTGTCTTCACGGGCTCCCAGAAGGAACCAGGTGGCTCTGGGGGTTGTGGTTTCAGTGAGGGTGTGTTGGGGTTTGATGGGATCTAACCGGGAATGTTATAGGGCAAGAACTAAATGGGGACATCCGTCTTCATCTGATCTTGTGACTGGGTGGCGCTGCGGTGGTACCACAGGGTGCAGACGTCAGTCCTGAAACCCTTCGAGCAGCGGTTAGGATGGTTACACGGGCTGACTTTTCTCATAAAAGTGGCTCATTACCAATATGTATCTAGAAAAATAGATTTTTATGGCCAACTGGCATTTTCTAGCAATAAACCTTTCATCAGAAAATTCCTGATAGACGCTGTTTGTGGGTTTAGCCTTCTCAATCAGAACGTCTTGTTCTTCTGTGCGATTCTGCAAAATGCTAAGCTACTGTTTAATTTTGTTTTTATAATTCCACTGTAAACCTTCCCAAAAATCCCAAACAACAAAAAGCCAACAAAGCAAAAAAGCCCTATGCTGTTTTCATGTAAATATTTCTGAACCAGGCAGCCTGCCAGTAAGCAGGATCCAGAGTTATTTTGTTTTAGGAAAGCAAAACAAATCCATGAGCTAAATAATCTCCCATTTTCTCCTCCATTTGTTTGTTTGGGGTTTTTTATAAGTGACTGGGAGAAGTCTTAACCCTTGTGCTTTCCCTGCAATGGCAGTTCAGCCCTTCAGAGACGCGTTACGCTCATGGCAATGGATTGTACTGACATTTGCATAGAATAATTTGTGTATGTACATTGCAGGGGAAAAGTGGAGCCAACACATAAAAAAATGCAGGCTGCTTATTAGATATTTCTGAGACATGGATATCTTTGAATATCCAGGCCGTCCGTCAGTGAGCTGAGTTTGTGTATTTTATTTGTGTTGGGCTGGGAATGTATGAGCCAGAGTCAGAGATTTTGTTTTCAGCAAGGAATTTCTTTGCTGATGTAAGAGTTCAATCCTGTCACCCCACTGACCATCAGACAAGAGCCAATTAATGGTGTGTTTATTCAATGCGCAGAGTAAGTGGGGAAAAAAAGGGAGGGGGGCAAAAAAGGACATAACGAATCTTCTGGCCCTTTTCACCATGTGAACTCTATCTTCCACTCTCATACTCAAATAAAGTAACAGTGGATGTTTAAACAGAGATTTCAACCCCAAACACTGCTTGCCTGTTTGTTTAATTACATTTCTGGAAGGTTACAGCCCTCCAGCAAATCTGGACTCGGTTTTTATAGGCATCTCGCATTCCCCGCTCCCTTTGACCCTGCAGTCTCTGGTTCAGCTGGGTGAGTGGGTACCGCGCAAACCCACTCGCCACGCTGACGCCGGCGCCAGCTTCGCTTGGGAACTCACCAGGGACCGAATACACCACGACTTTTCTCTTCGTTTTCTCTTTGCGTGACAGCTCCCGGTGGCTCTTAGACACAGGCCCTGGGGCCTGCAAGGTGGAGCTAGTTACTGAATGCCATGCAATATGTAGCAAGAAGCCATGTTGCTGAGCTTAGCTGAGCTCAGCTCTGTCCCATGCCCTATGGGCTCTGGTGTAGTCGTGGCCGGTCTGCACACACAGACTCGCCCGTCCTGATCAGAGCTGTGCCCTCCGTGCCCCATTTCTTCCGTTGTTCTTGCTTCTCCGGTCACGGGCAAAATCTCCACCACCACCTCAGTTGTCCTTCACTGTGACTAATTTGGAGGGCTGACCTGCACCAGTATCCAGAAGCAAATGTTAAAAAAATAGTCAAACTTGGACATCTTCACTTTAAAATCTGTGATGGGATGATGCATATATGAAGCATATCGTGACAGCATCTATGGTATTTCTCACCAGCAGTTCACTGGATTGATTTCCTTTTATGACATTAAACATCAAAGGTTGCTATCATGTTATGTGCACATATTTAATGCTCACAATTATATTTATATTTCAACATAATTACATTCATTAACCCTTCATTTTATTTTCTCTTAATTCTCATGGGGCTTATCACATTATCTTGCCTCTCTTCTAAAGGTTCTTACAGTTCCATGGGAAGGAAAACCCTTTTATGTTAAAAACATATATCTAGATCTTGGTAAATGGTGTATGTTTCCTGCTGAGGTCTGAGTAAACTCTCCAATACAGTTTATTAGCATTTTAATAGCATGCTCACTCTAGGAAGCCTTTGTGTCTTGGTAACTAAATACGAAAATATTCTGTATTTGCAAAACACTGATTTGGTGCTATTTACCCATCAGATGGGATCTGCATCACGTGGCACGTCAGGCCATCAAAAGCATTAACAAGAAATAAATAGCTATCAAATTATATACAAACGTCTGCTTACAAATCCATACACTGACACCTTTAAATAGCTTCGCGGTTTTCCCCTCTATGCTTATTGTAAGTGTTGGTTGATGTCTCAATACTTATAATGCGATTTAACACCTGGCCGCAGGAGCATACGCATGAGTTGCAAAGCGAGCTGTACTTGTGTCAATCTCCTGGGCAAATGCTGACCCAGGTTGTCTTAGTGTGGTGAGATCACTCTGATTCCCTTTTGCCCACCCGGAGGAATGCTGTGTTCAGTGAAAGATCACCCGAGGAATCGCCTTCATATCATTCCTTCTGGAAATGGATATGAGAAGGGAAACTTGTCCCATGTATCAGCATCGGGGCAGACATTTCTTTTGCTGGGACTGCTGCATCCCCGCAATGCACGTGGGTAACGAAACGAGACAGAACAGGGCACAGTGTCGGGTTTGTTCTACAGTCTTTGGTAGAAGTTGTAAACCTTGCATTTGTTTCTTGGAGGTTCTTTGTTTCAGACCCATCCAATGAATAAACTGGTTTGTTTGTAGTCTGAGCAAATGTGGAAGAGCTAGAAATCCCTTTAGCTTTCCTGCGATCTGATGGCACAGAGCCCTACGCATTATCTATGATTTAGAAGATTAATCAAAACTTTGTTTTCCTGTGTCTCTCATTTGTATGAAAAGCCATGGTTTCTACAGAAGTCTTCCTCCCGCACTGCAGTTCCCCAGGCTCAGCTCTGCTGTAGGCGACGCTCAACCTTGAGTTGATAGCTGAAAGTTCCTAAAACCCATCAAAGTAACGACTTAGACTTTGCAAAAATGACAAATAACTTTGTGCTAGTAGAACATGGGAACAACTTTACAAGCAAAGCGATAAAAAAATGCATTGTTATTGCTTGAGTATATTATAACCCTCATTTGAAAATAATCTCAGTCTGGTTTGAAATCGCTCTGTGCATATGTTACAGAAAGTCTAGAGACATTTTGTTCTTTATTAATGAAGCATGAAGAAAATGGTACTGAACATATTTTGTCAGAAGTTTCAGCTTTCTTATGTATGCTATACATTAAGTCTTCCCTAATTAGACTTCTGTGAATTAAAAGGCTCAAGGGGGGCAAGCACACATGACGATTTCTATAATCACATTGTTTCTTTCCCCCAAAATATTGTCTATTGTTTGGCACACGTTTTCTGGCAGCTGAGTGGAGGCAGGAGAAGGCTTGTGAAACACACTGATCTGTTTGCTTCCAAGTATGGGAAGAGTATGTGCTGGGTGGAAACGCACCTGCAGGGGTAAAACCGTCCGAGTAAAGCTGTTAACCTACAAACAAATGAACACTGAACTAATCTAAACTTGACATAATAGAGAAACAGTCAGGGACCATATTGGCATTCAAGTGGTTATTTTTAGCTTGTATTTACTAATTGCATAGGAGTAAGAAAAGTAGGTGTAATTACAAAGACAAATGGTCTTAGTAAGTGGAATAAGCTTTTTCTGCATGCTGGCTCCTTCAGGAACCCGTGCATTTATATCGAGTGTTTTTCTAAGAACCGAAGTATAAGCTCACTGAGTAGGTTGTAAGTGGTATGAAATGGGCAGCCAGTTAAAGCCGAAAGCACTTGTACCCGCTTCGCTCTTCATTACATTTTTGTGTAATAAAGAGTGCAGAAGTGCAATAGCCTGACAATTCACTTGATTAAAAGTGACATTGTAAATACAGTCAAAGGCAATTTGTATTAGAAACTATTTTTGATAAGAAGGTTGTCATCTGTAATGTTATTAGCCTTTACGAGATGAAAGACAATGAAACCCTCATTTGCATATAATCCAGCTTAGTATTTTTTAATAAGGTCTTGTGTATTATGCAACCATGGGGTTTGATTTGCACAGATGGAACCAGGAGCTGGAACATTTTCCAAAAATGTAAAAGTAAGGTTTGTATTTGGAGCTGGTATCACTTTCATTCCAACGGCATTCATGTGGACAGGGAGACATAAAACAGAGGTAAAATAATGCATCCGTGGGCTATTTAATGACCTCAGACCGTGCTGAAGTCTCCCACAGATTTCAGTGTCCGTCTCATGGCACAGGAGTTATTGAACCAAGAGACCAAATCTATATTGCCATCCCCAAGACTATGTTCATGTTTATTAGCCCAAGGACATTTTTTCCAACTGTCAGCAATTCTAATCAAATTGGGAAATATTAAAACCCAGCTAACGGACCTGACATTGGTTCTCATAGCTGTGAAAGGCATTGCAAAGTCCCTCTTTGTCTTTCTGCTGGGTTGACGTGGCTGAGGTAAAGGGCATAAACCCTTCCTCCCGCCAGGAGCGTCAGACGGTTGTGTTCGGGTTTTGCACTCTGGAGGCACAGGGCACACTCAGGGCTTCAGACTTCCACGCCAGCAAAGGAAAAACAATCCCATTTTCTGTGGCATAGCAGGTTGCTTACTCTGGAACAATTTCTTGAATAGACTCAAAGTTGTTTCTCCACTCCCTGAAGAAAACAGTCTGGGAAATTAATAGTATATAAATATGTAATAAAAATAGAAGGGGGAAAAAAAGGCAAACAGAAGAGCTCTATTTGTTATGTTTGAATAGATAAGCCAACATCTAAAAGATACTCAAGAAACAGGTCTACAAAGTCCGGGAGAACCACTGTTACACCTTTTCACGGCTCTAATCACGCGTCAGAAGGGGCTGTTGCTGTTCCCATTGCCGTTTCCTCTGGGGGTGCCTGTCTCACGCGGGCAGGGTGCGATGGGTGTCCTGCCGCACAGAGCCGCAGTGTTTGAGTCCTCAGGGAAAAGAGGGAAACGTGTCTGATTCCTCAGCAAGGCTGCAGCCCCAGAAGCTGTTCTGCGAGAGGGACATGGAGGCCAGGACTCCAGCCTCCTCGTGGAAAAATTGATTTTTCTGTGTTATTACTCAGATGACGATCCCTTGGTGAAATAAGTCTATAGAAATCGGTTTGGAAAGATTCCTCGCTACACAGATTTGTTGTGAGGCACCATTCCCATTTCTTTTATTCTCCTGCTCTTTCACTCTTCATGAACCTGGCCAGCGACTTCAGCAATGCGGCTGGACCCGTGGCCCCTCAGCCCTGCCTGAAATGAATGGGACGTGGGAACTCTCATTTCCTTGTCCCTGTCCTCTCCACGTGCTCCTCGCACATCAGCGTCGTCCTGTGCAAGTGGCAGTGGCTGGAGGGGAATCAGGCACAAGAATGTGCAAGTTTAGGTACGAGCTTAGTAGGACATTGGGGAATGGCAAATTCAGCAATGCAGGATGAAGCATAAAAAAACCAAGCAAATAAAGACAGACTGAAAGGGGAGCAATGCTCTGTGCTAAATAGGCACTTAAAATGAGTGGGGGAAAATACAGGTATTACTGAGCAGCTGCTGCTGGATTACAAATGCAGCGTCCCCAGAGAACAGCAACGTGCGCCTCCTCAGTACCAGATTCCAACATCACCACCTGCTGTGGTCAGGGAGGTTGAATTAAAACCTGAACAAGAGGGAAAATGACTGCTTAGCATGCTCTGATTTCAAGGCACCGAGGGATAATATCCAAGTTGTGTCTGTTGGGCAGAGACCAGGAAAGAGAATTTGTTGGCCAGACAGCATTAGCTCCTCAATTAAAATCCCAGGGGAGATGCCTCCAGACTTTTGGTTGAGCAGAGCAGCTTCAAAATGTCATTGCCCATGGCTGCTGAAAGCTGCATGCTCTGCAAGCCGTCCCCGAATTTCTGCTCTGTTTTTATCTTGGGCTGGTTACTTCCTACCCCTGATATGAACGTTGAAACACAGTGATAACAGCATGAGTTGGAATATATGTTGGGAATGCTCAAAGGGATAAAGGTGGGTTAGGAACTTGGCTGTGGCAGAAAAGCTGTGACAAGCAAGGGGATGCTGAAGCAACTGGGAGTGAAGGTGGCGGAATAAAGGAAAGTGAGGAGGAATCAGGCTTTTTGCACCCAGAAAAGCTGATTGACAGCAAAGAGGATGGCACAGCGTGAATTAATAATAGAAGACCACAGAGAGACTGGATTGATGGCTGAGCAAGGCAGCTCATTTTGGGGTTGTCACAAACACAAGATGGATAGGGCATGGAAATATTTACCAGTCAATGTATTATTTGGGGAAATTGTGAGGGAAGATAATAGACTATGGGAAGATAATTGATCAGAGGGGGCTGGAGAAGAGGAGGAATTGAGTGCAGAAGTGGAAATTAATAGGTTTGGGAGGCAGGAAGAGTTGGAAGGACGTGGAGTAAGAGGAGAAGGTATCTGGGAGCAGCACGGTCAGGCAACCAACAGAAAGAGGATATTTGGGAGCAAAACCAGTAATGGGCAAATAACTGATGATGGAAGAAAGAAAAATGATAAATGCATGAACTGGCATTAAAGTGTGGAAGGCAGGAAGTGAAGGGTGGAGCTTGGAGGATATAGCAGAAGATTTTATCAAAAGAAGGTGCACTTGGCGAAGGAGACAAGAAGCTCGCTAGAGAACGTTCTTCATATCTATTTGGTTTTATTTTTTAAGAAAAACAACAAAGCTAAATTGCAAAAATAACCTTTTAAATGTCATGGCTGTTCAAGAGAGTGGTTGAGGCGCTATGTGAAGAAAATACCATGTCCTTGTAAGGGTATTTGGAGGAATCTCAAAGGGACTCACACTGTGCAGGACAGTAGCTTGAGAGTACTCGTGGAGGAGAAAAAAATGAGCAGCTTGCGCAGGTTTATAGGAGTACCTCCATACTGCAGCGCAGAATCTGCTGGAAGAGAAGCTGGAAATATTTATTCAAGGGTTATGAAAATTATGTTCCCTTGAAAGTTATTTATATTTAAACACTCAAAAATCATTAGTCACTTTGAAAAATCTTGGCTACTTTTTGTATACTACATTTTTCCTTGAGTACTTGTGCACTATGTTTCTGAGCCAAGGGCTTTTGGTAGAAATGGAGTGGGTTCTAAGGGAAAGCAGAATTATAAATAAACGTAATTTATTGTGCATTTTACGCTTTCTCTCTTCCCTTCCAACCTTTAGTCAAAACCATCTAAACCACTGTGGGTTATGTGCTCCAGTGGGACAGAGGAGGACTCTTGTAAAGCATCTTTGACTCCTGGGTGAAACGATTCCTCGCGTTCCCGCCATTCCCAGTTTGTGTTTGCAGGCGGTGGTGCTGGGCGTCCCATCGCTGCTCTTTGTGGGGCCAGCAGCTTTGAAGGCGGGGAATGACCCCTACGCTGGAAATTCAGCGCCCATTCTCACTTCATGAATCTACAGCAGACAGTGAGTTCCTTCATGGCTTTTCTGTTTATTCCGTATATAATAAGGCTCTGTTGATTTTCGAAGCTCCCATTTATGGAGCCAGAGCACAACAAGATCTTTCTTGCAGCTCAGATCCCCCCTCTAAGGAGCGTGTTGTTTGCACTGGAAACTGCAAAACCAAAAGTGTCTCCCAAAGTAGTACCTGCAGAGGGAGGAATGCCAGCCCTGCCCCTCGGCTCCGCAGCCTCCAGCCAGGCTCTGGGCTGCGTGGGACGGACATGGGGGTGTTCTGTGTTCATTGGCGTTGCTGGTGGTTCGGTTGGTTGGGTTGGTTTGGTTTTTTCTGCCAGCTCAACCATCCTTTTATTTCACAGGCTGGGAAGTGGCACCAAGTAAATATCATCCAGTAGTGCTAGTAAGAAATTAAACAAGGAGAAAAATTAAGAAACACACCCATTTATAAGCCGTACGAGGCTTGTAGCACTCAGGTGTGCTGGATCTGTACCTTTAGATCTTCTCAGCCATTAAAAAACCACCCTCTTTCTCCTCATAATGAAGCTTCAGTTTTGAGAGTTAATGTACAGCTCATGCGTACACCCAGATGGAAACACATCACATTTTGATAACCATATGGTGCAACACGAATGGTAGTCAAGGATAAACATTTTAACAACCCAGAAATTAATTTAGTGTTGAGCTTGATCTAGATTCCAGTAAAACTCAGTGTAAGCTTTTGCACCAGTGTTCGGGTCAGGTCTTTTGGGTCTTTCTGTGCTCTTTGTGTGTGACTTTTCAAAGGTCAGCGTAAGTGAGAACAAATAATAGCCTTCAAGCATTGTCTCCCTTCAAATTTGCTTCCAAATAACCTTTTGGGATTTCAAGGTGTTTTTTTACTGCTTTGCTCTCCCTAAAACAATAATTAGATAATGCTTCGCTTGCACTTGTAATCTGTGCTGGCAAATAATGAATGGTGAAGTGTTGCTCTGTGAATGACCAGGTGAGAAAAACCATATATCTGCTGAAGTGAAAATCTAGCATTGAAATTTAAGATAATGTACAGCAGATTATAGACTGGCTCTGATTCTAGGGCAGTCTGTATTCTTTACAACCAGGAAAATAGTACTGGCTATCGAGAAAGCAGGTAATTTTTCCCTAGGTTTTGGAATACCAGTCATTTTCCAGATGACTTTAGATCCTTCTTAAGAACAAGGTCTAGTGATAAAAACACAGGACTTTAAAAAAAAAAAGAAAGGAGCATTGTACAAGTGAAATCAATTGCTAATAAAGAGGCATTAGCTGGGTAAATATTACCAGCCAGCTCCACTTAATGAAATGCTTTGCTAAACACACGCAAGTACTTTTATAGACACTGACTATGCAGGGGAATGCTAGCTGACTTAGTGGGGTGTGTTTGGCGTTTCCTGTGTTGTGGGCTGGTGTGCTAACCGAGCTGCTCTGCCGTCCTGCCCTGCGCTCTGCCCTGTGCTCCCGGGGGCCGCGGTGTCGCTGCCGAGCAGCGTGCGAGGAGCGTGGCAGAGGTTGAGCAAAACGTGGTTTGGCGCGCTCCGAGGCCATCGGCTGCGCGTTCTATGGACTTGCACACATGGGATCATACTTGCCGTGCTTCTGCATCCGTCTGAGCTCAAAGCTACGGACCTCTGCCAATTCCTATGTCTCTCAAACGATAGCTTCTGTTAATAGGCTGTATCTCCCTACTTACCGGTTCATCCCCTCTGAGTGTTGCAGAGCAGCGGCCTTTTCCCTAGAGAGGCACATGCAGATGGTTGAGTTTTGGTGCTGCCGTGCTGAGTCTGGGCACCACCGTGCCTGTGTTTGTTGCGATGGCCACAGCACTGCCCTTCACCTGCAATTTTTTCTTGGACACAGGTTCCCTCTTTATTTTTGCCTCCTGTCTGTTGTTCAGTTTGTCTGGCCCTGTCTGCTCAGCCTCCTTAGACCAGAGCAGCAAGCCGAGCGTTCAGAAGTGGTTGCTCTGGGCAGGAGCCAAATTTTTCACTAAGAAAGATCAATTTAAATGGATGTTCATCAGGGTTTAATGATCCTTGTTAGCTCTGCGCCGGGGGCAAGATTGTCTCATGACACCTCTGCGGGTATTATCACTGTGTGGAGGAAAAAGCCAGCAGGAGAGATCCTCATCCAGAAGGGGAGTTTGCAGTCTGAGCGAGTCCTGGTTGTTAATCAGTTCACCTGGCTGCATGCAGATAGGTTGCCACCTTTCACATATCTCTAACATGAGGTGTTCAGAAGGTCATTGGTTATTCTTCTCCCTAAAGGGGATTCAAGTTTTATTATGGGCATTTATTGTCCCTGAGGATTTCCAGTTTATGTTATGGATGCTTGTAATCAAGCTGCGTGCTATCTTCCAGCTCAGTAACTAGCAGAATTTGCTGAAGCCGCCTCTTTTCGGAGAGCAGACAGTGCACCTACCACCCAAACACACACACAAATTCGTTTCCAGTAGATCATAACCTGCAGTTTGGGGAGCCACATTTTCTGCAGTAACTTCAGTGTGTAATTTCAAAATTAATGCACATTTTGAAAACCTGCACAGGTGCCCCAACAGGCATCAGGAACCTCAGAAATTCCAGCCGTTAGTTTTGTGCTCGGTGTGACTTGGCTTTGTGCAGCGTACGATCAGGTGCTTTGACCAATTGCTGTCAGAGCTGAATTCACTGGCGTTTTGTACACACAGCGTGGCAGTGGGAAGTGTTGTGCTCCGCATGCAAACACTCGCAGATTCAAGCCTCATCAAACGTGTCACAGATTGCTGGTGCTCTTGAACCTGTAAACTTTTCAAAGCTATTAATTTTTCTAATTTCCATATCTCTGCACCATGGTTCCTAGAGTTTGCCTTCCTGCATCAGGGGTATGTTCAAAAGTGCATAAGTATAGAAATGGTCCATGGGAGCTGAGCACAGAAATGAGTGGCTTTGAAACCTCTGCCTCCCACCTTCTCTGGGTGTTTCTGTACATCTTGGTGAAAAATGTCCTTTTTATGAAAAATAATCAACAGTTGGAAGTGCTCTGCTCTGATGTGGCTCTCAAGAGTGCTCTGTGGTATGAGATCGACAGATTTAAAACAGCAGATGAATTTTCTGTGCCACCCAATCCCAGCAGAGTTCATGTTTTACCCCCTAATCCTGAAAGCACCATTCTCCCTCCCCAGTCTCTGCTGCCGCGATGGTGATCGCGGCATCGCGTGGGAACTCCTGGGGCTTTGCGGGACTGCAGGTGGTGTTTTTGGAAAGTTAAGTCAAGCCTTCATTTTTTCTTTGGTGAATACACCGAAATTCCTCATAATGAATGGGGGATGGGATTTTCAGCTGTAATCTGAAAGCCGAGGGGGTCGGGGAGGACTGTCCTGGTGCAGAACTAGTGACGAGCTGCAGGACACCCGCCTGTGCGAAGGGCAGGGAACAGTCCCCAGGGCAAACTGCCCGGAACGGGGCGATGGGGAAGCAGAAACACGTGTCCCCTGGCTTTGCAGATTTATGGTGGTGGTCTCAGTCCTGGGACAGTCTCGAGATACTCAGTAGTTGTTTCCCCTGCCCTCCATCAGGCTCAAATAAACCCCAGGGCTCTGTGTGGTCGTTGATTCCAAGGGCAAGCCGTACTTGAACCTCGCAGCCTGTAAGGTCCTTTCAGAGGTGACAGCGTGGCTGTGCGCTTGGCTGTCTGACGGCCCACAGCGCTGTCCCTGCACCCAGACTGCCCCAGGGAGCTTGATTTCTGCTGATAAATGAAAGGCATTAAGAACCATATCCTGCCCTTTGAGGATACCACCAAGAAACTTCACTTAGCTCAAGCACAACGTAATGGAGTTGCCATTACCAGAGATTAACCTCAAAATACGCCTTTCAGATGGTTTGAAAGTGCACTGCAGGAAAGTCACCACAATGGCTTGGTAATAAACAGACGTTTCTCATCATATGTGAGAACAGGGAGGCTTAATTTCTCAGTGGTTAAATAGTAGCATTAGAGATGAGCTACTCGGTGATTTTATTTGCAGGGTGAATGAATTTCCAAATATATTTTTACTGAGAAAGAACTATCTCACCCTTACTGATAAATAAATGCAAATGTTGGAGTCATAATCTTCTTTAAGCAAATAATGCACAACAATTAAGTTTTAAATTATTGATGTTATAAAAGGCAGGAGATCCGCTAGGCACAGGAGTTTCCATGGCTTCAATATCAAATCACGAAAACTCCTTTTTTCCTCCTTTTTGTCAAGTGCATTATTAAAACACAATTCTTCATTTTGTTTCGTCTTTTGAACTTTGGAGTCTATTTAAGCAAGGCCATTGGGGAAAAGTTAATTAAATTGGGGAAGTTAGCTGGCATATTTACCATTTCAGGGGACACGCTGTATTTTCGCAGCGAGAGGTGAACTGAGTTTGCATTGAGAAGAACAACCTGTGCCAAGTCAGCCCTGAACGGCAACAAACCGCACAGCAAAACTTGGATTTGAAAAATAGGTACATAGCTAGAGAGGTTTATATTTTGAATTCATCTACAAGACTTGTTTATTGTATAAATAGCTCTGAGAAGCCCATTTGGGATTGTTTTTGTGGGACAGCATTTCCTATACAAGGAAAAATAAAAGGTTTGGGGTATGATGGCTTTTTTTGTTTAGCATAGAATAACTGTAACAAGGCTCAAGAACTGGAAGCTGAAAGCACCAGGTTCAAAGCAAAGTGGATGCTTTAGTTGCACGACTGAGTACTGAGGAACGGTCTCAACTCTGCATCTCTAGGTGTCTTCAAGTCTGTAATACAGGAGTCCAGACTGGGGGACCAAAGTCCCCTGCCTGGGCACTGTGACCAGGACATGTGCAGGATGGGAGGAATAATATGTAAGGATCAATGGTGCAAAGCTGGAGGAGATGGTGGCAGCTGGAGGAGATGGGCGCTGGGTGACGCAGGATGGCGGGGACTCGCCAGCTGCGTTTTCACAAGCCTGCAAACATGCTGCTGCACATCCCACGGGCACATCCTGCCTCTGCGGTGGTAACTGCCGGCTTTCGGATGGCAGAGGCTCAGTGCCCGGGGCTGTGGGCACAGCTATACATCTCTGAGGAGAAACCAGTAACATGGTGAGAATCTTTACGTTTAATTTAGTAACTGTGCCACAACCCCCATGGGGGTTTTGTCTGTTGGAGACTCTTATTTTTTCTTTATTTTTTTTTTTCATAAGTCTGCTAAATTATTTAAGGCCCGAATTTTAAAATTAGAAGATGCGGCATTAAAAAAGTGATGAATATTTTATGAAGGGTTCTGGGATTTCATGGCATCAAAATACATGTTGCAGCCTTGGAGGCTCCGGGACGGAGCCACAGGAGCCACTCGCTCCCTCCGTGTGACCCGCGGTGCCCATCGCGGCCACAGCGCGATGCAGAGCGTCCCGTTGTCCCCAGGTTTTGGTAGCTTTGCTTTTTGGCGGTAGATGGGAAAGCAATATTTTGTGTTGGTGGGTTTGCTCCATGTTTTGAGAGTGATTTTTAGAGGGCAAATGTGTGTCTTGTTTTATACAAATGGGAGAGGCAAAAGCCATTTGAGGCTGTTCCCAGCAGCACCAAAGCTGCTGGGGTGTCCTGGGGATGCTGGAGGGTCGGGGGGATGCTGGAGGGTCCAGGGGATGCTGGAAGAGCAGGAGCCTGCGCAGGAACCGCAGAAATGGGCAGTGTGGCTGGTAGGGATGGGGTCCTGGGAGGTTCCTCTGCAAAGAGGAGCAGCAGAAATAAAACACACGAGCCCTTCTCAGGGACGGCCAGCAGGGACCCTGGAGGGGTACGTCTGAGCAGGCTGCTGCACACTGTACCTCGGTGGACTTCTCAGCAGCCTTTCAAGTCAGACAAGATCTGCAGCGAGTACTAATGGCTGCAGTCAGGCTTTCTCCAGCGTAATTTACCCGTGTCTAAACGTATGTAAAATAAGTTCTGATGACACTTTTTCTTATGAATTAGCAGGTCTTGCTGACACAAATCAGGAACTCAATACAATATTCAGCAAGCGCATTAAATCTCCTTCTAACGTGCAGCATGCTGAGACACTCTCTGTTATTACCTTAAAGTACTCGAAGCTGGAGAAATGCCAGATTCTCCCCTCTGATGGAAAGAACGACAAAGGCAGAAATAATTAGCTCTCTGCTACACGACTAGCAGGGATGATGCTGTTCTTCAAAGCACGTTTCTCTCCCTTTAGCTGCTATGCAGAAATCCTTGATAATTAATCAGCTCTTTCTGACGCTGCAACACTAATAAATGCTGAAGAGTTGCATGTCATGCGTTGTGCAGACACTCCGACCTCAGCATGTCACGATGGTTGTGCTGCAGACCGAGCCTGAGCCGGGGTAACAGCGCAGCCCTGCTGATGATCTGCCTTTGCATGCAATGTCAAAGCAAGTCCTTGTCCTTAGATCTGAGAAAGCAAGAGCCCTTTGGGTTTTCCACAGTCTTTGACTAAAATAGTTGGGAAGGAAATATTTCCTGGCAAAGAGAGCCTCTTCTGATTCAGTGGGTTTCTAAAGGAGCAAAATGATCACGTTGAAATACAAGCTGAAAGTTCTTCTCTTGAGGTTTACAAAAATCGGACTATTTTCATTTAATTCCCTGTTTCATTATTATTTGCATCTACCTTTCCTGCGTTGTTTTCCAGGGCAGGACCCCCCAGCTCTGCACAAGGCTGGTCTTGGTGGGACGCTCGGCCAAGTTCTGGTGGTTGGTCGGTGCTCACCTGTGGTTCCTGCTCTTGAACAGGCACGGCGGGATGGCCGCGCACCTTTCCTTCTCTTCTCAGGAGCGGGTCCTTAGGAAACACTGATGGCACTTCTGCTCCGAAGGTCCCATCCTGGAAAGAGAACAATTTCTTGCTGAGAGGTGACTTCACTGAGTCAGGCAAGCTTGTGAACTCGTGAGCTCGGGATGAGCGAGCACCTCGGGCTTAGCCCGGCTCGTCTGTACGATGGCTCAGGCTGCTCTGGGGAATCCTTTGATACTTAATGCCACAAATCAAAGCATCGTTTCACAGAACCACAAAACAGTTCCCTTGACCACATCAGAAGAAGGAGTTAATTTTTCCTCGCCAAATTATGTTGCAATTATAATCTGCACCAGAGAATAATTTATTCCTTCATTGCAATGCTGGAGATGCTTTCTCACTTTTACAGCATCAATTTTTCCTGTGATTGGCAAATACTGTAACAAAGAGCAGGAAATGGTTTCAAATGCGTCCATCCTACTGACATGGATTGTAATGAGAGTAGAAAGTTTGCCAGCATTAGCTCACATAGCTCTCTTAGCATAAGCCTAAGTGCCAAGGCATTTTAATTAATTATGTGCTAATAGTCTCTGGGCTGATGCAGCCTTCAGCATACTCCATGTGTATGAGTTAGACTCGTCAGTTCTATTTTTCCTTTTTGGATAAAAATTAGCGGTAATCCTTCAATTCTGTGGAAGCCTTCTGTTGCAATCCAAAAGTCAATGCAGCATTCAGGCTTCATATGTGCTTTACCATTCCCTTAGGCCATTGTTTAGCTGGCAGTTTTAGGAAAGTTAAGCGCCATTAGTATCCCCTGTCCTGCTTTGGCACAGCAAAGTCACTCCAGAGCTGCCATGGGTAAGGGTTACAACTGCTCTGGGGCACCGGGCAGCCAAACCAGGAGCACAGTGGCAGTCAGGATCCTAATAGCCACAAATTAATAAGCAATACTTTTATTTTGACAGATAAGTTTTCAGGTTTGGGGTATTATTGATGTCATCTCTTTACCTGTGGAATGGTTGTGTTGGTCTCTCAGCCGCAGGCTGATGAAAGTCCCTCGTTGCGGTGGATGGCGGGATGTCCTCTGTGGACCTTTTCACCGTGAAACCAAATATTTGAGAAGTTCCTGGGCTGATGTGTGGAGAACTTTCCGTATGGTTAAGTGCGCAGCTGGAAAACCAAAACCTGCACGTGGTGCTGTGGAAAGTCTTGGCACTGGTGGCGGTTTCTCTGGTGGGAAACAGTCCTGGGGACGGCAGATCACAAGTCAAGGCTGATTGGGAAGGCTCTGGGAATTTGCTCCCTGGCTTCTGTTTTAATTGTGGTTTAGCTGCAAACAGCCCCTCACCGCGGAGTGGATGGCGGATATCAAAATCAGGATCATTAAATGATGGCAAGTGCTAGTGAAGTTCCTAAATAAGCAGAGGCATTCCAGTGCAACAGGCTTTAGAACCATGTCAGGTCCTATGAGATTGCACCTTAAAAGTGAGATAACGCTTTTCTCCCAGTTCCCCAGAGCACAGCTTTTTCAGGCTAAAATATCTCGTCTGTCCAGGCAGGAGAGCACTGTAATACTCAGGGTATTTGGTAATACAGTAAATGTACAATGGTCACAGTTATTTTGATTATTCTCCCAATCAGTATTTATTTTGAAGAGGCAGATTGTAACTTTCTGTGCAGGTGCCATAAGGGTGATGTTTGCTGTAACCCCATTACTATATGGTACTCATAGCTTTCTCATGCAAGTTCACATACATACAACCCAAAAATAAATTTGAGCTCTTTTCTTTTGGCAGGCCTGCTTTTGGCTGTGAGAAAACACAGGTTAAAAATCTGCCTTCCTGATCCACAGATTAGTTCCATATGAAAAAAGTCTCTGTTTTTAAGTTGGCCCCTTTCCTCAAAGGCTGCGCTTGGTGCGCTGGGTGCACAGTCCTCACTGCTCACAGCACTTACAGCTTCACATGGACCATTCCGCAAAGGCAGGGACAGTATTGCCGACGGGACCGCGGGAAGACCCCTGCCCTGCTCCCCGAGGAGCTGTGATTGCGGTTGAGGCCGCTCTCTTTGCAGCTCAAATGGAGACAGCGGAGCAGGAGCCTGCCTTTGGAAGTTTCTAGTGGTAAATATCCGGAGACCGCTATCCCTGTCAAAAGGGATGGATGTTTCAACAGCTGGTCAGCCAATTTCACGCTGAAATTAAAGTTGTCAGTCATCAGGTGGCCTGCTTGGTAGATAAGTGATATTACAGTTTCACATGCCCATCCTTTTTCCCTTGGTCAGAGTTTGGTGCAGGGTCTTGCTGGCATGCCATTGACACATGAAATGTAGCAATTATTGCTACGATTTTTATTCTCAAGGTTTCTTGGCACATTGAGCTCAGATTCCCATTTGCTTGGTTTAATACATGTAAACAATCCAATTTTTCATCAGTTCTGCTCAGGAGCTCATCAGTGACTGCATAGGGGTGTAATCAAGTAAGCAGCGTTTACTAAATTCAAAGCTTAGTTCTTTCATTTCCATCAGTTCTCACTTGTTTTTAAATTTCCTAGAACAGCTCCACATTTTGAAATAGCTTTAGTCGGGATTCCTGTTTGTTTTGCTCTTATCGATAACATTTCAGTTCTATTTTACTGCTTGAAGCGTGATTCTTCTTTCCCCACATAATTTCTTTGCAAAGATGGACAGAAAGGGTCCTGTGCCATGCTGAAATACTCCACCTTATTTATACAAAATAAATCTTGCCGCTAAACAGTTCTGAAGAACATATTAATTATATAATATCTACTGAATTTGTCATTCAACTCATTGTTATTTCATCTTTCATTATTCTGCTGTTCTCTGCACACGTGTACTGGAGAAGCGAGGAAAAATAACAGCTGTGGAGAAGCTGATGACAGAAGTCTTGTGAGACGGCTGGATTGGCCACTGTTTTGCCCCCATGATGGCAGACAGAGTTTTCCCTCACCCTTTTTTCCTCTTTCATACGAAGCTCCGGAGCTTTCGTGGGTGAAGCAGAAAAGCTGCTGGTGCTGGGAGCGGAGAGCGGCGCTGGCTGCTCAGTGCCACGGCTTGACGCGCTGATTCTCTGTGCTCAGGAATTCAGGTGTCTAAATGCTCCTGATGTGCCTCTCTGGAAATCCATCCATGGAAAAATACATTTATTTCATCAGCGGAACACGCTAGCGTCAGCATGTGTTTGTAGCAACCTGTGGTACATATCTAGTATCTGTATTCAGGTCCGGCTCTTCAAAGCAGCCTCTCAACAGGCAGAAATCCCCAGTGTGGTGCTCCAGGACTGAGGCTTCAAGGCAGAGGGAGGAAAATCCCTCTCGCTGCAGTCAGACATTTCGGTGGCCACCAGCATCCTTCCCTTCTTGGTGCAGCACCTATCGCTGTCACGCTTGTGAAGACAGACCGCGCTTCTCATTCAGCACAACGGCAAAAAGCCATTAGTACAAAGATGGTGGCTGATTTTTTGACCCCTTTGTCTTCCAGCGTTGTTTCGCTCGGCCTCTTTCACTCTCCATGCTGCCACTGATCTCAAAGACCGGGAGAAGGGCCCTTTGTGCTGTGCGGCAGTGAGGCGGCAGCACAGCCCTTCTGCTCCCACTGGTCCCAACCCGCGTGCCCGTGGCAGGGCTGTGCGCCAGGGCCTGTGCTGGGCAGCGGAGATGTGCTGGGGATGTCCAAGCGTGTTACTGTGTGCCACAGATGCTGTCACAGCCGCCGGAACCAGCCCTGTCCTTAACTGAAACCAGCCTGTCCTCGCTGTGCCAACCCTGTCCCTTGCGGAGTCCCGTCCCTCCCTGTGCTTCCTGCTCGCGGGTTTGCAGCCGCGTGTCGCTGCCATGGGAACTGCCATGCTGTCTTTTTTCTACCTCTTTGAACTGAAATATTTAACTTTTCCCCATAGACCTTCCCATTTCTCCTATTTAGTGCATAGGTGTTGCATAAAATGCTGGGATCTCCCTCATCTGGACCCAAGTGCTTTGTGGTGACTGTTAAGAGATATCTCACAACTTACATATTATCTGTTCTATTGCAATGGTGGAGTCTTCTGCAGTTCCACTTTTTTCCTTGCTTGGGAAAGTGTCTCCCCATTTTTACTTATTTTCTTGGCTTTGAGGTGCTTGAAATTCTGCTTCTACCAGCAGAACATAAAAATGGAGTTAGAAAAAGAGCACCAGTTCCTCCTGTCCTGCAGGATCAGACCCTGCAGCTTGCTTCAGTCATTGTTTATTTCACTCTAACTCCTCATTAGATCTTACTGCTCACTCGTGTTACGTGCTGCATGCTTTATTGCGCGGGGCTGCTGTTCTGAGGTTCACTTACAGTAGCAGGCAGGAAATCATGTTCTCCCCACAACGTTCAGAGTTTCCAGCTCCAAAAGGTCATTGTAGGAAAGTCTGTGTGAGGAAGTACAATAAAGGAGTGGAAAATATCTAAACGAGTGTCGCCGGTTTGCGGAGGCCACACAAGAACAGTCATCCCTGTCGCTCTGGAGATGGAGGAGGAAGTAATCCCCCTGGCTCGTGAGTTTCCGTATTAAGCAAGAAGAGGGTTGTGTCACTTACTTAACAAAATACAAAATGAGCTTGTACGTTTCAAACTGCTCATTTTCACCGGTCAGTCCAAGGCCCTGATTGAGCAAAGCAACAAAGCTGCATTGTCTCCCAGCAAGCCTCACCAGCCCAGGTACAACACGGCATCCTGAGAGCACAGCTCTAACACACACCTTCATTTGCTACCATCATAAAAGAAAACAACCTGAGCCCTTTGACTGCTGCTTAAAATAACTGCAAAGGGCTTCTCACATGGAGAATTAATGGGGGGGAGCACTGAAACCAAACAGAAATGTCCTCATCTGAGAGATGTGGCTGTGTCGCAGCATTATAACCATGGCAGAGCCTTTACTGTGATGTGCTAGAGGTCAGATGGAAAACTCTGGTTTGCCTCTTTAATCTTATGTTTATAATTTGATAGCAAAGCATTTTTTGCAGTGACTTGTTACTTGAGCGATTGTACATATAAGTAATTGTTTGCGTGCCATATTAAGGAAAAAAATAATATAGTCTACACAGCAACATGGTTGAAAATCCTTTTGCAGTAATACATTGACATAGCATTTATAATATCGGATGAGTTTGTCACGTAAAAATGGTAATGTCCATGTAGAAAACGACTAATGTTTTATGCTATTTCTCTCCCAGTCATTATGCACCTGTTGTCTTAGACTCCAGTTATTTATTTAGTAACTGTAGCTGTAAAGGCACCTTTATGGACTGTTAGTACAACTAGAGCTTTTATCTATTTATGCTATCTTATAGCAATAGGCTAAGGCAGACTTTGTTTAATTGGCCCTCCTCACCTTTAGCTATGGAAAATGTTAATTAGCCAGAAGAACTGGGGAGCAGCACAGTGGAAACTTCTTACAAACAAACTGTTAGGAAAGAAATGTGACCTTAACAAAACGGAAGCTGGAAGCATTAGGCACCCTGTAAATAGTTTGGGGTTACGGTTCCTGAATGGGGAAGAACGGGTTGCAGTCCCTGAGTATTGTCATGGCCAAAACTGCTCAGGAACGTAGCAAGTGGAAGAGCTTCCTGTGAGCACCCAGAGCTCCCCGGGACGGCTGCAGCTGGTCCACGTGTGGCCATCGGGGCCCGTGAGCTGCGAGCCGGAGTGCAGCGACCGCTGCTGCAAGCAAAGGCTTTTAAAGGCCTTGGGACCAGAAGATGCTGTTGCAACACAGACAACACTTAAACAACATTAGAGAGTGTAAATGCATTAATACAGTGTAGGTTTCAAATATGACAGCGTAAGGCGGAGCCAATATAGCCATGGTAAATCACTCAGGGCAGCAGTGGCTGAGGTCTCTAAATGGGTCAAAACCCCAGAGCCAAGCGATAAGAGCTGCGGCACTTCTGATCTTATCGGTGCCATAAAACGTGACCTCTCGCTGTGCAGGTTTGCATTGTTCGCAGCCAAGCGTGTGAGCAGGAGAGAGGATATTTATTTAATGGAGATTAAAAGTCTTATTGTTTTACTGCTTTGTTGAACAAAAAGTACAGAGAATTGTTTCCTAGGACTGTGCTACAGCCGTGGTTTGATCACACTGATAGTTGGTTTTAGTGGTTGCTTGTAGCTGCTGGGACTCTTTCAAAACCCTCTCCTGCCCCACGCCGTTTGTTGAGAAAGGAGCCTGTTCTCCTGCTCTGAGCAGCTCTCCTCTCTCTAAGCTCTCTTGCTGCGTCGTTTAACAAATTAGTTATTGTCCTGAGCAAAACAATATATTAAACGGGGATTTTGAGTTGTGTGATTTTAACCACTTGGTTAAAAACAAACAAGCAAGCGGCTCTGACCCGCAGCTGCGTGTCCCAGACCTCCCCAGCACCGCCGCGTTTCACCTCCGAGAAATCAGATCAAACATAAGTTCAATTGTTTTGCGATGAGTTGCAGCGAGGTAGCGCTGTCAGTTTAATTAGCTCCTAACTCCAGACTAGGAGCTTCTAATCAAGGGGCTCGGAAGCTGAGGGTTAGGGAAATAAAAGCCGTGACGGCAGAGCTGTTGCTGGCAGGGCTGAGGCGGCGATCGTCACAGGCACCGGGGTAGGGAAAACGTCTCTGCAACTCTGATGCAGAGCACAGATAGCGGGGAATCAGCTGGAAAAGGTTACAGGTGTGAACCTGGGCCTTGTGCACATTGTATCCAGCCAGCAGTCACCTCTGTGCATGGCGAGGAGGGCGAATGATTAGTAATTTGTATTTGATTGATTTTCTACCTTTTCTCTCCCTGGCCACCTGAAAGTCTACTGAGGAGATGATAATCTGGAGATGAGTCATTCAGTAGGCAAACCCTTCTGCACACAGATTTTGTGCTGTAGCTTATGGTACGTAGATCATTTGCAGTATTTGTTGTACAAGTTTATAACTGTTTTTATTGGCCTTTTAAGTCTTGGGCAATATTACGACACCCTCACTGGCAGGACAGTAAATGTATAAATCAGATGTTTACCATGATGAATCAACTGTTACGACTTTCTAAAGCTTTGTTTTCTGAAAGTATTTGCTCTCTTTGTCTGAAACGTATTGTTCGTGCCAACACGTTCCCTGAGAAGTTTGCAAAAAACACCAAAGACAAAACAGATACAAAGGAAGAAACACATGTTTTTAAATGGGAGTCTCATTATTCTAAAAACGTTTATATGTTTAAGTCTCCAAATATGAGCAATTGTTTCGTTTTACTGAGACAGACTTGCAGCCAAACTAGGCTTGACATGAATTAGTAAGAAAGACCTTCTGAAATCTGCTGCTACAGGAGAAACATGTTGCTGTATCCAAAACATCCAGAGGGGAATTATGCAGAGATTACTCATCACCGGAGCAAAGGCTTAATTGCAAGTTCCCAGCACTGATTTGCGTCTGGGCCACAGCACCGGCTTCTCTTGCTGTGCACGTTCCCTTGGGCAACAGGAAAAGGCTTTTGCCTCCCCTGCCACTGGTGTTGGCCGGGACTGGACTCTGATTGCACCCATGATGAACGTGTTTGTATCCGTGAAGTGAGCGCCCTGAGGGAGGTCCCGTCATTACAGCCCAGGCTGGTGAGCAGCAAGAATGGAGCCCCGACCCTAAAGCCGGACTGCGCGCTCGCCTCTCGGCTGCGCCTTTCGTTGGCCGAGCTCGCGACGTCTGCTCTGCTGGATGGGAGCGAACTGGACAGCTCGAGCTCCTGCGCGATGGAGGTGATTCGGGATGGCTCTCTGCTGCACACCTGCTGTGAACCTTCAAATCCCGACCCACAGCACCCGCTTCTGGAACACGCAATAAAAACTGTAATTAAAAACAATGCTTTCACCTCTGTGGTAAGGTCTGGAAATACGGCATGGAGGTATGTGGATGGCTGAGAAACTGAGAAATAATAATCTAAAATCAAATTAAAGGAACCACAGGCTGTGTTAGTCTTAAAAATTTCATGACTTCAAAAGAGATTTGGTGATGGTCAAATACTGGAAGCAAAGGTTCCTGCTCTGCTCGTTTGCTTTTCTGGCAGTTGGTGTTGACAACAAGCACATAAAGTTGTACGTAATTTTAGAAAAATAAGCAAAACATAATTTAGTATGTTATGTAGCTTCTATTGACTATTTCTCAGCTCAAAACCAAGCTATAAAGGAGTTAATGCAGTTTCTACAGAGGCAAGCCCATTGTCTGTGCTCCGTGCTGCTGGAACCGCTCCACCGCTCCTGCTGCGGCCCAGCTGACTCACACTCTGTCTGGAAAAGGAGAGTCTCACATCTTTATTGCCTCCACCTCGGTTTAACTGTTGGTACACGGCTCCAGGAGCTGCTCAGGGAATCCTCTTCTGCCTCGTGATCCTGGCGGGTGACGTTATGGGCTTTGTGCCCTGGTTCTCCCTGCTCCGCCTGACCCAGGATCCACAGGTGACGGCACGGGGACGCCTGCGGCACGTGGCACAGATGGGAAGGTGGCAGCCAGCCACGAGCAAGGTTGTGTAAAGCAAAACACCAACGGGGGATGGCGAGGGGCTGTTCAACAGCCTGGCCCCCAGCGGCTGGACGGAGCTCCCTGGGGCAGGAACGAGCTGCTCTCCCAGGAAGGGCTGGGTGCTCCGTGGGGCCAGGAGCCTGTCCCTGCGTGCTGAGGGCGTGGGGGCCGGGACACCCTGGGGCAGGAGTGGCAGCGGGGAGAAAAGAGCAAGTGAAGTGGAAACAAAACTGAGGAAGGACGCTCAGAGAGGGAGGAAGGATGGCAGTGCTGTCAGGAGCAGCGACCCGGGATACCCATCCTCCCTGTGCAAGTTGGAGGGATCCGATAGCACACACAAAGTGAATTAAAGCAATGTCCTTGTGCTCTGTCCTGTGTCCTCTAACAGGTGTACGAGAGACCCGCGTGTTTGGGGTTGTCAGCCCCAGGAGCCTTCACTTCCCGTTCATTTCTGCCTAAGGGAGCGCCCAGCAGTGCCCGTCCTGCTGCCATCGCGCCCGTTCCCAGCTCCGGCAGCTCCAGGGCACTGGGGACAGCAGAGCCAGGCTGCCCGGACACCCCACTGCGCCGTGATTCACCTCGCCCAAGGCAGCTGATGGAAGGGGTTCTGGCGGGGTGGCTCTGTACGACTGGCACTTGGATTTGGAGAGTTAGCAGGTTGGGTTCTGCCGTGTTGCACAAGCATTGCTGAAAAAAAAAGGTGTGGGGCTGGTAACAGACTGCAGAGCAAGTGAGACTTTCTGCACATGCTCCAGATGGGACTGGGTGGCACATGCCTTTCTCTCCTATGTTGTGCAATGGCCCATTTTGCCTATTTTTGGGGAAACAGCAGGGGGGGCTTCTTTTCCCCAAGTATGTGAATAATTAAATCCATTTCAGTATTTCAAAGAGATTGCTAAACACTTTAATCAAGACAGCCAGAAGAGCAAGCTTGCTTGGGGTGATGCTACAGTGGGTTGCAGCTATATGGGTGGAATATAGGGGCCTGACTCGGGTCTGTACCAAGAACTGTCTTAGTCTCCCTGAGGGGAGTTGATCGGGCTCTCCGATGTGCTCAGGCCTGGCTGCCCAAGGTCCTCTTAGCAAAGGTTTGTGGTTTGTGACACCGCCGTTCGGCCTGTCCTGAGCCTCCCTGAGCCGCCGTGCACGACTGGGACCTCAGACCTTACAGAAACTGGACTTTTGTTTGCACCGGTAAATTAGAGGTCCCAGCGCCTCAGGGTGTCCTGCAGACTGGGTGGTGGTGGTGGTTGTGAAGCGTCACGGTGCATATTGTAAGGATATTGCCAGTATATTTGGGTTTATTTTGTCATGGACTCTGCTCCATGTATTGCTGAAGAATGAGCTAAGGATCAAAAAATTCAATGACAGCTTTTAAAACTATTTCTGCAGAAATTGCTATGAACTTATTGGTTTTATGAGGCTTTCTCTTGGCTCTGTGCTTTGTTTGTGGGTTTTTGTGGTATGGGGCTGGCCCCCTTGTCCTGCTTTGTGAGTCTGAGAGCCCTGGCTGTGCTTCCAGACTTGTTGATGCAATATGACTTACAGGGCTTCATTTTGAAGAGCCTTTATTGATTTGTCACTTAGGACAGAAACGATAAGCTGTCCTTCTTATAGTCAAGACCTTTCTGGCTCTCCAGCCTCAGGACGGCATCTGCTGCCCTCACATCTGCAGAAGTTTAATGTCTTTTTGGAGAAGAGAATTGGGGTTTCCAGGTCAAAGCTCATTATTTCAACAGGAGGTGAAAACAAAATGTGAGTTCCTTAGGACTGGGATGTCTGTTGTTAACTTGTCCATGACTCTGGGTGCAGCAAGTCCTTGCTCTGCAGGTAGGGACCTGAATCATCACCCAAATAACTAAGGGACCATGGACTGCAGGACAGTGGAGTCACGTCTAAGGGCCTTGGCCGTGTCTGCACTGCTCCTGCGTCCTCGTGTCTGTCCTCAGAGGGTCAGAGGGTCCCCCAGCCGGGGACACGTCGCTGCAGTCCCAGGCGCAGGGAGCACCGAGCCAGGCCGAGCAGCTTTCCCAGGCGCTGGAGGTGAAGTGTCTGATGGAAATGAGCTCCTATGATGTGTTTACGGTGTCACACCAACCAAAACAAGTTTGAGTTAAAGCAAGAGATGATGTGATTTTTCTTTTTTTTTTTTGGACAAAAACTATTTGAGCCAAATTTGAAAAACAGTTTCACACAGAAAACTGGTCAAAACTTGGAAAGAAAACACAGTATTTTAGTCCTTTTTTGTCCAGTCCAAAATAGCCCATTTTAAAATTTATTTCCCCCCCGCCCGAGGATCAAACAAGCGAAAAGCGTCTCAGCTTGGGGCTGAGCAAGAAATCTTTGATTGGCCCCAAATGATGTTTTGTTGTTCGGCGTTTCGTTTCCTGAGGCCAGCAGCACAATCACTTGGCATCAGTCCCAGAACGCTCTCAGCCCTGTGCCCATGTGCGGTCTGACGGACCCTCCCCGCGCCCCTGCCCACCCGGCCTGTCACACCGCGGGACCCCACTCGGCCGGGGCTCGTGCCCCGGGCTGCGGCTGCTCCGGGATGAGAGCAGCGGCTTTTCCCGGCGCCCGGGGCAGCGGCTCCCTGCGCCGTCCGACTCCAACGCCCCGCCTGTTCCAACCGTAACTCCTACTCCCCCCATCATGAAGAAATTTCATCGGCTAGTGAAATAATATTTCTTCTTTTGTCACTGCAGGACGTAGCAACTTCACAAAAAAATCACTTTTGAGAAGGAGTTTGTTCCATTGTTATTTGGAATAGTAGTAGTAATAATAATAATACTAGTGATGAAAATAGATACTAATAACCAGTTGGGCCAGCGCCAGGGGCGGGCAAAGCTCCTGCAGTCGCTGGGGCAGCAGCAGGGCTGTGGCCCCGCGGTTCCTCCCGCTGAGCAGACGCCCGCACTGCCCGCGCAAGCCCTGGGAAGCCAGCGCTGCTGCGGCTGCTGCTTCGGGGGCAAGAGAAGCGGCCGGGGGCACCGATCTGGGACCCCTTTCAGCCCCCTCGCCACAGGGAGGTTAGAAACTCCGTTTTGGCTGCTTGGCCATGAAGCCTTGAGCTGTTTCTGCTTATACGGTGTTTTGCATTGAGCAGTTTTATGGGCTCGCGTGACAAGCCCTAGACCCAGGAATACTAAAACGGAGCACGCCTCAGGTTTATGTCTCAGAGTGGTTTGCCGTTTATTTATTTTTAAATCATTCCCTTTAATGTAAGAAGTCAGGTAAAGGAGTTCATTGGCTCCTCCAAATGAACCTACCAGGCCAGCGGCAGAGCTGACTGCAGTCAGTCTGTCTGTAGAGCCGTGAGAGCACCTGTGAGTCAACAGCAGCGTGCGTGTTCCCATCCCACAGGCAGAAACAGCACCAGTCAAGCAAAGCTTTTGTTTATTTGCACAGCAGACTAGAGGTTTTTATTTGTGTGGTTTATTCAGGGCAGGGGGAAGAGTTCTTTCATAATACAGAATCCAAATATCAGTGTGATCAATATAGAAGTAATCAGTCAATAAATATCTCGGTGGACAACCCAGAGCAGGAAGGGAGAATGTTGTCCTCCTATGCGGTGGGGTGGAAGGGGGAGAGAGTTGTGCAATTAAGCACAGCATGTGCTCTCTGAGGCTTTTTTTCCACCCACTGACATAGCAAAACAGCAACAGAGGGCACGGGCAGGGCACTGATCTCGGTCTGAGCTTTGGGCACGGCTTTCAGGGCTGGCTTTGTCACAGTGGGTCTGTATTTGCAGAGGAGCACAAGCTGGAGCTCAGCTGGACAGGCTTAACAAGGGCAAAGAAATGTGGATGGGAGGAGAAGAAGTTCCAGGCTGAACATGGGGAATTTAGGTGAAACATTAGGAAAAACCTCCTAACGGGGGGACAGGTGAAAACCAATGGAACTTGCCATGGGAGGTTGTGCAGCTCGTGTCACTGAGGTTTTGAAGAGCAGATTAGAAGAACATCTGTTAGGAATGCTGTAGGCAGCGCTGGTTGTGACTTTGGGAAGATGTGTGAATTAAATGACCTCCCGAGTTTCCTTTCGGCGCAGTTTTCTCTGTCCTGCAACGTTGCACAGTAGTGGTTGGCAGATAAATTATAATATTACGGTTTTTTCTTGTCTACAGTAGGTGTTTCGAGTCCCGTCTCCATGGAGCATGAATACAAGTTTCAGCCAGGAAATGTCCACACGCAAATACATCTCAGAATTATTCAACAGGTAAGAGGACCACCCTTTGTTTCTAGGGGAATGAATTTTCAAGGGGAAAAAACCAAGGTCCCCCCAAAAAGATGCAACAACTTGGGGATGTTCATTGTTAAATTAAGAAAACTAGAATAAATCAAAAGTTCGTATCTTTGGGGAGAAAAGAGATGGAAAGAATAGGAGGAAAAGCACAGATATCATTAGAACAAAACCCTAAAGTTGAAAAAAGTCCTAAACAAATTAAATTATACATGTAAGGAGCACAAACAGATATCTACTTTGAAAAGAGATTTAACCCAGTTCTTCAAAGAAACAAAGCCCAGCAGTAATTAGTGAGTGCTTTTATCTCTTCTGGATTAGAGTATCCCATAAAGCTGAATTCCTAGAGGTGATGTTCCTCCTCCCCAAATATAAATCACTAGAAGACGCTGTGCAAACCTTTCCCTGCCCCAGCCCTATAGGAGCCCCTGGATTCCCACTGCTCGGGCTGTGCTTGTTTTGCTTATCAGAAACTCAGCTGTGAGCAGCCCCCGAATGGAAAGAGGAGAAAAGGAACCTCAGGAAACCAGGACTTCTTTGATGTTCCTATGAGTTACGACTCAGGGTGTAAAATCCCACTGGTCTCCAGCGGTTTGAGACAATACTGACGTTTTCTAACTTCTTCGTGAGAGCGAAGTGGGAGCGTCATGCGGGCAGGCGCTACAAGCAATCATTTTCTGTCTCTCTGGGTATGTGCACCCTGGCCAAGCAGAGTGAAATCAGTCCTTCATATAGAAAGTGCACGTCGCGCTGCAGCGTGATGGGCAAAACTGCGTGGCTGCGGAGCCCAGACCTCTTAAAACCCGAGCTCAGAGCAGGATACGGATCCCTGTCCAACCCCAAGGCCTGGGGAAAGCCCTTATTTACTCTTTGTAGGAAGTTTCATGCCAGGGCTGACCCATGAATGACTTGTGCCAGCTGCTTAGGTGCTCTTTTTATGACATGAGTAAATATGTCGTAAATCCTTGAGGGGGAAAAAGCTCGGCACATCTCACGCTTGCATGCAGTCATGCAACTGTATTTCAATATACATTTGGCTTTACGCCTTTGGAGTTCCCGGAGCACCCGTGACCCCGCAGGGGGGCGGCAGGCAGGTGGTCCGGGGCAGCCGGTGCGCTGCTGCTGTTGTGCCGTGCGGCCACGGCAGCGCGGGTGCGGAGACCCCGCCCCGGCCGCGCTGCGGGACTTCTGCCGCTTGTTGCCCTTCGAGAGAAAAAGAAAAGGAAAATGAATCATCATCAGCAATGTAGGTCAGGGTGGAAAATACAACTGGGGAAATGTTCCCAAACTACTCTGGAAAAAATTAAGATCAATTCGTGTGCCACCACCTCTGACATTTTAGCCAACAGACTGGATACCAGCAGCCCAAAATTTACAAGTTGAGCCGAGTGGATGTTAAGCACCCAGACCAAGAGTGGCAAACATTGCCAGAGATTTTCTCCAGCCAGTTCCTGCAGCGCAGACGTGCTCATCACTCTTCTGTGGATTTAGATGGTTCCCAGTGGGCAGCTCCTTTTTCTTTAGTTCCTGTGCTTCAAGAGACTGAAGTCTATCTGTTTCGGCAGAGGTGCCCGGGCTCCGAGCTGTCAGCAAAGTTCACATTGGTAGCATTAATCATCTGGTAGTTGCCGTTCTCCATTTCCTTGTGCTAGCCTGTGTTCTCAGCAGAGATCTCTGACCTGGACGAGGAGGACTAAGAGGCAGCTTCAGGCCGAGCGTGGGAAGGGAGACCCGCGGGGGGCCGTGCCGGTCCCGTGGGGTTTTAACCGCGCTCGAGATGTGGGGCAGCTCCAGCCACCACAAACTCCTCACCAGGACACCAGTGTCTGCAGGTTTTGCTGCACGTTTTGCAGCGCAGGACCAAGCCGGGGCTGGGAGGCTGTTTTGGAAATGAAAACTCACCACTTCCCAAACTTGCAAACACGGGACCTTGCTGTTAGCATGGCAACCTCCCACACCACCAGCTGCGAAACTCACCGTTCCTGCACAGCCAAAGAGTACCTCGCCTTTCCAGCTATTTCCTTGCGTAAATCCATGATGCCTAAGTTAGGGCTTTGGGGCTGGTTGTTCGTTCGGACATGTACGTAGGCAAGAAGGCATGTTTATTTTGCTCACCACGGTTGTCACACAGAACAGATACAGTTCTTCTGGCATCCTTAGGCACAACTTTCTTTTCTCTGTTTCTACTTCTAACATCTTTTCCCTTAGTACTGAGATAAGTTACTGAGATTAAATGAGCTGAAGTCATCTTGGGAAGGCTTATTATTATTATTAAGGTAAGTTCCTGTCTTTAGTAACAGGGGTAATTATTAGTAATAGTGTCATTTACTGTTTAAACAGTGTTTTCTGTGCACAGTACTTTACAAACAGATAAAAATTATTGTAGTTATTTTATTGAGATAAAACTTCACAAACTCAGCAGCTGTGATCACTGTGCTCTGTTTAAGGATGAAATAGCACGTCTGTAAAACAATGTCACGTTCCAAAGTAGAATGAAGCATCACGCCACTTCTGATGCCACGGGTACGTGTGAGGCGAGCTGTGAATCTGGAAGCACTCTTGATCGCACCACAGCGTTTGAGAAGTCTGAAGGAGGGAGGATGAGTGAGACAGCACCACAGGAGACAGAGGGAGGGCCAGGCTAGAGCTGCGAGCTGAGCCCAGGCGTGCAATGGCGTGTCTGCACGGTTTTTCATTCCGAGCCAAACATGTAGCAGAACCAGCAGTAAATAATTCATTTCTCTCTGTGCTTTCAGCTTCACAGCCCAGGCAGTGAAAGGCACTGAGTGGCCGTGTGTGGGTGCTGTCCTAACCAAGCACGGGGTTGTCTTCATCAGAAATGCAGAGACACGTCACAGCGCAGCTGCCCCGCAGAGCGGTGCCCGGGGCCCTGGGTGCCCGGGGCCCTGGGTGCCTGGCCCAGCTTTGTTCTGCTCACACGGCTCTTTCCGTCCTCCC
This sequence comes from Columba livia, assembly GCF_036013475.1. Lineage (NCBI taxonomy): Eukaryota > Metazoa > Chordata > Aves > Columbiformes > Columbidae > Columba > Columba livia. The sequence continues at coordinate 16,800,718 of NC_088616.1, forward strand.
TTCTCCGTTCAGCAGGTGTGGCCACATGGTGCTCTGCCAGCGGTGGCAGCAGCCCCAGGCAGGCTGGGGTGAGGATCTCCTGGTGACAAGCTGAGCAGCCAAATGGGAAGCGACACTGAAAACAGGCATCGGTTCACCCAGCACGCGGAAAACTAATGTTTGCTGTATATCGTAGGTAAGTCTCTAAAGCAAGGCAGCTTGCAGCCAGAGGAACCCGTATCTGTAAAAGTTATGTTCTTCACTGTCGCAAACCGTTGAGCTTGATATAGACATTGTTAGGGTTCATCCTCTGCCCTGGATTACGGACAGAGGCAGCCAGGACAGCCACAGCATTCGGTCCTGCAATTACAGTGTCTGGTATGGAGCGGCTGTCTCAAGTGCCTGGCATTTTTTTATTAGTATTTATTTCTATTTCTGTGCCTTAAGCATTGTGGTTTCTCTCCAATACATTTATCAGACCTAAGTGGCGCAGCTTTTGCAACAAGAAAACCAGGTCTCATTGTCTGAAAAAGGCGAAGGCAGATAGTTGAGGTTTGGTGTTCAGATGTGTCTGTCTTAGCTGCTCTATTTCAAAATTAAAAAGTAGAGAGCCTAAAAATACATGGCTGAAATCCTTTTCTGATTCCTAGGCCAGCTTCTGAGAGGCAGGAATTTAAATCGGCCCAGCAAGAGCGAGCGCCGTGTCCGCTGAGCTGTGCTGGGCGCTCTCTCGTCGTGGGGCTGGGGCTGGTCTCGGAGCACACACCAAGCGGCGCTCACCCTTCCTCAATCCGGTATTTCTCCAAAACCAAGTCCTGGCGGGGGGTCCGCAGCCCCGGGCAGTGAGGGGCTGAGCAGGCAGACGAGGTGCCGCTGCTCTGCCACATCCCTACACTCGTGCCATCTGCAGAAGGCAGCAGTGCTGACTGCTGCAGCACTAGATAATGCTCAGTGGCTGCTGTTGCTGCTCTCCATCATTACCAGACACATCGCTTTAAGAAGTTACAACTTCCTGGAATGATGTGAAAAATGAACCGTTTAGAGCAGCAGCGAGTAATAGGTAATTGCAGGCTGGAGCATCTTTAATCACTTTCAGCCTTAAGTACATTTTTGAAGAGTGTGGCTCATTATTACCTTGCAGATCTTGACGGAGTTGTACGTTTTTAGTAGCCTAGATTACAAATGAAAAAAAATTGTGTATAGACGCGGTACTGGTTGGCAATTATGGCACAGCTTGGGCTGGGGGGCAGTCTCGACTCCTGCTCTGCTGCAGGCTTTTGTGGGACCAAGGGCAAGTCACCGAGACGTTTGTGTATGGAGGGGCTATGGTGCTGCAGTGCCTGCAGTTTCGGGTCCCCTGCAGTCTAGGTGCTGTGAAATCAGATCCCTAAAGCATGTAAATGTGTAATGAGAAAAAGAGTGACCCATGAGAGTCTGTGTGTGGACCAAGAATTATGGACATGAGCCAGCAGAAAGGGTGAAGTGTCGGGTCACTGCTGCCTGGAGAAAGGCACTGAACTTCTTCTGGGACCTCCAGTAAATGCAGTAAGTCCTGCTGTTGATTCAGCTCTGCATTTCCTGCAGCACCATTTCTCATCTATAAATAGTAAGTGTCTTTTCATTTACCCAGACAAATGCATTGATACAAGGAGCTCAACTCCAGCTTTCAAGTCATGTATAAGTAGACATTTAATAGAAAAAGCATGAAATGGACATTTTCCTTTCAATTCATATTCACACAGCTTGTTTTGCAGAGCCTGGGTATGCTTCCTATCTGCACAACATGGCACCTGGGACCAGCCAGGACGGGACTGACTGGGTTTGCTTTGCCGAAGGTCTCCAGGCCCCATAGCTATGTCCTCCCCACGGTTTTCTCAGTGCCCGCCTGTCCTCTCCCATCTCCGGGCCGCGCTGTCTCACCCGCAGGACCATGGGGCAGCAGATTCTCAGTGATGGCAGCACCTCTGCCTGCAACTTGGAAAGCGAAGGACCCACACCACCTGGCTGCGGTGCGGGGCAGAGGTGAACCCGCGCTCCAGCCACAGGCAGATGCCACCAGCCCTCGCGGTGTTCTCCCGAGAGGTAAGTCTGAAGCAGCAGGACACACGCGGTCTGTATGTCTGAAGCTGCCTTATAGCCCCCGTTCTTGCTGTTCATCTGCAAACGCCCTGAATTCATTACCAGCACGTTGATGAGAACTTTTTTCCTCCCACTTAAAATACTTCTAAATACATTTTCGCATCATATGTTTCCCATTTCTTGCCAGCAAATGGAGTCCTCTTCCCCTCCTCTGGTGGTGATGAAAGGCCGGGAGGGACAAGCGATCCTCTGCCTACAGCCATGCACGGGGATGTGAGCTACCTCAACTGAGCATCTGACCCCCACATGCTACGTTTCCAGGTATAATATATTGCACAGTGACCTTTGGGGGAGCAAAAGGAGGGAAAGAAGCCCAAGGAATGGAAGAATTACATGCTTTTAGATAGGACTCGTATTGCTGGAGCAGGGAGGGTTGGTCTTTAAAGTACTCCCTGCATCATCAGGAACCTGGCCACGTATATGATTGGCATTTGTACTGCTAATGAGACCATTTCTATTGTAATGAGCTCATTACTATTTTTATTGCTATTGTATTTTGCATGTTTCACAAATCATGCAGGGAGCTGCTTTTTATTCCCACTTTCTACCTTGGAAACTCTCAAGGCAATCTCAGTGCCTGCGTCACACAGATGAACGAATTAACCCCCGCGGAGGGACCGAGGAGGGGCGGCTGCTCCGAACTGGTCAGGGATGGAGGAGGAGAGGAAGGAGAGCACTGAGTCGTGCCTGGAAACTAATTCAGTAGGGAGTTCCCATGCTGTTCTGAGACCCAGTGACAAGACGTTTTTATGAATGTATCGCCTATTGAGCAATGTCTGCACAAAATTAGCCTGTTCCTAAGAGGGTGCTTGGCATATATATTATGCTCCTTGTCAGCTGTTGCTTCCAAGCATTGATTTGTATCAGACTTTATTTCTCTGCCATTTTGCACTATTTTCCTTTAATAACCTTTGGATATGATAAGGCAAAGAAGTTTTGGCTTAGCAGCAATGTTCAGGTTCCCAGCAGTGCTCAGCTGGTCTGACTCGTGTCCCTTGAGATGCTCCTTTCTTTCCTGAGCTCCACACACGTGTGCAGCAGGGCAGTCGCCAGAGCCGCTCTCGCTGGCTTCCAGTGGTCCTGTTGGCTTGGCCTGCTCTGCTTCAGGGCTCACCATGGGCTCCAGTGGCTTCTCAGCAGCCGCTGCCTCAGCTGTAACTCAATGAGTAGCCAGTGCCCTGGTATTAATCCTCTGCTGACTTTCAGCTACTCAGCCCCAGTGGTGCAGCAGGAGATGGGGCTAGAGAGGGCAGCAACACGGGGAGCTCCACCATGATCCTGTGGAAGTTTCCAGAAACCTCTAGAGTGCAAGTGAACCGTAACTGTGAATTAGCTGCTGGAAAACTGTATTACTGTGTCATATCACTGCCACTAAAAAGTGTAGCCATGGCAGTTTCTGATGGAGCAACGAAGATAACACAGTTCACAGGCAGTTGGGCCTTGCTCTGAGCTCAAGGGTGCAATTCCATTGACTGGGTTAAGAGAGGACATACCTGTGGGTCTGCATCACCTTGGATGTTACTGACCACAGGACTAGCATGCTTCAGCCTCACCAGACAGGTGAGAGGTGTCCTGTGTGGCTATCAGTACATCCCACATGGAAATTCATCTGAAATGCTTGTATCACAAAAGTGATGAAGGGAATTAAAATGGCAGGGTGGCTGGCCTATAAAATAGTCAAAAATTCCAATAACTTGATTGCAGTTGAACTTTATTTTTAGGATGTGACTGACAGGGGATGATTGAGTAGTGCTGTGTCCATTTAGCTCTGATGGACCCAGTAAAGCAAGGTGAAGACACTGACAAACGGATGTCATTGCTCGCTGACGCCAATATTCTGGTCCTGTATGGCATTTGTGACACACAATGATCCAAGTGTCATCTTTTGCTCATTTTTTTATGGCTCATTTTTCTTTTTTCTGGTTCTTCTGCCTCTCAGCTCATGACAGAAGGAGGATAAAATGCCACCCCAGGATACTTCTGTAATAGTCCCTATTGTGCTTTTCTTTTTCCTTTGAAAGTATGAAAGCATTTAAACGAACTCAGGTATTACTTGGAGACTGCAAAAAGAGGTACCGCAAGGAAGAGGCTGAGCACCAGTACTGGAGTGCTTGTGGGTGCTGATTCTGAACCCGCCTGTGAAGATAAGGGCAAAAGATTAAGCCAAATGAAGCTGACGAGAACCACCTTATTTCGCAAACTCAGTGCCCCCCGTGCTTTTGCACAGTTTGTTTTCTTCCCTTGTCAGTGAGGGGATGTTTTGTTTTCTCTGTTCCTTTGAATTACAGTTGTGATTCAGCTGTCACAGCAATGTGGATTTGGGGCAGTAGAAAACTGCTGTGCACTAATGCTTACTGGACTTGACCTGCTGACCCATTATTTTGCAGAAGATGGCTTACAGCTTTCATTCATGACCTGAACTGGCCTAATTATTGCAATTCTAAGAGAAGAGTAGCATCATTAGGGTCCTAGTTTACATTTGCTTGTTCCTCTTCTGTAGGTCCCCAGCAATGAAGAGAGATTGCAGTGCAGCGTTCTCCGGATTACTGTGCCACCTCTGTTGAACTGGAGCATCAACCATATAAATCTTGTGTAAGCTTCTGGCCCCATTTCAGCCAGTTCACGTGTTATCTGAAGTGCACTCAGCAGCAAAGCGCTCTGGAGGCTGTTCTTTTGGATTTTCTGTTAGTGCAATGCAAGGCGACGCAAATTTGAATTCACATCAACGACACCATCATGTTTGCCATAGGTAATTATATGCAGACATATTACGTCTTCCTCTAGAATGTACCTATGGATGGTCTGCAAACAACACTGAAGTTTACATCTTAAAGGTAAGGTTTTTTTAAAACGTGGCCCTATGCGTATGTGCTCTCCATTTTGCTTGCTTAATTCAGCTGTCAAATTCTAACGTCTCACGTTCTCCCAGACAAAACCATCTCTCCAAATTGCCTCAAACTGTGACAGTAAGTCACAATGTCGATTCTCCTAGCTAGCCAACTGTGCTGCTTAATTAGGGTGCCTTTCCAAATCACCTTCGGTAGCATCGTTGTAACATATGGGATGAGGTTTAGCTATGTGGTCCGAACCCAGAAACAAAGCTTAGCGCTAATTGTCTGAACACACGGAGACCCACAGCACAACGGCGTGGGACGTCTGCTCCGGCCTCCAGTCCTCTGGGACAGGCACGGAAAAGCTTTTTGCACGTGGCCCTGGGGAAGAGAAAGGGACAAGTTTGCTGGGGAAAAAAAGATATATATATATATATATATATATATATATATATATATGTATGTATATCTGTTTCCTGTCTTTATTGCACTGGGGGTGGAGAAACCAACATTTCTCTACTCTCTCCTTGGACATTTTTTCAGATAAACAGCCGCCTTTCTTCTCCGTGCAGGCCCACTGCTCAGCTTCGTTTAGAGAAGCAGGAGTTCAAAGTGCGCCATGGGCTTCAGAGGGAGGAAAAGTGGCAGAAATCCTCCCAGGACAAACAAAAGGAAACCACAGGACTTGATCCAAGGAGCTCCGTGAATCCAACATGCGTATGAGTTGAGTTGCGCCGCAGCCCAGCTGAAGGGTATCGAAATGAAATCTTCTCCAGGAAAATCTCCATGTTAGCACTATGGAACTTGAAGGTAGGATGTACTGGGTGTATCTGATCGGTTCATTACTTGTGATTCAATCACAGTTTCTTTCAAAAGTAACTAATATTGAGTACACATGAAGCCGTATTTCCTTCCTGCCGTGGCACATGCTCAGCAAGTTTTCCTTCAGCCACTTCATGACCCTTTCCCTGCCTCCCCAGCCCAGGAAAGCCGTGCTCAGTGTGACTAATCCAGCACAAGATTCGCAGCTGTAAGCGGGGTTTCAGTTCAGTTAGCAATAGACTTCTTCCCAGTGACTTGTTTCCACATCCCAATTCAAATTTCAACCCTATAATACTGATGCTGTGGTTTTTTTGGCTGGTTTTTGGTTTTTGCATTAATATATCTGCTCAAAGAGAATAGATGTGATCTACAGATCCCCAGTGGGATTACTGAGAAAGGTCACACACAGCCCTGCAACTCAGCTCATCCCCCATCTCTCATTTCGTCCTGACATGAGCAAAGCCTGTATTTTAATATTATTTGTTATATTTAGGGCAGTTGACCCTCCTGGTCAGACTCGGGGATTAGGAATTCATTTCGCCAGGCATTATGCAAAAATACAACAAAAAATTGCCCCTGGCTCAAACTCTGTAAGTCCACTTGCACGTAATTGTAAAATCAGGACCAGAATCTGAAGGGAACTAAAAACAATTGGTGCGAGCAGGCGTTTTTGGAAGTGTGAGACAGTGATGGCTCCTCTGGCAGTGCTGGTGTCCTGCACCAAACGGGAGCGCCCGGGAGCAGCGGGAGCGAGCCCGGCTGCTGTCCCCCGAGCCCGGCTGCTGTCCCCCGAGGGACAGCAGCGCTGTCCCCCGCCAGCCCTGCGGAATGGAGGAGTCACTCGGTCACTACAAGGAAGGAAAACCACGCGGCTTAAAGTGACCAGTTAGTAATCAATTCCTGCTGTGGAAACGTTTGTCTTAGCTGTATGGGAGGAAAAACGAGAAGAGCGCGTGAAGAAAAATAAGCATTGCTGCTTAACTGGAAAAAACCAGAAGTTCATTCAAAAATGAATAATGGAGCCAGCGTGGTACGAAATTCAGCTGTTTTAAAATAATATCTACTTTAATTGCATCAATCTTTTAAAATAAGCATGTGAGCATAATAACTTTTCCTTCCATTACACAGCTTTCTGTGTGTGTTTTGAAAACATTTTTATCTGGTTTGCTTTCACAGTTTCAGCTTTAAAGGTCGTCTGGTTTTATCAAGATGCCATTCCGTGCATTCTCGGTGGTATTGACAGCATGCGGTGGGTGATCTTCCTCCAGCAACCGGACATGGTGTATGCAAACAACCCCAAAATAATGGACATTCCTTTTGCATTTTAATTTAGCACTGTTTAACTGATACACTTTGCATATGTGTTTAGAACACAAAGAACAGCTCTGGCCTCCTGAGTGGATTCTGTCACTGGGTTTCAGCAAGTAAATCAACTCCCTGATCCTCAGAAAGAGGACGACTGAGCGCAATAAATGCTGCAAAACATGAAATTGTGAGTTGAAAATGCAGTGATACAGAGAATAAGGCTAAAACATCTCTGAGATGTTAAAGAGCGTGTTGATAGCTGCATGCATGGAAGACGATGAAGTTCATCCGTATTGAGATAAAGTCATTCGCTTAATGTTTAGGAGTATTTCATACCCTCTGTTTTCTCTCCAGAAAAGCTTTCAGTAAGTCACAATATAAATATGGTTTGTCAATGAACCATAGGCCTGGACCGATACCCTTCCTGCTGCAGGTGCTGTAATAACTGAAAGGTATTCTCATAACTGTGATAAGGACAGGGGTGTTTTTTTCATTTATGCAAGTGAAAGGTGCTGTTGTCATCTGATGAGTTGACTGAGCTTTCTGTATTTGTGGCAAAAATCCGAATATTCCTACGGCATCCTGCAGTCAGCAGTTTCACAGCACTGGATATTTGCAAAAGAGCCTCCACATTATAATTCGGTGACACATAAATCTGCTGCTCCCTAACTTCCAGCACTGGCCTTTCCAAATCCAAAGTTAAATGGATTCTACCCCAAGAGCTGAATCGTCACCTCAACTGTAGTGCTTGAGAGATTTGCTGTTACTGAGGAAACTGGTCTCCTACATATTTTTATGGAATAATTTCCCAAGGATATATCTTCAGTGTATGGGTAATACAGTATATCACAACATTGTAGCTTCTGGACAGTCCAATAGAGATGTAATCTTATTTTAGCAGAAATCTGGATGCTCATAGAAATCTGGATGCTCTGTGAAATGGATAGGAAACCTGGTGCAGGTATTGTTTGGTATCTGAAAGTACCTTCACAGCTCATTAGCTTACAGCAGTGACTTCAGCAGAGTCCCCTCCTCCATCACAGTAACTCCATCCTCCTCCATCGCAGTAACTCCATCCTCCTCCATCGCAGTAACTAACTCCATCCTCCTCCATCGCAGTAACTCCATCCTCCTCCATCGCAGTAACTAACTCCATCCTCCTCCATCGCAGTAACTCCATCCTCCTCCATTGCAATAATGCTCGGGCCCTTTTCTGGTGAGCAACGTTTTTTTTCTTTGTGTAATAGTAAAATAAGAAAATGGCACCTGAGGGTGGTGACTTTCCACTGCATTTTAGGCCTCCTTAACCCACATTCATAGCGTCCTGCATGCACAAAGGATCTTAGTCACAATACCTTAATCTATAGTTATTCATGGTCGCAGTGAACTCCCTGGTACCAGCACCACTCCTGCACCCCGATGTTGGCCTGGTTTTTGTCTTGGATCATTGTGGATAGGAGGGAAAACAGTAAATCATGTATATTATGTAGAGTAACCCTGTTCTACCCATCTCCCCCTTCCCTGAGCACACTGGAAACCAGCAGCAGACACCAGTTCCCCACTCCTGTTCTCACCAGCTTCCTCTTGATCTTCCATAATTGCTCTTTTCTCCCTGCAACTTGCACAGATGTAGATGGACATGGGGGACGCTTTGCTGCTGAGCAGGATGAAATATGCACCTCTGACAGACATGACTGCAACTTGCACTGGCTTTCAATTGCAGCAGAGTGTGAAAACTGGGCAGGGACACGTATTCACCTGGGCAGGCGCAGTGAAGATCGCCATTCGCTCTGTTGCTTCCGATACACTCAGCACAGACGCTGCCAACATGAGTGGCTTTTCTTCAGCATCACTATTGTGCTGTGCAACACAGCTGTGATGTTCAAATGTTATCACAAGTACCGTTCTTGCCATACCTGCACTAGCCACTCATATCAAAGAGGCTTTTCAACACAGACCTGCAAACAATCTCAAATGGGACCTTTCCCTGACCTGTGACAAGCAGGTGCACGTCTTACCTGTCACACGCTGGGATGTGCAGCTGCCTGGGGCGCGATGCTCCAGGCTCACCTTGGCCTATCAAGAAGTCCAGTCCGCAGCCGTTTTGCTCTGATAAGCGAGGCCGGGGACCTTGCCTGGCAGTCTGTCTATTTGTAGATGCGCTGCATGGACTCAACCCCATGTGTATGCTCAGCTCTCACCCAGATAAAACAGCCTGTGATGAATTCCCAGTAAAGAGCAGCAGTGTGAACAGGGGTTGGAGGACCAGCTCCAATAACTCGAGAGGCACTTGAGGCTGTCAGGAAGACGCGGCCATGCGTGAGTCCCCGTGGGTGTTCGGGAGGCTGCTGCTCCTGTAGCAAACTGTTCTCTCTCACGACGAGCACTCTGCAGGCAAAAGACACCAAAGCAGGTCAGGTGCCAAAACCACCCCCCCCTCCCTTTATTCAGTTTGCCAGATACAGCTAAATAATGAACTGCATTCATTTAGTACAAGTCTCTCTTACCTCATGTCTGATTCAATGTAATAGAGGTACTAGAGATAAAATGGGTGCAAATAGTACTTCATGTAATCCAGTGGTACACAGAACTCAATACACTAATAATGAAAGCAGCTTTGGTCATGTACAGATTGAAACACACAGAAACCAGATGATATAAATCTTTCACTTGCAATGGTATGTATATTTTACCTTATTTATTAGGTAAGATTCACGCGTGTTCTGTTTCCTGTTTATTGTGATTCAGTTCCTTTGCTGTAGCCTCAGAGTCTATAGAAAGAACTATCATTCAGGGAAAGCAGAACGTTGGGGTTTTTGGAGCCCCAGTAGCTGAAACAACAGTAACTCACCCTCCAGAACATCACCACCACCACCTGGCATTCACAAATGTGAATGGAGGAGTTCCGGCACATACTGCAGACCAAATGACACTGTCATTTTTTTTCCTGCCAAAATACACGTGAAAGAGAAACAGAATGAAAGATTTCAAGGAAGATCTAAAGCAGCAGGAAAGCTCAGGGCACAACCTGAATAAACAGTGGCACTGTGGTCTTGCTGAGAGCCCGAACAGAGAGCTCTTCTTGGCTCGGCGCTGGCACGGGGGCTTGGTGTTGTGGATCAAATGACTTTCTCATAGTACTTGATTTCTGTGCTAAGAATTAGGATTTTATGTTATTTTCAGATAAACAGAACTACATTGAACATACTTGACGCTATCGTAATTTTTTTCTTCTTAAGGAAACAATAAAGTTTTGACTAATATTTAGGGGTAAAAAGAAGTGATGTTATTGAATACCTTACCATATCAATTTCCTGTTTTGTTTGATGGGATGACTATGATTTACAGGATTTCTTTATGAGACCCAATTAAATATAGAATTTATAATATTCATGCAGTTTCTGTGCCAAATATACATAGTGCTGATACAGCAGGGATCTCAAAATATCAAGCACCTGCTTGGAAGGAACAGCATTATGAATACATCTCCTTAAACAATAATTCATCATACTCAGAAGCCTAAAGTTAAGCTGCTCTAGAGCCAACACAGCTGCTTTATCATCTTATTTGCGGGATACTGCTGACTTACAGTGCTGGATCTGATTCTTGCCACTCATGACTAAGACTGAATTCCAGGATTTAGAAGCCAGAGAAGCAGCACTGACTTTGCCATGAAGGCTCGTGGCTTTCAGAGGGGAATCCGAGCTGTGGATGGTGTGTCCGCACTGCTCACATAACACACCAGGCAATCGCATCGGTCAGATCAGGGAACCATCCGAAGCTGATGTGTTCACAGAGCCTGGGAGAACCTTCGCAAACCTCACCGAGGAATGCAGGGAAATCGTCCCTCTCCACCAGGATCCTCATCCTTGATCACCTCCCCCCAGAAAAGACGGTTATGGGCCAGGGTGTTCCCTAATTAAAGTCAGCTGAGGCGCCAGCTCAGCGCAGTCGAGACGACACCTTTTTCCCCAGGGAAGACTGCTCTGCTCAGAATAATGAAATTAATTTTAATCTGCATGACTTCCTTGTGAGAGGACTTTGATCTCACATAATTTAGGTTTATGATATTATTTTTCCAGACAGGCAGCACTATAGAAGCGAGAGAGCCTGAGAGCACTCACAGCCCAGCTGGGAGCACCTGCGCCCAGTTCAGGATATATATACGTGAGCAGCATACGTGGGATTCTGGGGTACAAAAAACCAGCACCAAGTACGGCAGTGGTTTCCAGTCCATTTTCACTGCATGGAAGCAGAATCCTGCTGTGCCCATTCCAGACAGGTGTTGGTATAATTGGTCCTTTATAGCTCAGACTTTACAGCATCCCTTAGCAGCCAGCTTCCCTGATTAAGTATACTTCATTAGGAAGCTTTTCCAAATCTCTAATTGAAACCTTTGCTGCATGTGGAGCCACCACTTTTCCTGCCCCTTTGGTGACCAGGACAATATTTCAGAAACATTCTCTTTGCAGACTTCTTGATAATTAGAAACCTTTATCATCAGGTCTTTTCATTTCAAAGCTCTACAGATTCACCACTTGACAGTTTTTGCTTACAAAAAGTAAATTTGTTTAAACTTCTTTCTAATGCCTGTTGCTCTCCTGGGACCAGAGATACTTGAGCCCTTTCTGCCCCTGTTCACCAACGGAATGTATTTCAGACGACTGCTGCTGTGATGTGGGCACTGAAAGCTCTATCAGTCAATACTGGCCTGTCTGATGCCTTATGAACGTTGCTGAACTTCTTAGACGTATTGGGATTAAAGCCTCCTGAGGAATTTGAACTAGAGTATGAGCAAGTCTACCACTGCAAAATCAACCTGTTGAAAAATACCAATCCTACCAGTAGTATCCACACTTCAATACAGTTGCTTATAGTAAAAATAAATAATTAAAAAAATACATTAAAAAGAAAAAACCCACAAAACCCAAAGAAACAAAAGCAAACACTCTGAGCAAGAGCTTTTCCAGCCCAGTGCGGGGTTTGCAGGGCAGCTCTGGATGCCACAGATGCTTTGAGAGCATGATTGCTGGGCAGCCTTTAAAAACCACCCTGGACCAAACAGCTCAGGCCTCTTTCTATTAAAGTCTGCGCCACTGTGAAGGCAGCGACCGCCCTCGTATCTCCACGAAATAACCCTTCGGGTTGGAACAAATAAGGAGTGTTTCATCCAGACTGCTATTGCCTGAAGTGTAAAAATAGATTGAGGGCTGTTTTCCGAAACAAAATGCTGAGCATGGCAGACTTGGGACGGGGCGAGAACAGAGCAAGAAAACCTCAGATTTGTTTGAGATACAGGGAGATTTGCTTATCTAATCCAAACCCCTCTTGTCAGCATTTTCATCATCTCACATACCGTCCCGCGGTACCTTTTGCTCCCCGTCCGCTGGAGGGTTGGTTCGGGATGGTTCTCTGACGGCTGCAATCTCTGCCCGCTGCGTTCCACTGAACCTCCGTTTCAACGATGCAGAAAATTAATTAGGGCATTTTATTTCCTTCGCATGCAGACCTAAATACTGTTTCCAAGGCTGCAAATACGGTACCTCTGTAAATGAATAAACACAAAATTAGACTTCTTTTGCATGATTTCTGAAGCCGATAGCAAAAACAACCGTGATGGGACCTCGACACAGAATCTGCTCTTTTAACCATACTCGAAAAACTTCTGTGTACCAATTACAGAGATTACATTGCTCAAAGTGATGCAGAGAACTAAATAATCAGGCAAATACACGAACCAGATGTCAGTTCATCAGACCCAGGGAAGCAGTACTCCGCGGTGAATGGAAGACGATCTGTGGGATGTCCATTGGCTCAGCCGTAAACTTCCTTCCCGTCATTGTTTTTTTCTGTGGCCTTTTTGCTCATGAGTAGCACAGATCCCTCCGCTGCACTCGGCGCAAGAGCCCAACGATGGGTTGAGCTGGGCTGGCGGGGACGTGCAGCGAGGAGGCTGAGGCTGAGTGTGGGACTATCAATGCTGCGCTCACCTCACCCGCTCCACTCATGCACCGTGCTCAAACGTTTCAGTGCCAGTAGGACAAAATGTGGATTTGTGTCTTTAGCTTCACTCATGAAAATCTGTACGGTTCAACAAGCCTTTGGAAATCCTAGCCATATGCAGGTTTTTAGAAGTCATGCATTTCACCAGATGAAAACCTTTGCCATATTAGTACTCCGCTACTGAAAAATACTTGTTTCTACCCATATCTAATAAATATATGGTTGAAGCTCAAGTTGATCTAATGTGAATTCATGCTCAGCTGTGCATGTGATGTTTGGATATGAACATCCTTTTCACATTGTACAATACCACCCCACTGCTGTTGTGTCTTCCCTCAGCCTTAGTTGTGTGTTGTTATTGTATCATCAGCTCAGTGGCTGACTGGATAACTTAAAATGTCTGCACAAAATTCCCCTCTCTTTAAATTGGGCTAAAGATGTCAAAGTGTATCTATGTTTAGTCCAGTTAGATTTCTTTGACCGAGCTAACTTGCTATGAAACGGTACAGTTCTTCCAAAATAGGCCAAGAAGTATTCCATCACGTATTGTTGGCAAGTTTAAAACAATAAACCAAATAAAAGCCAGTTCCAGACTCTGCTTACCTGGAAATCCCCTGTGATCCTGGCTGAGAATTATTGCAGTTGGTACACAAGTTCTGCACTGCAAGAGAGCACTAAAGAAAAATGCATCCCTGCTCACAATTCCAACCTGGAGCCACTTTCTGCTCGACCCCAAGTGCGCGCTGAATGCTCTGCCATCATTTCAGTCCTTGTCTGCTCCATCTGAATCGTAACAGCTGCAGTGACTTCAATAGAGTGATGAGCATTTATTCTAGCAGGAAGTCCTACCCAAAATCTTTCCTAACTGTAAGATCACTCTCGCTGCTGAACAGGATATTCCACATGACATTATGCTAATGTAGTGGCATATTTTCAGCAAGCACAGTTGAGTAATTCATCAACAGCACCATGGTGACAGCGGTGACCACAATCCCCTCGCTCAGCCTTGCAGCACATCTTCTAACTGTCATTGCATTTTTAAGTCCTCCACAGGTACTTTCTCTTCGTGGCCACAGAATTAACAGATCTGTTACACTCCATGAATAGGAACTGTATTCTCAAAAAGGTAAAATACTAGTTAGAGAAGACTCTATCTGGAGACAGTTTAATCTAGGAAAGGCTCATTGTAGTGTGGATATTTCATGGAATCATGAAGTGCATTTAAATAAGAAAATGGCAGGTAGGGGAAGAAGACAAATATTTTTACTATGCCTACTATTGTCTTCAATCTTTAAAAAATTAAAAACAACCCCAAACCAACCATTTGTGTCAAGCCACGCACAATACTACGGCAGTGGAAGATCAAGCAAAGAGGCATTTTTAAAACGTTTGGGCTCTGTTTAGTAGGTGGGTGGTTCCAATTGAACATCCCTGGGCTGGAGATCGCCTTGTATTTCCAGAACCTGTTTTCACGCTCCCCGGTCCGCACGGGTGCCCGCTGCCCAGGCTCACCTCCTGTGCCGTGCAGAGGGTAAGAGGTGACAGAGGACACATCCCCGCGCAGCAAACACAGCCTGCAGACAGCAGCTTCTCTCAGCATCGCGTGGCAATTATTTCTGTGTAACAGGCAGTCACCCGATGACCCTCTCCTCAGCGTGCACCGCTTTCCCTGTCAAGTGTTAATCCCGTTGTTAGCGAGTCAGCTGCACATTCATTTAGGACGGCTAATGACTTACACTGGTCCTTCTCTGCATGATTTCAGCGGACGTGTAATTAGAGGTGAGCGGAGCCTTCAGAGGTGCAGCAGCCGCGAAAGCCGGGGGCAAAGTCAAAGTATTTGTCTAATTTTGCAATCGGCTGTTTCAGTGAATGAAACCATGTGGTCACCTGCACACAAAGGAACAGAAAGTACAAAAGCCAAAAATCAGCCTTTAAAAAGAAATACATAACAAATTGGATTGCCTGGCACTCACAAAGCTCTGAGATGAAAAGGAATGTGTTTCAAAATATTTTTGTCCGAGGCGCCAGGGAGCACGTTGTAAGATAAATGCCCATGAGGAACCTGTTCTTCTCACAGAGATTGAAAAAGTATCTAGAGGTGAAAAGCTTTGTTTTAAAGTGCTTGAGATCCTCAATCATTAGTAGAAAAAGTGTGAGAGCTGGAAAGCAATAAAAAAAAAAGATATGAAGGTGAAATGAAGAACTTTCCGTGTGCCACAGCTCTGGCTGAAGGTTGGAGGGTTTTTAATGAAGCCAGCGCTGCCTGCCAGACCTCAGGAAACACCCTGCAGCCCTTACACCAGGCGAGGCCGTCCCTTTCAAGTCCAAGGGATTTTTGCGTATGCATTAGTATCACAGGATGAAGTAGAAAAGTACAACAGAGCCACAGGCCTGATAGATTTTAGATGGAGAAACAAACAAAAACTCTTGTAGCTCTTGATTTCTGTGTATGTACAAAGTACAGAGAAGGGCCCGTTTTGCTCTGAGCTGTCGCTCCGGTTGCACCGCGCAGGGTTTGTGGATGAGAACGGATCCCAGCGGGAAGCGCCGGCTGGACCGGCTGTCACTTCTGGCGCTACGGCACCGCTCTCCATAGAGATCATGCAAAGGTGCATTCTTGGGTGACACGTTTGCATTAAATAACACCTACTCTCAGTTACAGAGCAGCCTCGGTGTGATGTTTTTAAGGAATTAAAAAAATACACTTTCCCTAGTGCTTTGAATTCAGGTGCACAATTTCATTGAAAATTAAAAAATAATTAATAATTGTTTTAATTCAGGCTGGGCTTATGAGCTAATATCTCTCACACACTTGTCTAATACAATTATAAACATAATTTCATGCTTAATGAAATATAAATGAAGCAATTGAATGGCATGCCACAACGAAATTTCCCTATCAGTCAGTTGCCCTCCCAGCCCCTCCACCTTCAGTTGGTTATTTGATTTGAAACAGAGCTTGTGTTTTGGAAAGATGTGGTTCACACCTGCAAGCAGCGGGTCATCCTTTACGTCCAGTGATGGTGAACTGCCACCACGATTCATACCGGCTGCCTTATCACCAGCATGAGGCCATTACAACCGCAATTTCTTCCACGTTTTCACTAGCAATGTGAAAAACCTCGCGTGCCATTGCATGGATTGCAGCTACAAATAGGTAATACTGTAAAATAAATACTTACTAATTTCTCATGTACACATTCCAAGAGCCTCAGTGGTGTCCGTCCTCACTGCGCACCTACAGAGCGGGAGGGAGAAGGAAAACTCATCCCTTTTATCAGAGCTGTAACAATCCCGACGAGGGGCACGGGGGATCCACCAGACTGAGGAAAGCTTGCTGGGGCTTGGCTCTCTGCAACTATACATACGTTTTATTTTGCTGGGGTTTGGATATAATTGAACCAAAGTTTGTTGGACACTTAGCCCAGGCTTGCTGAAAGCTTCAGACAACTCCAATCCAGGCAGTTCTGCTTGGTTCAGGTTTAATTATGAATGGTTCACTCAGCCTCAGTAATGACTCGTATTCACTAACCATCCTGTATATGAGATGTGACAAAAGTGCAGTTCAGATACACAAAGCATAATTATTTAATGATGAAGTAAAGTTGATTAGGAAGCCTTTAAGAGCTATTACACTCTTAGTAGGGTGTTTTGCAGTCACTGAATAAATGAACATAATTCTTAAAAGCTATATAGCTCCTGCTGCTTTTTAAAATTATATGTAGCTAACAAGTTAGTAGAATTCTATGTGCTACAACAAAGAGTACACAGAATTCAATGTACTGCCACTAAGAATAAGGGAAACTATTCTTAGCAACTATCCAGGCTAAAAATGATAGAACTTGCATAGCCAGTAACAATCATGAACCTACGAAATCAAGCTGTAAAGCCTGTGGCATGATCTGGAAACCCAAGCAGCTCAAGAAGGATATCTGCTTTAAAAATACACTCTTTCCTTCTGGATTCTTTTTTTTCCCCCTCCGTAAGATGTGCAAGACTGAACAGCATGAGAACAGCATGAGAACGGCTGTGCCACCCAAGGGCTGCATTTCTATATTATGTTGCTGTGTTCCAATTATGAAATTGATCCATGGATAAAAATCCCTCAAGGGTGGCTATTAATGAGATTGCCTGCTCTTAGTGCATCCACTAATAAGATTAGGTATGCATTTATCCGGAGCACAGATAAACCAATGACAAGTTCGTGCCAAGATAAGACAGTTTTGAAAGGCAATTAAACGTGGGACATAATGTGCGTGCATATGTCTGTGGGAGGCTGCAGAATGGAGAGTTGCTTTTCATCTGCAGAAGCACTGCTGAGTGTGACAGGTAGGGAGAAACAGGCTTTTCACAGCGGGGAAATTAAACTTGAGCTTAAAAATCAAAATATTTGAGTTTGGCATTTACAAATCGGGTTTCTAAAATGTGCAGCCTCGCCTTCTTGGCTTTTCCTTCACTTACAGAAGGTTTGGAAACACCTTTGACAACTACCAGCTGCCCGGTGAGACAAGACTTGCATCGCCACAGTTGGACGTGTACCGCGCGGGAGCTCAGACAGCAGCGCCGCAACAGCGAGACGCTCCCAGCGAAAAGGCCTCCATTATTTCCTGCAGGATTTGCAGTAGAAATACCCGTGTCATAGTCACAGCACCACGTGGGTCGCAAACGCTTGCGCCAGGGATTAAACCTGGAGAGGCTGGGTGGCGCTGGAGGAGCAGCCAAAGCAGCACGGAGCTCGGCACATGCAGAAATGCACATTAAGGCAATGGCTCTCACCACATTGCACATCGTCTCTGTCCCCATATCATGTCCATCACTTGGTTACTCATCACTCTCCTGCAAGACGGCTGAAATGTCTCCTAAAATCTTATTTTTACAGCGCTGGGAAAAGTTTATCCTTCTTAAGCTGTTATTACTGCGGTTGCTCAGGATATTGTTTGGTTGTAGCATCTCCAATAATTGGTGTACACAGAGCGCAGAGGCCAGAAATCCCTCCAGAAGCAGAATCTTCTCTTATACATAAACAACTCAAGCTCAAATCAAATTTTGAATTACTGGGCTGATTAAATAGACCTTAAGATCCTGCCTCTGCTTCGTGTATCTGAACCAGAGCCCATTAGCCCCAGCCTGCGCCTGTGCGGTGAAGCCCTGGGCGCTGCATGGGACGTTACCGGGCAGCGGGAAAAATGTGACCGGGGAGGGCAATTATAACCCCATTTCTGGAGAAGTCTCTGGGGAGATAACACAATGACTACAGCATAAAGGGTGCAAACAAAGGTAAACACCGACACCATTTGTGCTCCCTCCAGTTTTCGCCGGATCGCCGTGCGAGGGAAACGAGAGCAGCCTGGGGCGCCCGCGCCACATTGCCTGGCGACTCTTTAAAGAGAGGTACGAAGTGAGCGGGCAGCACTGCAGCAATGAGCACGGGCGCCTGACGCAGGACACTGCAAGAGCTCCTAAAGGCAAGAGTAACGATGATTTGTAGTAACAGTGTGCCTTCAACAGTCCCGTACTCCAGAAATATCAGCGTTTCAATGATGTGTGAAGTAAAGGAAACTGAGTTCCACAGGAAATTCCCTTCTTCATTTTTTAAAATATGAAAACCTCCTGTTCAATTGTCGAATATCCAAACTTCTTTAAATTACTTGAGAAATTTGGGTATTGGACATTTCGTCTACATGTAATTGAAAGGGATAAACAGACTTTCACTATATATTCACAGGCCTCAAAAGGATGGCTGTAAGTTTTTAAACATCCACTGAAGGGGTGTTCTGGCTCTCAAGCGGTGAGTACAGAAAGAAGATGCAGGAGACGTGTGTGACTGGGGAACTCCTGAATGTAGCCATGTACTTTTATGAGCCTTCTGTTAAGAACTTGCAAAAAACCATATGGTATCTATTAATATATTTAGCATTTCCTAATTTATTCACAGGTAATTATGTGCTTAACTTATTCAAAGTTCTTAGCTGCAGAAAGCTGATTCATTTCCACCTCTCCAGCAAAACACCAGGATGCCTTCGCTAGCCCATCTCATTTGAGAGAAGCTGTGCTTATGGCCAAGGGAAGCCACCCTGCTCCTGCTTCACTCAAAAACAATGCACAGCCTGCCTTTCTGTTTAAAAACCTCATTACAAAATACTAAGAAATGCCGTAACTAGGTGAGCGATGCTGGCGTGAGGTGCTGGTGCCACCCGGCTGCCCAGGGCCTGCCAGCGCAGGCGGGTCTCGCGGAGCCTGTCCCGGTGTCACGCGTGGACACACGGTGCACAGCAGCACCGTCAGCTCTCCTAACAGATATTCTGAGTCATCAACTCAGTTCTGCCTCTCGGGGTGTGCAAAATCATGTATCTTCTAAATGAGCATCCAGGATTTCCTGGTGGGCTGCAAGGTGTCTGGGCTCTTTTTGAAAACTGGCACTTTTCTTTCTGTGTCCTTCCTCCCCTGTCGCTCCTGTAATCAGGATCCCGAAGCGTGTGCTTTCTGATGAGGATGAAGCCATGACCCATGCATGATTGCAGGAAATAAGCCTTTCAAATACGCCTAAGTGCTCTGCTTGTTTGAAGTTACCGATCCTTAAAATAGATGTCTGAAAAAATGTGTAATTTCAAATGTTTCTGCAGATATTGTTCCAGTATGTGTAACAAGGAGACACATCAAGCCAAGTTACATCAGTTATGCTCCATTATATCATGAACTGAGCCAAATGAATCAAAATATACAGTAATACTTCAAATAAAAATGCAAACCTTATAGAGTTTCTTTCCCTAGTTACCACTTACAAAGCATTAAAATACTCAGCTTGATCTGGAGGGTTTATTTTAGCTATTTATGAGAAATCTTTTCACTAGGAAAAGTATTTCATGTATTGTGAGAAAGTGTGAACAACTGTTCCCTGCTTCTGTTACCAATATCATTCATGACTGGAAAGCCCAGCAGGGTATCCTCCACCTCCACCGCGGCCCATGTCCGTTCCGCTCACCTCACACGGACGTTTCTTCCTTCCAGACCCGCCTGGTTTTCCTCATCTCCATCCTCTCGTGTTCTTTCCAGGGCCGATCACGAGTGGGGTTTGTGAGCTGGCGCACCACAGGATGCTCCGCCTTTACCGAAGTTCTCAGCCCTCTCACGCCTGCGTGCGTGCAAACCTACCAGAAAAACATTTCAGTCACTTCTACAGCAACGATCAAAGAAAAATCACAAATGCAATGGACTTCAAAGACAAGGGCAACGGCGCAGACCCAGCATGCACGACATCGGCGAGATCTGAACTCAATTGCTTAAAAGCAGCTCCCAGTTTGCAGCACTGGTTATCTGAGGGAGCACGAGCTCTGCCAGGTCCAGGGCTCGTAGCCGCACGACCGCAGAGGTGGGAGAGGAGCGGGCTGTGCTGCAGGTGGGTTTGCGTTTGACAGCATCTACCGGGGCAAATGGCTGTAGCCTTGAAAAGCTGCAGCTCCTTAGGGCCAGCACAGCTCCCCCAGCAGCAGTTCCAATGCTGTAAGTTATTCATTGCCCTAGGTATGCTATTTAAACCCACCGTGCTAATGAGCATCACCAACAATCAAAGGCAATTTTCTGTAGGTGCCTGGGGAGATGGGAGATGGGGGAAGAGGCCGCGTTGCCCCGCGAGCCGGCACGGGCAGGCTGCGAGCTGAAAGTCAGGAGCTTCACTGAACAGAGTTAAAGCTTCAATTTCTGCACATTGTGGTGCCTGCACGATCACGGAGAAATAAATCTTGGTTAAATTTTTGATGAGCTTTCGGTTGCTCTAAATAATTAACTAGGACCTCTCTCATTTGAACACGGGTGCAACTTTTCATGTTTCAGACACTTCCTGCCTTAGTCACAAGGGAATTGCTCAAATTATTCAGGTCACTTCATATGTTTATTTATTTTCAACGTCTCTAGTCAAAACAGATTTTGAACCTTCACACAGGGAAGGGAGAAAGCAGTTTCTTTTTGATCTCGCTCCAGGTAAATCCCCAGGAGAATTACGTGTCTGGTTTCCAATACCTGAGTAATAAGAGATTGATAGGTTTATCAGTTCCAATACAACTTACATACTAATAGTGTGCACTCGTACCCTAAGTCGTGACATTCCCCACGTCCAGGATGTTTCGAAGATGATAGTGCAGGGTATCACAGGATAGGTTTTGAAAGACAGATGCATTAATTAGGATAGTCCTGTATCCCCTCATGTGGAGCACTGGAGACTGAGCCTGCTTTTGACAGGCTGATTGTATGACAGTAGAACTACTGAAATCCATCCTGCTTCACCACCATGTAACAGCACAGAAAATGAGGCCTTCAAACCGCTCATTCTGTCCCTTCATTAAGTGTCAAAAGCAGCTTGAATGTTGTTTAATGCAGAAACTAGGCTATCTTATGAGTATATAAAGTGGGCATTAAGTGTATTAAATACTGGATTCAGTCCCCTAATGAGGGCCTTTGATCTCCTATCATAAGACTCAGATGTGAAAACTGGGCTCTGGAAGCAGATTAGTAAAACAGCTCCTTCCTAACCACTCCATCCCACCGCTGCTCGGAGTCGCAGACTGTGCCTGGACCTGGATACAAAGCCTGCAATACGAAATCAGCAATGTCCGGTCTGCAAGCCTAGTTTCCTGCAAAGCACAAAGAAGGGACACGCAGGGGAGGTGGTGAAAATTTGGCTTCAAGTCATAATTCAGCGCATCTACCTCTGAGCTTCAACATCTCATCCACAAAAATGGGATGACCTGCATCACTCTCTCAAAGGCCCCATGGGAAAACAAACGTATCTGAAACTGCAGAGGGCTTCAGGAATATCCTAGATGCGGGAGCAGATTGTACTCCCAGCTCAATTTCTAACCACGGTTTACCCAGGGCTTTCAAACCTGTCAATAAACGCAGGATTAATGATCTCAGTCTGTGCCAGTTTGTAATTCATGACTTGAGGCACCGAAGCCGGCGAGCTGCTCCAGTCCTACATGACTTTCTTTCTTCTATGGATGGTCACTGCAAAAATCTGAGCCAATTAGTTATCTCCCAGCAACTCTGGTCATTGTTGTTTAGCAGTTATTGTAACCAAGTTTCTCTATGTGCTGTTTTTCACTAATTTGTCCCCTTTTGCAGTGAAAACTGTCACAACTGCTTGATTTAAAATGCAGACTGCCTGAGAAAGAGCCTCCGAGAAGTGACAGGTTCAGAGCAGCACTGTGTGCAGAGGAGAGCGCTTTCAACTGCAAGCAGAGCTCTCATGTTCTGCAATGAGACTGGCAGAGCCATTAAAACTGGACTCTTATAAGATTTTCTTCAAAAAAGTGTCCTTTGCTGCTATCCCTCCCTTTAACCAGTTTCCCTGAATTGTGCATATATAGATAGCCATAGGTCAAAATCAATTTAGTTTTTACTTGATGGTTGTGTTGCCAACACATATACTTGGCCATAAGTACTGAAAGCATCTACCATGATGGAGAAGATCAGGAGCAACAGAATCAGGTATGAACTGCCACAGTTTGGCTGTCTCAACAGTCATGTTTCTTTGCTCCAGCCGAGCATCAAGTCACCAAAGCCTGAGCCAGGAGCACCATCTCGCAACAGAGGCACTGCGAGATCTCCTTTCAGGAAAGCCCTGCACAAAGCCACCAGCTCTGCGAGCGGCTCACGTGCCACAGGAGCAGAGCGCGGTGCCAAAGAGCCCAGGGCACCCGGGCGCCGGAGTCACCAGCCCCGCAGCTCTTTAAGACACGTAAATCTGAGGTGCCTGGGGCCATGGTCCAGTGGTGGACGTGGCGGTGCCAGGACAGCGGTTGGACTTGACGATCTTAATGCTCTTTCCTAATCTAAATGGTTCTATGATCTTTTCCAGTCTTTTCCAGCTTAATTTTTATATATCTACATCCAATAGGCCATCTAGTATTTCTGTTGTCTAGTGCATTGCCATACTTTCTATTTCAGTGCCTCTTGAGTGTGATTTATTAAAACGACAGACCACAGTACCATTTGCAATGCAGGGCTAATTCATTCCCACTTTTTAATACAGTTCCTCACATAATTTCCAGCATTTGAGAGAATATGTATTTATTTTAATCACCGTGTGCTGCATATATAATCTTTTTCCTAGGTGAAATTTCCTTTTAATGGAGGCTGGGGCAGGTGAGAGCAATTATATGAGTTATGTGCACGTTACAGAACAATTTAAAATCAGCTTTCAGGTCAATCTTTTTTAATTATCTATTTCATCAACTGTTTTTGACTAGCGGTTTAAATAATTGTGTTTGCCTCATACATGGAAATGTAATTGCTTTTAGATGGCCTTTATTCCGATCTCCATGTCAGTGCCTTTCCCTGCACACAGCGCATGTTTGCACCTGCCTGCACGGTGACAGATTTGCGGTGACAGCTCGTATAACTTATTTATAAAATGACAAATTATTTCAGAATTTCTTTAAGTTCACAGACTGGAAATACGGAGAACACCTGCTCGCTGCAGAGAGCTGAGGAGGATCTGCCAAGTCAAAGGGAAACTACGTGAATTGGTGAAGAGCACATTCCGTGTGAAACAAAGCCCACGGGCCGTCCTTCTGTCGGTCCACATTTCAGGGAGGGCTCTGCAGTGGACAATGAAGGCAATTTTTTAGCACAAAAAGGGGGAATTATGGGGGACTGCGGTGGGTCCGTGGATTCCCTGACGGAGGGCATGGGAACAGAAATTAGCCTTGAAGATATGAAGGCCTACCCGTGAGAAAGATGGGAGTAAAGGGGTATCCAGAGATGTTAAGGATGCACCCGTGAGAGAGAAGGGAGTAGAAGAGTAACACTGATGACAGCAAAATTAGCCAATGAGATGTTACTGCTGTAACTTGTAACCAACAGTGAAGAGACACACGAATTGGTAAAACTGTATAAAAATGCACTTGTGGCAATAAATGGCATCTACTACTTGTATCCTGGAAGAACTTGGTCTGTGTCATTTGTCCGTCTCAACCACAACAGGCTCCATGGACGTTACATTTTTAGCTACGAAGTCCCTGCTGCTGAAGCCAGAGGTCCCAAGGAGGGTTCCCAAAGGCTCTGGGACATGGAAGCCTCACCTGGAGTATGGAGGAGAAACCGGCTCGTCCTGGGGCTGGTTCAGAGCAGGAGCCTTTGAGTGGCGCCTGGCAGCCCCGCCAGCCAGCCCAGCGCACACGCCCGCTCACCCCGCGCCTCTCACTGTAATTGCAGCAGGACTGTCGCTATGAAACCATCTTGTTAACATAAAAGGATTAGTCCATCAGCAGGCAGCTTCACTAGGTAAGGGAGTCTGGATGTCCAGCTGATGTGCTATAGAAAGAGTAACGAGATCCTCTGACAGCAATTAGTCCTCATTCCCGGCAGTACAAGCAGGAATAAACAAGAGAATTGCCTTGTAGGAGCCATAAGTGGACAGAGCAACTGCTACAGACACAGATTGAATGGCACAACCAGTAAGAGGCACAGAGCACACCAAAAAAGGATGCCAGCGGAGCAGCACACATAGAAGGTGTGTTCTGACCAGCTGCTACTGCAGCAGCACTCAAGAGCACCAGTTTGGGAAAGTCTATGCAGGGCAGGCAGTTTCTATACATGTAGGAGTCACTATAATAACTAGCTGTTGGCTTAACTGTTAGTATGTCTGAATAGAGGCAGCCCAAAACCAGCACACGCTCTTCTGCTGTTGCATTTTTGGTATCTGCAATTTCAAGCCATACCAGTAGTGCTGTTGTTGGTTCATTTTAGACAGCGTGATTCCTGGATCTGCGGCCACAACTGTACTGCCTACTGCGCGTCCTCGCAGCTCAGCACCAGCAATGTTTAGGGGATGTGTGTTAGGACAGATAATGAAAATAATCCGCTATACACCAGCTGATGGTGTGGCCCTGCATTTAAAAAGAAGTTATCACATATACCTGAATGAAGCCTTCCTAGACATGTCCTTCTAATGGACAGATAGCCCATTATGCACCTTTCTCACAAAGTCACTCTCACAGTTGCTTTCATACATAAAGATCCTAATCAATATGACTCAGAGAAGGCATTGGTTTGAATGTAGCACCTACTCATAGAAACTTCTATTTTTCAGCTTCTTAATGGCCTCTTGGTCGGAGGGCAGCTTCTTTTCTAAACTCGTGTGTGGTTTCATATTGTCCAGGTCAGTTACTGGTTTTATTAAGCAGCCCCGTGTAAGCTGGCATTTCTGAGCCGTAATATTCTGTACCGTATTCAGGTCACCAGTGGACCTAAATGTTTAAGCTCTGTGCCAGCTCTGCTTATTACTGTGCACTGGCCAGCCTGCTAGCTCTACGGCAAATTAGACCAAGTCTGGGCCGAACCTGGATTTTCAATGCTTCAACACTCATAATAAAGCAATATAGCAGCATATCAGTGACTAGGAAATGAGCTGTAGAATTGCTGCTGGATGCAAATGTACACAGCATTGACATTTATTTTCCTACCAAGAAAGACTTAATTTTATTTTTGAGAGTGACTAAAATATTGGCATAGTGCTTTGTGCTTTTCAAATTGTCTGTGGCTGAAAAATGAACTATCCCTCGAGGTAAATTAAATGAGCCTTTTTCTTTCTTCTTTAAATCCTTCTGCGAGAAGCCGAGCGCTGTTCAGCTGGAACTGCGCGTAAGTCAGAGATACACAGTTGCTCCTTTGAGTATTGATTTCCCAGGAAGCGTATAGACAAGAAAACCCAGCAGGAATGAAACTAACCAATCCAGACTATCTGCACTGTCAGAAGAAATGCAGCTATTTACTGTGCTTATGGAGGAATATGACTTGGTCAGGCCATGTGGTGATGCACTCAGTAACACAATTACAAGAGTAAGAAGCGAGAAGGGAATACGGGAACGTCCAGAAAGGATGGTGGCAGGAGTCCCACCCCAGAGATCACTCCACGCCTGATACCACGCTCTTAGAAGGCAAAATTTTGGCTCCATTTAGACCCATCATTCTGCTTGCAGCATCCATTTAATTGAACACAGCAGGGTTCCTAGTAGACCTTGTGAATACTGCGCAATGTTTCTCCATCAACACAAAACCCTCTTCCCAGCTTTTGCTGCCTCGGTGGGAGTGCAGTGCACACAGGGTAAATACAGCTGCACCACAACCAGAACTGTCCACGTGGACTCACCTTTCCAAACGTAACCTCGGTGCTGGGACAGAGGCGCGGCCGGTGTCTGCTCTCCTGGCACTGGGCTTGTCCTCTGCTTCTGCACAGCTCTCTATTCCACCTCTTCCCTAACGCTTTCCACTTGCAAACACACTTCCTGCTTGTTCCTGTTGGAGTGTGAACACACGTGTCAGTGCATGAATCTATGCTTTTTTCCGTATATGTGACTGTGTTTGTATTTCACTTCTAATTATTTCCTTCCGGCTGCACTGAGAAGCTGTAAATATTCCAATTTCTTCTGGCACACACAAGCAGTTGTGATTACAGCCGTGCAAGTTCGGAGATAACAGCTGACGCATTCAGTTCTGATCACAACTTCTGGGGGAAGCTTGCCTCTTGTGGGCTGTGTTTGGTAAGGAAAATAAGAGTTCTTCACTAAAGATAACACTGTGTCAGCTGCACTTATCTGGGGATGCGCTGAGCGCTGAGACAGGTGAGCCTAGTGCTGGGACTGAAGAGCACACTGTGAGTCGAATGCTACGAATGTATTTTTAGGTATGTGAGGATCAGGAAGTCACCTTACGTTTTTAAAATAAATTCCAGAAGTTCTGCCTAAATAGTAGAATAATGTAATTAAGGTGAAAATACACTGAAATGGCAGAAAAAAAAATGTATATACTCACGTGGGAAAGATTTCTGCAGCCGCACTCCATATAAACAAGGGTTCATAGCACTTAGTCCTGACACGGTGCAAATCTGAAGAGCACCGACGACCTCGGATTCCTTCATTTTACTTTGAAGTGCAGCCGTATCAGTATCTCAGTTGCATCTGTAGTTTCATACAAAAGCAGCACTTTGATTAGCGACAGGTCATTTGTAAAAAACAATTCACTGAACGAACCTCTCTTTTCTTGCTCTTGTACTGTCTCTGAACGCATTGCAGTTTACATGAATCTGACCCCGTTAAAGAACAGCAGAACTCAGCAGCTGGTGTTTAACGTCTGACACCTGAACTGTTCTGTGGCACCGAAGCTCCAGCGTTGAATGAATGGATAGATAGGTTAAAAGACCAGATAACACGGATGATGGAGATCTCAAAGCAAACGATTTCTCTGACATTTGAAAGGCTTTCCCCTTGCCCAGCCAGCTGCACTGCCAGGATTCAGAGGGGAAGCTGTTCCTGCCTGCTCTGCGCTGCTCAACTTGGCTTCACTGCAGCCACGGCTCTGAAACCGCCTCAGGCACCTGGGAGATCCTCTGCAATAAACCACAGACTGGCTTATCTATTTGCTTTGTGTAAAGTCAGGAAAATTCGTGACTGAAATCAGGCTTCACTTGTTGAAAATAATCACAATTTGTGAAGTGCCCCGTATTTACTGCCCAGCATGAAATCAAAACGCGTGACAGTGAAACGGCTCTTCCATCACCAGTGAAACACAACTACGGGTCTCAAGGGTCTGAGGGCAGGATAAAGCCCTCCCAGGTGCCCGGTTACAACACAGAGATCCCCACCAACCCGCTTGGGCCAGGACCAGCGGCTGGGCTGAGGTGCCAGGAGGTTTACCTGCCTCACCCGGGGCTTTGCCTTCTGCTGGGCACCTGTAACAACGTGTGTGAGCCCCAAAAACCTCTGCAGCAATGGGGAACCCGGAGCCAGCAAGGGCTGGGCAAGCCAGGACCACAGTGCAAACAGACAGAGCCAGCGCCACACCACAAGCTGGGTTTGCCCACAGAGCTCCTGCATGGTTTGTAAAACCGCCCGACCATGAAATGAAGACTTACCGGGAAACAGAGCCACGGTTTCCAGAACTGTTAGTGGGGGTCAATCTCCTGCTTTTGTTCCAGCGAGCCTGGCCGGCAAGACGGCAAGTCACGCCAAAAGCCACACTGTGCAACTGTGGTGTGCACCGAACCTCTTGGATGAACAACAGCCCATGCAGGCCCAGACAGAGCCATTATAACATATTAAGTCAATACAGCATAGAGTCCTTCACATTTTTGTCCTGCTCTGCAGACATTAATTGCATTTATAATAGCTCCAGGGGGCCTGCAGACTAAAGGCAATTTCAATGAACTATCAGAGCTCTTTCTTGGAAAGGACCATTAAGATTGCAGAGCAAGTGCCGTTTGTACAAACTGTGTCACAAACAGTGGAGAGGACTCGCAGTCTCCGTAGTGAAACAGGATGTGAGGCAGCACGCAGTGAGGAGCTCCTCTGAAACCCTCCAGACCCTGGTTCTGTGCAGTATTTGAGGCAGGGCTTAGAAGTAACAGGGTACACAGACAAGCCTCACCGCAAGACCTTTTGGCAAATTGAGGTGGTTTTAATCAAATGGAGCTTAGTAATCAATCCTGTTCTACCACTGCTATTCACAACCATTCACTCCATCTCCACGGAATTACAAAAACAGCTCCCACCCCCTTGGGATTCGGTATTCAAACACAGATAACTCCTATGCGATGAATTGTTTTTAGCGGCATCAGAAAGCTCTGGCACTGCTTAATCTTTTAGTGACTGAATTTAGTGTTTGGCTTTTGAAATGGGGGCATGACCGAGTCCTTACGCTCCAGCAGCACAAGCAGCGGGGACGCGCTTGCGAAGCGGCTCTGCTCCCCGGCGGCGCCCGATCGGGGCCGAGCGCCGCGCCGCTCCCAGGGACGGCACCGCGTGCGGGAAACAAAGCGCTGCAGGAAACTGTGTCTGCAGCATCACAGCTTGTCAGACCTCTCACACCTTTATGGTTGTGAAGAGAGACTCATAGTATGTTTATAAACATGTAGCTAATTTTCAAACGTTGCCTTGGGACAGACCCCGAGGCCCGTTTGAAGAGGCGTGACGGAGGTTCATATGAAAGGGCTGAACAACACCTGCTGGTTTCATACAAGACACTGAAGGTGGTTTTTCTTGCACTGCAAACTGCCCAAGAGAAACTGAGATGAGGCTCTGGGATTGTTTTTCAAGGCTTTAAATGAACTAAGGTTACAATCACACAGTGTTAGTTTTGTCATGTTAAATGCCTTTTGTGTTACATCTTTGCAGACACTTGTAATTCATTTCTTTCATTTTCACCAGCAATGTGAGCTTGAACAAGAGACCTGCTGTAGGACCACAGCAGTAGCAACATAAATAATATAAAACCAACACTGGATGCAGAAAAAATAAAGACCAGCTTAGTTCTTACTTCCACCTAAAACTTACCTGGCAGAGGACATGAAGGGGCATAGAAGTTGCCACTTTTCTGAACCGTGAGAACCGCAGAACAGGGTGCGGGAGTGCACGAAGTGCAGAAGAACCTGCGTCCAGGTTGGTGCTCCCATCCTTGCTGCAGCGCTGCAATGCAATGAACAAACTCTGTAGTGAGATTAAAGGCCAGGAGCAGTACATACAGCTCGCAAAAAAGTAGAAAAGCAGATAAAGCTGCTTCCTATCAACAGGTAGATGTGGTAGCTTTACAGCCCTGTTTTCTGTACAATTTTAGGTCACATGAACAATTTAATAATTTCTTCTGGATCTAATATCAAAACCTGGAGATTGTAAGTACAGCCTCTGACTCTTTCAGAGGGGGCAGATTTTCCACACACTGGAGGGCTGGATGCTCCTCGGACTGGGCACCCACAGTTACAGAGACCGACACCAGGAATTCCCAGCCTTGTTCAACACCCAACAGACCTCTTTGTTTGAATCCTTAATACCACCGTTAGGCATAAAGGTCTGTTAAAATAATGGGGGTTTGGATGTTCTGCCTTTTGCCTGTTTTAAATTATCTTTACAAACCATACAAAAGTCAACTGTCTTACAGTAGCCTTGCGTACGGCAGCCTGGATATACCGTCAGCTCCTCTGCGGGTACCATCTGCACAGCCGAACTCTGTGCCACCCGGTTACCAGTTTGGTCAACTATCCTTCCCAGGCAAAAGCCATTCTCTCTCAGAGAAGCTAATCTCTTTGTAACAGCATTTATACATAAATTAATGAAAAATCAGAATATAAAGATGTTCATTTTTGATTATTTGCCCATTTACAGAAATTCAGTTAAAACTGTTGAGTTTTATCAACAGTAGACAAAATAAGTATGACAGAATATTCTGAGCTCTGGATGATGCAGATAACACACAGAAATGTCATTTACATTTTCATTCTTTTCACAGAGCAACAAACCCATGTTTGCAAGCAAATTAAAATTCAGAACTTAATTGGATTTTTATATTCTCTTTAAACAGGTAGTATTGTTTTTCTTCTTTTTATAATTGTATCTGAACACGGGATTTCATTTTGCGAGCGTGCCGCTGAAGGTGAGAGGCCCCCTGTGCCAAACGGCTCATTTAACGCCTCCTTTAAAACCTGCTCTTACTCAGCACGTTGGAGGGGTTAGATGGTTGAACACCAGTATCTCAGTATTACTGCTGAACAAGAGAAAGGCTCTGGAAAATTATTTTCTTGGGTGTATATATGAACATACGTGTGTATGGGCAGCTCAGGCAAACACAGCTAAATATTCTAGAGTTGGCCAAGTAGATTTAATTGCATCTTTCCTCTTCCTTCCCACCCCACTCTCCTCAAACTAGAAAATTCCACACAACACCTATAACAATCTCAACACCCTCGGCACAAACCGCAGACGGCTCAGGAATACGCTGCAGGAGACGCCGCTGTTCCTGGCATTCATATAAATGTGGCCAGTTTATTAATGAGTCACTAAAATTTGCCGCCTGTCTGTCCCCGTTGCAGTGAGTGTCACAGGCACCACGGGCTCTGTGTGACAGTCCGGCCGCTGTGACCAGTGTGACCAGTGTGACCACTGTGACCAGTGTGACACCTCAAGCCTGCACCCACTTTTAAAACTTTCTGCCTGGTGAAGAGATTAATTTGTAGCAAGATCTACCAGTCATGGGTTTTCCTTACTTTGTTTCCAGTCCAAAATATAAGCTCAATATCTCTAATGCCTGAGACACAGGAGAAGAAATGGAATGTGCCCTTTAAAGGGTTTGTTTCTATTGTTTTGCCACCTTGCTGACCCACGTGGCATCTCAGCGACATCCCCGGCAGCACACTGTTGGGAGATAATGCTCCTTAGAGCCAAGCGCATGTTGATTTTGCGCGATGCCACTGCTGTGCAGGCTGCGCTGGCCCATGGCCTGCCCTGCCCCATCGCCTGCCCTGCCCCATGGCCTGCCCTGCCCCATGGCCTGCCCTGCCCCATCGCCTGCGCTGCCCCATCGCCTGCGCTGCCCCATGGCCTGCCCTGCCCCATGGCCTGCCCTGCCCCATCGCCTGCCCTGCCCCATCGCCTGCCCTGCCCCATGGCCTGCCCTGCCCCATGGCCTGCCCTGCCCCATCGCCTGCCCTGCCCCATCGCCTGCGCTGGCCCATCGCCTGCCCTGCCCCATGGCCTGCCCTGCCCCATGGCCTGCCCTGCCCCATGGCCTGCCCTGCCCCATCGCTTTCCCTGCCCCATCGCCTGCGCTGCCCCAGCTACAGGTCACCCGCCCCAGTTTCCAAGGCAAAGAGAAGGTCACCGGGCACTTGCACCGAATCTCCTGCTGGCGCTGTGCCAAAACGCCACAACCCAGCTCTGGGGTACATCTGCCAGCTTACACCTCTTTTCTTAGACTGGATCTCAACAACGTAGTCGTGTATCCACACCATTCACAAACGGAGTTCACGTTCTAGCGCACCAACTCTAAAGGCCTCGTCAGGAAGCAGCGAATGAGCTGGAAATTAAGCTATAAAACACGCTATATCTGTACATTAGAATACGGGAATGGGCAGGTAGCAATAAATACGCTCACAAGTATTACAACAATTAATAGAACCTAAAGGGGAAGAATTGTTACATTTTTTTTCTATCCTCTGGGCCATACTCTTCCTTTGAAAATGCTGGTTTACACTTCATTAAGAAACAAGACCAACAAGATCAGAATTTCCTCTCTTTCGTTTTGGAAACCAAAACAAAAGTACAGCATGATTTTAAAGTACAAGAGATTTTGATTTTTCCAGTAATTCCACTATCTAGTTGTGCTCCTTTAATTAGCTATCAGCAGCACTTCATTTATTTCTAGTGCGTTGTTGCCAGCTTTTTGCATATCTCTCCCAACCTGTGAAAAATCACAAAAATAGACCACAAAAATTAATCTCCCTGTTCCCTGTGCAGGGATATTAAAATGGTAATTGCATTCTTTATACCTCTAAAACCTGGTTCTACTTCCAGATACTTATCTGAGAGCCCAACGAAATTGTGTGATAGCTGTTGTTGATGCTACTTACACGTTACCAGGAGCTATTGAGATCTGATAATAACGATTGCATTGTAACAGCTTCACACAGTCAGGCCAAAGTTCACCGGTGCCTCTGATTTCTGTACTGAAGGGTGATTATCTGCACAAATAAACTCCATTTGTTAATTATCAGCATCGTACTTACCTTTATTTCTTACAGCACAGGAAGATATCTTGTCATTTCAAAGGTATTAGCTTGCAAAAGGGGAATTTCTTAAAAACTCAGAGCTTAAATATAGACGGTTTCCCCATGAGGTTGTGCAGTCAGATTCCACTTTACTCCTTAATGTAACTCACTGCCCCACAGAAGCACCTTCTGTCCGCCGGGCCAGGGCTACGCGCTGCTCTGAGTGCTGCAGCCGGCTGCTCGTGCTTCTCAGGACCAGATCCGCCTTGAAACTCTTTCTTCCAGTTTAACTGTTTGTTACACGCTCCAGGAAAGCACAGACTTCAAACGATACCTCATCATTCGGGACTGCGTAAGAGAAACGAGTCAGGGGTTGCACAGCGTTGTCTCTGACGGAAGTTGCCAGGTGGCGGTTCGGGGGTTTTCCGGCGCTGGAAGTGGCGGCAGGGCCTGTGCTGCGAAGCGCAGCGCCGTGTCCCACCGCCAGCCCGCGCCGCCGTGCAGCGGTCACAGCACTGCGCGGATTCCGCGGTTTGCTTTTCGATCAAGTCACTTGAAGGCTTTGTTTCCTCCAGGCCCAAGCACGCGAAGGCTCAGCGAGAACTGTCACCCGCTCGGGAGGCACCTTTGTCACCTGCGACCCAGCCAGGCCCTCAGGATCCACCACTGCTCTGATGCTCGTCCCAAAACCGCAACCCGGGCTGAAAGAGTGCTATCAAAGAGAAGGAAGCAAACAGGTTACACTTAAAACCTCTCCTCTAACCCTTGGACTCACTGCAGCGTTGTTTGGCAAGTGCTCGCAACGGGCAGCTTCAATGCCCGCGAGTAATTGCAGAAGAAAGCCCATTAAGAGACCCTGATGAGGGAAACTATTAAAACTGAATATACTATTTGCTCTGATGAATTTCCTACTTCATTTTTGCATCAAATTATATAGTTCCATGTGGGGTTTTTTTTGTTTCACTAAAATCATGAATTACAGTCCTATAAATTCACCCTTAATGTCAATTAAATTAAATAAACATTGTCTGAGTGCATTAGGAAAAGATACGAAACAATTCAATATCAGAGTTAGTTATTAAGGAGGCTTTTTAATGACCATAAATGGATGTAATTACAATGAGTCTGCTCTCAGGTGTCTGGCGCGGCCGCCGGCACAGCTCCTGCGGAACGCCGCAGCGGAACCAGCGCCGGGCCAAGGCCGCAGCGCTGCCCCGGCGACCCGGAGCTCCCCGCCCGCGGGCGCGGGAGGGGACGCTGGAGGTGCCGCTCACTTACGCGTTTCTGAAACAAATGGAAAAGACAAAGAATATTGGTTTTGTTAAATGGAGTTTTTCCGCTAGCATCACCTTCTTTTTACAGAAGGAAATGAGCAGACAAAAATGCCTTTCAATATTACTTTTTATAGGCTGTTGGTAACTATTTGGTAGCTTCTATGAATTCTGCTTTTGGAAGGTGCTTTGCAAGTTGTGATACAGTCATACGTTAGGACCACATTTAAAACCAGCATGCAGGGTTAGAGAAGCATTTTTCTGTGACAAGATCTCTCCCCCTCCCTTCTTTGTGTTCCTAAAATAGTAACAACAGGATCAGCACCATTATTGAGGGTTTAGGCACAGGAGGTACAAGTTGTCTCTGGAGCAGCAGGGGCCAGGTAAGCACAGGTAAGGTGCCAGAAAACACAAACATATCTGACCGCACCGCCAGTCCTCCCCTCACCTTCACTGGGCTGCCTAGGTCCTCAGGCTGAGGTTCCATTGCCTTCACCAGATAAATTCTCCTCAGCTTCCATTTCAGTTCTCCTTTGCATGGTACAATTATCCTGTCTGGAAAATAAGGAAAGGATATTTTTTGTGTGCAACAGTGTTATTGAAAATTAGTGCCTTTGGCATCCCCTCTACAGAGAGAGGAATTTCACTCTGTAGACGAATAAAGAGCTGAGGTCTCCAGGGCTGGCAGCCTTTAACGTACACTAAATGCATGCAGTGCTGCAGAAGGGAATATAAATCAGAACAGCAACTTGAAGGGTCCTTTTTAATAACACAACATCTGCTTATCTCCCAGAAAAGAAGGCCCGGCAGCTAGCAAGCACCACAGAATTCCCACACACCACGGCATTGTCTATGGCTCTTAGAAAGGTGAAACTGGCTTGAGCAGATGCCCGTGTTCTTAACACCAGCAGCCTGCACGCCTAGAGAAAGGAGATGACAGCCCGCTGCTTCTCCCGAGGCAGCACGAAGAACTGTGCCTTGGAATCGCAAGCGCCAGATTTAAAAACATTTCCACAGCCCTGATGAGTCGCGCTGCAAACCGGCAGCACCCCAAGCACAGGCTAAGGCTGCGCTGCACAACACATCAAGTCCTTAAATCTCGACGCACACGCCTCTCCACCCTGCGAGGATGGTGGCTTTGATAAAGGCGCAGAGCTGGGAAGCACAGGAGTTCATTTACAGAAAGCTTTTAGCGTGAGGCAGTTCTGCTCTTTTCAGTGTATAAATCTTTCTCTTTTTCCCCCTCGCTCTTCTGATTTTTTCAATGTTATTATCTCAATGCTTTTTCCTTGGTACCAGTTCCTCTGAACTCGAGTTCACAATGACTCACAGCAGGGAGGCACACAGAGCTTCCACTGAAGCCTCCTCCCTGGAGAAGCTGCACAATGCTGCCTGTTACTGAGCAGCTTGAAACGCTGGCTTAATGGCACGCATGTCCTGAGCACCCTTCCACAGGCTCGCCCAGGGACCACGGAGCCGTCTCTCCGCTCTGTGCCGCCGTCCCCGCTGGCGGGGCACAGGGCACAGGGGCTGCAGGCCTCAGACCGGCTGGGGCCGCCAGCACCACTCCGCAGCAAATTCAAGTGGTGGGCTCCAAAGCTACGTGCAGCCACTTTTTTACCCACCAGTGAAAGCCCTAAAAACTATTAGAAAAACCCAGCACATCTTAGGGAAGGGTTAAATTTGGGGGTGTTTTCCTTGATCATCATCATTCCTCTACCCCCCCAAATCAGAGGTGGAATGGAGTGAAGATACTGCAGATGTTGTGGCAGTTCTGGGATGAGGGGTGAAAGCTTCTCTGCTGCTGCTCAGTAGAAGACCTCTTTAGTAGAACTAAACCATCCATAGCAGATCATCTTGTTGCAGTTTAAAAAGTCAGCCGCCTCTTCTTCCACTCCCACACAGTATTTATTGAGCAGAAGAGGACAGATATTAGAGATACACAAACATAAAGCTCTGGAAGGAATTAGACTCCTCCAGTCTCGTTAATGATGACAAAAGCCAGACGGTTCTGCCTTTGTGTGGGCTTTAGCCCTGCAAGCTTGAGGACAGAGTCCTGCAGGCTGACAACAGGATCCAGGGCCATTACCTGCTATTGGCAAACCCTCCAACTACCCTACCAGTCATTTCAACCTGGCAGGTGAAATCCAATACCATGCACTGACTCACAAATAGCTATTAACTTTCACAAGTCTTTCACCTGAATCTCCTCTTAGAAGCTTCTGAGGAAAACACGAGGTAATAGAAAGTGTAGGTGAAGTGACAGGTTGGACTGATTGCACACAACAAACAAAGCACCTGGGGCTTCAGTTTGTCACAGCTTGCTTTGGACGAACAGGACCACGATGTGAGCCCAGCAGTGGCTCAGCATTACCGGCTACTGCTCGCTTCTTTATTAAACTCACCTTGTGATGCTGACCATGCCTTGACACATTTGCTTCTGCGTTAACCATCTGCAAGAGAAGGTTCTCAGAAGAAGGTCTGTCTTCTTCCACAGACTTCTCTGTCTCTGTTCCAGCCCCAGCACCATAATAACATCTAGAGGTTGTCTTAGCATGTATAAAATCAGTACTAGTTATAATAATAGAAATAACGATGGGTTTTACGGTCTTGTGGCCCGTATAGCAATGTGTTGAGACATTAGTCACATTAAGTCCAAGATGATAATGGTAACATTCAACCCCTGCCCCCTGCGATGACTAGACACAGGGTGCTGGTCGATCGCTTACAGCAAAATCGTTGTTTACAAGGTACTGAAGAGATGGCAGCACTGCACTATTAAAAACATATTAAATTAATTCAATTCACACAATCAGCCACAACAATAAAAAGGAGGCAGTATGTCACTACCAGGAGAGCATGCAGCTGCCTTCGACAGCATGCAAAGATGAACCCTCCTCATCAAACGTGGCACGCAGGCAGAGACGGGGCAGGTTCTGCTCCCGCTTTCTCTGTAACCTTCACGGGATGTGACAAGAGGAAATGTAGAAAATGGGGAGTTCTCCCCCCGCTCCTCGCCCTCACCCTGCTCCTTTTAGCAATTTAAGAACAGCACAGATTAGAAACAGCACTTTCCTTCCACCCTGGATTGCTCCCCATAGGGAATCGCCTGCGGAACAGAAGTGTCGGACGTGCACCTTCCCAGAACCACAGAGGCAGACGAGCTCTGTGCAGCTGGGACGGGATTCCCGTTCCTGTCCCCGTGCCACGTACCGACCCTGTTCACTGGGTCTGTGAGCCCCCCCGATCCTGGGGCGCTGAGCCAAGGGGCTCAGATGGAGGCTCCGAGCTGAATGAAGCCCAGAAAGGTGCTGCAGTTTGCCAAAACACCACAATATTGAAAAACCTACCAAAAAATCAGCTGCCCAGTGGGGGAGGGTTATAGTCTTACAGTGGAACTTCCTCCTTCATGTCATTGAGGAGTCCAAATCATCTTTTTCTCCAGTATGAGATCAGCCATTTCCATGTGATCACACAACAGTAGGAAGAGAAACTAGCCAAAAGAGCAGAAATTGCAAGCCAGGCGACACTGGAGAGGAGAGGAACACGTGCCCTGACACAGCGGTATCCGCAGTCTGTGGGTAAAAGGCAGCTGGATTAGGCACAAATCAAGTTAACAGAGGGTGGAGAAAGAATATCCTCCCTTCCCCAAGGACACCCCGTTAAAGGGCTTCAGCGCAACAGGGCCGAGCTGGCCCGCAAGCTGCTGGACGGTGCTCCGCCCTGGGCCAGCTGCAATGGTGTCCCCAGCCTTCAGCTCCTTCTGGCCCCCTCTGCGGCGCTGGAGGAGGAAGGTTCGTTAGGTTCCGTCAGACTCCCACTGGCATTGCAGCAGTCCGAGCTGGCCTAGCGTGCCCGTCTGCTCTGCCCAGCACAGTCCCCGCTCGCTGCGGCGGGGAGACCTGTCCTCCCTGTGCATGCGGCGCTGCTGGAACACCAGTACTCCATGAACCAACACAGACCATTCAGAAATTGTTATCACACTTCTGCAATCCATGCTCAAGGACTGCTGTAAGACAAAGCAGCGCCTTGCTTTCCACTCTCAGGCTGATCCTGACAGTATTTAAACATGCAGCTACAGTCCTATGATAAAGCATTAATACAACAGACATGCAGCTACAGTCTTATGATGAAGCATGAATACAACAGATCCCAAGGATATTTATGCTGTTAAGGTACCTTTTGAAATGGTTACTTGACTCCCATTAGATCCTATGCTACAGTAACATTTCCTGAGAGTTTATTTGTATTTCAAAGAACACACTGACCATGTTCACACTTTCCAATATTTCTTCCAGACATGAGGGATTATTTACCCACGCTTGCATGCAAATATCTCATCTAATTCATTCTGTTCTTTTAAAATGCTGTTTAAATAAAGCTTTTCAGGGAAATAGAGCCTGTTTCAATTTATCTTAGTTGAAACTAGGACTATAAATCTCCTCAGTTTCCTTTATTGATCTTACACAAAATTACAAATATAAATTACAGCTGCTGCAAATTAAATGTTCTAATGACTGTGTTTGAAAGCAAATGCAATAGCATCAATAACACATTAGATAAGACACAGCGAGAACAGCACAAAGCTACTATTCACTGGTGAAATCCCACAGATTGCTGTGGAAACGCCGGCCGGGGCCTCTCCCGCAGCCAGACTGCGCTCCTGTCTCTGGTGCATCTGTAAAACCAGCTACACCAGGTCTACGGGACCTGCACATGACTTCAGGTTCCCACCAAGAACATGAAGGTTGTCAACTGCTCCGTTAGACAGCATTGCTCCAGGGCCTGACGGCCACTAAAAGCGCTAATCTTGGAAGTCTTTCTTGCAAATGCACCATAAATGGCAAGATTTGGCTGAAAATGTATCAACTGTCTTTAGGAAACTGGAAGGACTTTGTACACTGGACCAAGGCACCTGAGGAGACCACACATGTTCCATACGGCCCATACCGAAACATATAAACATATCTCCAGATTAACTGTCCCATCCGTCCTCTTTATTCTCGATCTCACTAAAAACACTGGCCACAGGGTCATGCTCCACAAGGGCAAATATCAAGTGATGCTGCATCAGGTGTGATACATTCCTTACGAAGACGCTCCTACATTCCCAGGAAAACCAACTCCCTGTATGCTTTCTTAAGTGTTACCTGATCACAAAGCCTCTCTGAATACGTACATCCACGTGTAGTCAAGGTATTAACATTCCTACAAATTTTATGAAATGGGCACCTCCGTAACTAGACAAACAAACTCTCAATTTATATTTAACACGAAAAACAAGGACTGGAAATGCCGTTGTCTTTGTGGCTCACAGAACTAATTGCTTCTCAGCAGAATTCAGCTGGTTTGACAGACACCATTGTTTCAGGGCCTAACAGCCATTGGAAGTGTTGCTATTGAAGTCTTGCTTCTAAATGCACCATAAATGGCGAGATTTGGCTGAAACTCCACTGGCTGTCTTCAGGAAACCAGAAAGACTTTGCACACTGGGCCGAGACGGGAATCCCAGGCTGGTATGTGGTGCTGAACTGGAAGGGCAGACCTGACAGACCCTCCTGGGCTCTGGGCTGTCCCTTGGACTACACCTTGACCATCTTCCCTCATCACATAACAGAGAAGAAAACTGCTGGAGCAGCAGTCTCTGTTGTGCTGCTTGTGCTCTGGCGTCGGTCAGGCTGCTGTGGAAGAGTGACCTCCACCGATACCCGGCAGTGCCGGCATCTCTACGGTTTTGGAGGAAGAAGCTGGATTTATTTCTCCAGATCAAAGCACTCAGCCAAGTTCCCCCAATCCTTGTGATGATTCAGGCACCATTTGCTGTTTTAATAGTGAAACTAGTGGGCATTGCAGTCATATTCCAAAGCTCTTGTCAATAAAGCCGGTAGACCCACATCTCTGAGGGGCAAGAACAGATGGCCCTGATGCAGGGACAGCATTTATATAAACCAGTCTCTGACATTCTGTGTTATCCTCCACTGTACATCAGTTTCTGTAATTTCATTCATGATTTACTTTGACCTTTAGCTGTGTTTGATATTTTGTGGTACCAAAACTCGACACATAGTGAAGGCAATTTGAAGAAAACACCAGCCAGCAAGCTAAATATCCACACAGAAAAGGCAGATTTGATAGAGAACTGATGAAAATCATTGTCTTGCTGAAAGCCTAGAAAGACGCCCCCACTTCGGCCTCGAGGTGCCCAAAGCACGAGCTCCTTCTGCCCTAACACTGCAGATTTCCACTTATTCTTTCTCAAAACAGCCAGGTCTTTATTCAGCAATTCTGGGCAGCAATGCTGTACGTACCTGGCTTTAGGAAGATTTTTCTCCTTTCCATTAATATTACTTAGCCCAAGCTACTCTGCATGTATGCATTCACACATGTATCAATTTCACTATCTTCCATGGAAATATGCTGCAAAAATCATCTGCTAGATGCAAAAGTTCAGCTGCGAGAGTTATTAACATCCACCAGTAAATGCTGTAATCTTGGTGTTAAATGGCAAAGCAGCAATTACAGAGATCAGGTTAAATACCTTCCACAATGCCTACGAGCTATAAGCCTTGAAACATTTGCTGTTGGAACAGTAACTCGGCAGCGCGGGCCTGGGTACAGCGAGCCGGGGCGCAAAGACCCCGGGGCCTGTGGCTCCGGCCCCTCCTCTGCCGTTGTTTGCAGAAGGGAAACGCACAACCTTTGGGCTCAAAACTCCCAGGGAGCTTTGCAGGCAAAAGAAACAGGAAAAAGTCTTTGATCACGTTTAAATATTTCAGAGAGGTGACCAGACTTTAGAGGCTTAATTACCTTCAGCCACGAGAGGGCACGGAGCGAGGGCACCGGCAAAGACAAAGAAAACGAGAACAAATGAACTTTTTCCAGGACAACGGGATGTTACTATTTATGAACCTGCAAGAGAATTAGAGCTGAAATAATTAGACAGAACAAGAGATTTTAATTAATGATGGTAATTCTTATGAAAGGAACCAGACGGCCGGCCCTAGAAACTGCCAGTTCTTCTTATTCACAACGTACATACAATCCGAGTGAGACCATCGCAAAGATCCCCAGCACAGACGTCACCCTGAGCTGAGTCCAACGTCTGACCGGTTGTACGTCTTGACTTTTGCTGCAGCCGAGCTCTGCAGTGTGAACACCTGTGCACTAAATCAATGCCTTGGTACAACAGATCCTTTGACACGGGTCAATTGATCTCTAACGACTTGAAGCAGCTTATAGCGGTGACCAAGAATCACAAAACCTACTGAAACAGAGTCACCCAGGTTCAAATGAGCACCGCGTCCCAACCTGGGAAGTCGTGGTGAATGGATTACAGGCAGGCAGAAAAGACCTTTCACTCACATCATGCCACTTTGATTAATTTCCTACCGTCGTGCCACTTCATTCTAGTCCGTGTGAGTTCCATGGCTGTGGGGGACGCGAGGCTCTGTGTCCCGGGAAGAGCAGCAGCTGCGGCATTTGTTCCGCAGTTGGAAGCTGCGGGGAAGGGACTGGTTTTTTAGTTGTTGTTAATAATATTCTGTAGTAATGAAATGTTAACAGAAGCCTTTCACCAACTACCTCTACAGCCTGTTCTCCGTGGCTGGATGGAGAATTCCACCTCCCCGAGCGCTGAGCAGACCGGCACGTGGGGGTACAAGTCCTCTGGTAGAGGGAAAACTAGTCTGGCTGGTCCCTGACAATGGAATTTCTAATCCCTGTTGGCTAAGCCACACAGCCGGCTTAAGCTAAATTTGAAAAGTAACCCCTTGCTGCAGCTCTCATAAGCTGCTATGGCATGGAGAGAGTGATCCTCACTGCTTCAGCCTGATGGGAAATAGATTAAGTCAGATGTATCAGCTTCACTTTAACATGAGTATTTCTATTACCTTGGTCAGAGAGTCTGTGCAGTCACTCTCCAAAACCTGCGATCATTAATTCAGCAATTATAGCTTTATGGTGGCGGGGAATCCTCAGTGTCTGAGCTGGCACTGGAAAGCTGTAATTCTGAATGGGACATGACATGAATTACTGGATTGCTGTAATTTTTCAGCTTTTCATGCATTTTCATTGGATATAAAAAAAAATACAGCAAGTAATTCACTTTTAATTATGCAATTTCAAAGACAGTAAGACAAGAGATGGATGAGTTTTTAAATGTCTGCTCTGCCTGGCCACCTGTGGTTAGAATAGAGAATCCAGCAGCTAATCGGGTAACCTGGCCCCCCGCGCTCCTGCCTGCGTGTGCACAGAATTACTTGGTTTCAGTATTCAGCACCATTACCAGAGC
The DNA here is from genome assembly GCF_036013475.1 of Columba livia. Lineage (NCBI taxonomy): Eukaryota > Metazoa > Chordata > Aves > Columbiformes > Columbidae > Columba > Columba livia. Next base: position 16,842,886 of record NC_088616.1, read on the forward strand.
ACAGAGCACAGGAAGGAAACTGCCAGGCAGCTGGGGAGCCGGGCAAGGCACATCTCAGCCCAAAGGCAGAGCTCATCTCAACCACCCAAAGGCAGAGCTCATCTCAACCACCCAAAGGCAGAGCTCATCTCAACCCAAAGGCAGAGCTCATCTCAACCCAAAGGCAGGGCTCATCTCAACCCAAAGGCAGAGCTCATCTCAGCCCAAAGGCAGGGCTCATCTCAACCACCCAAAGGCAGGGCTCATCTCAACCCAAAGGCAGAGCTCATCTCAACCCAAAGGCAGAGCTCATCTCAGCCCAAAGGCAGAGCTCATCTAAACCCAAAGGCAGAGCTCAACCCAAAGGCAGAGCTCAACCTGCCATCCCCCGTTCTTCAGGTGCTCAAGGAGAGCTGACACACAGCTGTCCTCACATCTGACAGCAACGCTAGACCTCACAGGCTTTCTGTTATTTGGCAATTAGCTTCCTGACATCAGGGCTTGGTTTTACTGGTACAGCATCCTCAGCCACTATTTCTCACGGGAAAATTTGCCCAATAGAGATATTATGAATAACTTCTAACTGGAATAACTTCACACCAGGACCACAGCATGCATCAGCTTCCACTGCCTGCGTCTCCACCCTCGGCCTCCTCACTGTTTCCTAGCGAAGTCTATGGCTGCAACCGCCTTTTACACACGCGTCCATGCACACACCTGAGAGTTCCTTGTGAAGGAGAAACAAGTTACGCTGCTCTCTAAGACAATGTTGTTATATAGTAAGATGGCAAGTGCGAGTAACGATGGCTTGTTAAAAGTCTAGTGGCTGTATCTAACAGCTGCAGCGTTCAGTGTGGTAATTACAGAGGCAAGAGATTGCTGAACATGTGTGAAAACAGAAATAATTGGGGTAGCAGTAACACAAAAGCCTCTCCAAGCCTAGAGCAATTGTTATTTTACCCTCCTACTGGTGTGCTACTTATGGAGGATACAGTGGTTAGAAACCAGCTCTCTTTAATGAACGTTCAGTTTAGGTGTTTTCTATTCAGGAGCCCCAAGGCTCCACATCCAGCACATCCACAGTACAGGACACAGAGGTGAAATTACTCAAACATCTTATCATCTTGCCCTGGAATGATACATCTGCCTCTTTTCCTTGGAAGCCTGAGAGAACTTTCAAGCAAGCAAATTAGCAATGCAGATCTCCAGCCACCTACTGACAAGAGGGTGCTGAAGAAGGTGCTTGCAAGGCACCGCTGTGCTGAGTTCTTCACCTTAGTACTTTCAAACCAGGTGGAAACCTTTCATTTTCTCTAATTTCTTCGTCCTCCTCTCCGCACTCAGAGGTGCCTCATTTCAGTCTCACTTCTCTAAGGGTGATTTCTTGCAGCTTCCTCAGCAGCTCCTGTGCGTGCCCGAGTCTTTTAGTGCTGTCCTGAGTGTCCAAAGGAACAAATCTTCCTCAAGGGGAGCGGGTGGCTGGAGTGGTGTCTTCTGTTATGTCCTTGGCACTGCTGTACAAATCTCACTCAGCTAACGCCACCTGCCCTGGAATTCAGACATATTCTCATGGTTTTTGAAACTCGGTGCTCCGCTTTGGCAGACCCACTGAGCACAGCCGTCAAATCCAGCCCGAGCTGAGCACCACCTCCACCTTACAGCCTCGGGAACCTCAGCTGTGTTAGTCACTTGCTGCCTTGGCCACTACTGCTTTTAAAGTTGTGTGAAACTCCCGCTCTTCACAAAGCGAAGCCCAGAATTGCCTGACTGACCTGTTCATCTGCATTACTTTTACAAGGATGTGCCTTGTTGGGCAGGGGAAAGTCGTCACTTCGGTCGCTTACCAGCATGTATCACCAGCTCATTCCCTAATTCTGCTCACCAGCCACTGAGTGATTTCTCTCTCGGTGTCCTCACGGAACACTTTGGCTAGATCGACAAAGCATCCGAACGCGCTCTTCCTCTATGAACTCCCAGTGAAGTCTAAGGCCACAGAGCTGAGGAACTGAGATACCGTCTTCCTTCTGCAGCAGGAAAAGCAGCTCTTGCTCGCTGTCAGCACAAGAGCGTGGACTTCTCTCCTTCCCGGTCTTGCTAAAGGAGAAGCTGAACCATACTTGTAACCTGAAGGAAATGAAGAGCACAGAAGACGTAGACAGTGTGATTAAGGACTTATTTTAAACTACAAAATAAAGCACAATTAATAGCTTGGTTTGAGGGAGACTAAAGACTTGTGTGGATTCTTCCATTCTCACCTGATATCACTATTATGTATCAACGGTTCTTATAACTGTCTCAAAATGAACTCTGCAACACACATCTGCTGCCGGCTCTGCCAACCGAAGACGGTATAAAGATCAGCTTGTAATGAGAATCAGTTTAACCCCATTTACTTTCTTAATGTCAGTGGTATCATCAGGATCGCTTATAACCTTGCATGTTAAGTGCAGCAGTTAATTGTGCTGCTGTACCAGGTTTAGACATAAAAGGCAGAATTAATAATAGGTTTAAAGAAAGGGCTTAGAATAGGAGTTCTGAATGCAGAAAAAGGGCTAGCGTGAGTTAACACCAGCTTGTACATAGAAAGGTTAATATTTCATTAAGAGTTGAGACTATTTTTTTTTAATTTATCTAAATGTCTTATACATATGATAGAGGATAGAAAATGAACATTTTGATGAAAACAAGCGTCAGAAGCACCGAGGTTGCCCCGCTGTTTGAAGTATGGTACTCCTGAGCAAATGTGGCTGCCAGACTAGAAACATCAGTTCCTGAGCTCACCTCCAAGCAATTCTCACACAACCAGCAGAGACCAAAGAGACGCTTCGGGATGTATGTGATCCCATTCGGTGCTGGACCCGGGGAGGCCGCACTGCTCGGGGTTCCCCTGAACTAGCAGGATGCAGGTTAGTACCCGTGGAGGAGCGCTGGGGTGCACTCGGCACACGGCACCGTCGGCGCTGGCCTGCAGGGAGCAGGCACGCAGCTCCGCTCGGTTTCGGTGACCGCCAGCAGCCTGCCCTTCATTACCGGCGGGGGGAAGAAAGAAAGAAGAAAAAAGCCCCACCACACTGTGAGCCTATTTGCATCTTTAGGCACTTCAACACCCTTTTTAATACCTTTATTCTCAATGGTCTGAATACCTGCTTAGAGCAACAGGAGTGTAGGTTGGCCGGAGAGATTAGAGACTTTCGCCTCGTAATCCGTTCCCAGGCTGTTCCTGGGGCACAGCAATCACGCACCTTCCCCTGCCCAGGACGGCTGTAAAACAACTGCATTGTCCTTAAAGACTAAATCAAAGGAACAAAAGGTAAGTCAACAATTTCTACATGACTGCTGCCATTTTATAGAAAAGCCTATTGAACGTAAAATGAAAGGTATCCATAGGTACATAAGCAACTCTTTCTATTTTGTTTTAGTTCTAATGATCCAAGGCATTGTTTAAACAGCAATGCTATTGCAGGTTTACTGAGGTGATTTCTGAGTGCCGGCCTGACAGCGAATGCCACAGAGAGCAGCGAGTCGCCGCGAAACCAAAGTGTGTTTGTGCAGCCGCGAAAAAGAAAGAACTGGGACAATAATGAGCAACCAAATAGTAACAGTGAAGGGTGCTGCTTTGCAGGAGACAAGTGACTGTTCTGAGCTCTGAAGTGCCAATGTAATGAATCACAAGAGCCCACTTAAATGAGAGCAAACATATAAATTCTTCTTATTTCAGTATGTACAAATACCAAAGCAATTTTGGGTTGTTAACCTCCGCAGCTTGAGGACAATATGTTCATCATTATTGTACAGCACTTCTCTCTTCAGAAATTCCCAGTATATGGTTTTGATGTTCCACTGCAGTGTAACGTGCGTCTGGAAGGACGCTCGATACCAGACCACGCCGAGGAGCTCAGAAAAACGGGGATTGTTTTTTCTTTTGTAAATCAGCTAGTACAGGAAGCGAACTGATCCCACACATTGTTCCTGACAACACAGATTGTGAAGAGATACTAAAAAAATCTGAATTTTTGCTTTTACGTGGATTCCACAGCTCCTCCTTCCCCCAGGACCCTAACAGCTTGAAGCTGACCCGGAGCGGTGCTCTGCGCTCTGCTCTGCCCCGCGGCCACAGCTGCGCGGCCACCCCACCGGCTCCGGTCCAGCCCCAGCCAGGACCACACCCGAGCGCCAGGACGGGATCCGAACCGGAACTCACCCAAAGGACAGGGAGCAGAGGCAACTGCCTGCGGCGCGGGGCTGGCTGGGCTCACAGTGCTCCTGGTGCCACAGCCGGCGTCGCAGTGTCCTGTCCCCTGGGCCAGACACGTCACCCTGCACTCTGATTCGAGACCCTGGCTAATGCAAATTCTGTCTTCCTACACATCACTGAGGATGGCCTGTCAAAGACAAGACACTGCACTATCCGCCTGCTGTCGCCCCTGTGGAGAACGCCGCAGCCACGAGGGAAGGTGGATTCAGGAACTTCAGTGCCGTCCCTGTAGATGTGCACCATAAATAACTCCTGCGCTATAAAATCATCTGCTAATTGCAGCTCTGACCGATGTGTTCGTGCATTGCTGCCAGGTTTCTCTCTCTATTTGTAGCCGTACCGCTGTGACGCTGCGCCTGGCTTAGGCAGAACTTGCCCCTTGGCACTCCCGACCTGAAGCACATCGCGTGAACTGGGGTAAAACATCGGGCACAGGACAAGAACTACGCAGATGGCAAGAACTCTCCTCATCCTAGGAAATGCCTTCCCAGCTGACTGAAAGCTTCGGGACAGATATATTATAATGGAAATGTAAGTAGCAAAACCCCAAAATTTCTACACCTATTAATTATCCATGGAGAACAAGGAAACAACAACGAAAAAACCCTTAAGAATTCTTCAGTAGGCAATTGGGTCTTTTAAGAAATACCCCAGAACGTACACGGCCACTTCTTTGGTGGAGGAGGGGAAAATACCATAAAGCTTAAGCAGCATTTTATTCAGGAAATCACATCTTTCCCATTTTCCAGCTGACACATTGCACTGCAAGTCTGTCACAGCACATTACCTCGGCGATGCGATGTAACGCAACATTGCTGATGCAAACCAATCCGATGTGTCTAATGTGATCCATCAGCTACAATATTTTGGAGGATTTTTCTGAAAACAACACCCATAGAAGAGATTCTTCCCCCATCTTTGCCAATTAAAAGAGCCTTCCCAAAGAACTGCATCACCTGCAGATAATTGCTTTTTCACAGGTGATTAGCAAATACAATTAGTTGTGGGAAAGGTTTGCTTTTCAGCAACTCGGAGAAAGAAAATGGGCAAACAGACGACGATAGCTGACATGTAACCGCCTTCTCCAGGACCAGGGTAGCTCACCTGGGTAGGTGTTATTTATGGGCCTTGGCTGTGCCACCATCAGGCTGATTTTTCTTGTTTCCCTATTGACAAGCGACCATTCAGGCTTTGGAGCTCTGTGCTTACAGGTTTTCATTTAGGGCCCCAAATTACAGTCATGATCTGAGAGAAATGACAGTAAAGTCATCCATTTGTCCAGAGATGCATCGAAGTCACAAGACAACAGGCAACACATATCAACCTCAAGAACTCTTCAGTGCACAAACTGACTGGCAGTTAAGTTGGTTAATCTGTGCAGCAGATAAGTATTACCAAAATTAGAATCAAATAGATTCACCTCTCAGCAAACATCACGGGCAAGTGCAGTGAATTCAGAGTGATTTATTGCAACGTAAGCCCCGAGCGCTGCAGAGGAGTTCAGGACCCCCTGAAATCCCGCTCCACTTGTTTCCAAAACCAACACCAGCTGCGGACAAGTGCTGGATTTCCCCACAGAGAAGGGACACGGTCCATGGGATGGTGACCAGCTGGACGGTGAGAATCACCGGACACAGACCGTGAACAGTCCACTGATGTGGGGATGCTGTTTGTCAGCAGAGGAAACCACAGCTGAAGGGACCGAAATGGCACCGCACTGACTGCAGCACAAAGCTGAGAGTAACTGTTCCTGTGTCACATCTATGACGGGGAAAAAGAGAACCTCTTTTCTACTTGGGGTTTTGTTTAGAAGTTCACTGACACGGGAATTCGTTATCTGCTTCAAGATCAGGTAACAGCACCACCTTCTGCCAACACGTTACCATCTCTTTAGAAAACTATCGCATCAATTTGCTCTTTCTGATTTCAGCAGCTTGCTCAAACGTTTCTGATGTAGACAGCAAACTTTCGACCCACATCCTTAAGGCCATTTTAAAACATCCCAAGCTGTCCAGAAGAGACATAGATGAAACTACTGAAATTTAACACATTTAATTATGAAAATATAATAAATGTAAACATGCTCTGCTTCAGTAAAACACTTAAATACGTGCTTAACTGCACTATGCTTGAATAAAGTGTCTTGCCATTGCGAGATGACCAGTCCAGGTCCCTGGGCACCCGCACGGCATTTGCTACGTGATTCTGGAGAGCAGGCGGCGCCACAGCACCGACCTCGGCCTGAAAATAACAGCCGGGTGCTTCGGGGCATTCATCCTGGGAAAAGGAGGAATGACGAACAACAGCAGAGGAAGAAGGAGCCACGAAAGGGACAGGTCTGTCCTACACAGGTGTAAACTCAACTGATCGCCCCTCGCCCTGCAGGGGACATTTGGCACATCTGTGTTTGTGTGGCACACACCACACGTGTTTGCTCAAATGGGCGCTGCCAGCATTCCATAGGTATAAATTCTTGTATGCACACATGGGTACAGGCAAATACACCTCCTACGATGCATAATTATATAATGTACTGTCAGGTCCAAAGCTTGTATATCCATCTGATACATTAATAAGAACGCACTTCAAGTCTCTAAATTAAAGCAGCCCTAGGCTAAGGCGAGTCAAAGCAAGGTCAGCACACCGCCTCTGCCCCCTGATTGCCAACATGAGCCCCAGCAGCCCAGGCTGGGCAACTGCGGTGAGGGGAGGGCCAGTGGGGCAGCAGGTAACGCTGAAGAAAGGTTGCAGGGCGACTTGGCCCAAACGCAGCAGGTTTTTCCTCAGCCCCTCCTGTCCAGAGAGCAAAAAGAACAGCAATGCATTCTCCTGCCTCTTCATTCTCCCCCAGCTCTGATTTTGCTTCCCATAACTGAATGGCCAACACTCACCCGGCAGCGCTGGCAGCAGAGTTCAATTTTGCACACGCTGCGGGGAAGCCTTGGACAAACTCCACTTTTCAACACTACAGCCGTACATAATGCTACAACCATCCAGTGTAAATATGTCTTAACAGTTTCCAGTCACATAATCAACTTTTTCCATGCTAGCGGTAGAAGCGCAGGAAGGCATCGGCAGCAGGTTCCCGCACCGCGGGCCGGGCCGCGCTGCACCCGGCAGTAACGCGCGCCTGCCGCGTGCTGTTCTCCTCCCGGGGGAAGGGCGAGCGCAGGCGGCTTTGGTTACGATTATCATCATCCAGGGCTGTTTGTCACACGAGCTGCAACGTTTTATTCTACTAATTCTTGCATCAAATTTGTGACTGCTGCCTGCACTGACAGATACAATTTGGAAAGGAAAATCAGGCCCATCGGCAGAGAGAAGATTGGTGGTGGGAAACACAGCACGTTTCTAGGCAAACGGCTGTAACTGTTCTCTCTTTAAAGCCAATTCATTGTTTCTAATATTGCTGTTTGTTTGGCTTGGGTTTTTTTGTTCTGTCTTGTTGCTGTTTGTTTGTGGGGAATTTTTGTTTGTTTGGGTTTTGTTGCTGGTTTTGGGGTTTTTTTGAGGGTGTTTTTGTTTGTTTGTTTTTCAATTGGGTTCTGGTGTCTTCCAACCACTGGGCAGCAGTAACGCTTGAACACTTCACAACACTACGCTGGGTGACATTGCTGGGTAACGAGAGCGATGATTCAAAATGGGGACGCCAGTTCCTGGGCAGATAATGGACCAGCCCTGACCGAGTCTTTAAAGAAGACTCACCCCCTTTTCCTCCATGTTTTCCATCTCATTTTCCCCCACGTTCCCTCTCTCGACCCCCCCGCTCCTGTGAGTTATAACCCAGGATGCTGGTGTGAAACTACGGGCACCTCCATGCAGCAACGATGAAGCAGAGCTGGGGAGCTGTGCACCAGGCACTGGTGGGGATGCTCCTGCATCTCCTACATCTTCAAAAGATTCCTAGAGACTTCCAGGGGAAAACACCTCACTTAAAAGCGTGTGTAGAAACTCAGAGTGGGGTCTTTTAATAGCAGAAATCCTGCAGGAGGAAACAACCTCCCACCTCATTTAAGATGCTTAAAGATCAGCCGCCTGTCTGAAGGCCTCGTCTATGTCCTCTCTGTCCTGAACGGGCCACCGGTGGGCGGCCTGCCTCCAGCCCCAGCGGGCCGCCTCATTTCCACACTGCAGAGGTGAGTCCTACACAACGCACATGGTTCCTCTGAAGAGCCAAAGTGTGCTTTAATCACAGGAAACACCGTATTTTCATGATCAAATTGTCCCTCGTTGTGGGAAGCACACTGAGGTGCCTTTGAACCACGGGATCTGGGAGAGACGGTGTCAGTGGACACAGGGATAAAGAATAAGGCACTGATGAGCCAATCAATAAACCAGTAATTAAGGCTGTTTGGCAGGTTGGGTGTGTTTTGGTTTTGGTATTTTACTTGTGTTTTTTTCCTCTGGATTTGAAAGAACTTTGCTTATCTGAGTTTTATAACCACTTAAATGAATCCCAGTTCTGTTCAAATCAATGAACGCCGTGGTGAGACAGCTGTAATTTTATGTGCATGTGTTTTAGTAAATTAGAGGGTTTAGCCTTAAGGATTCACTTTAGTGTAATCCACTAAGAAGATAAGTAGAGCCAGATGTGGTGTCTTACAAACTGCTGGACAGTTGCAACTGGAGCAACAGCACTGGAAGCAACTTTATAGCACAGGCAGCACATTCCCTGACTCAAAAAAGCGGTATTTTACATCAAGAGTTATAAATATTTTATATTTACAATGCAAACAAAGAAGGGTGAAAATAGGTAGAATTTTTAAAAAGCAAGCCTCAGTAACTGGTAATGGTTTTATCTTGTTCATTTGTGCATATCCATGGAGAAATACAATCTGTAGTATAACCATTTAACTAAATTAAATTCTAGTTAGCATCTGGGTTTCCATCAATAAGAGTCTATATTTCTGAAGAGCCACAGACTGGTGGCATTAATAGGCACATAAAGATTGTAATAGGTAAATAAATTTGTTGTTGCATCTCTCCTGCTACCAGAACACAGTTTAACAGAGTAATTAGTGGTTAGATATCTGACTATAATGAAGAAAATTCTCTAATCATTAAAAATTCTCCAGACAGAACACTCACCAACCCGCAATGTTTACTGACTCCGAGGCACACTGGCCACCAGGAATGGTTGCACCTGGTTCCTCGCTCTGCATGGATCGCTGAGAAGAGATTTTCACCACCATCACGAAGTCACCAGCAATCCGTGATCCCTTCTTGTGTCCTTCGCCACCCACATTAAAAAAATAAAAGCAATACAGTTTAGCTGTAAACCCACAAGAGCTGAGTTGTCTCAAATTGTCTTTATCTGATAATCCCAACTTCTTATTTGTAAATCTCACAACTCTTCTGAGTCCTCAGGAGATCTGTGCATGGAGTAAGTGACCATAATAAATCGAGAGAGATAAGCATTTACCCCAGCTAACCAGACGTGTTATGTTCAGGGTTTTTAGGTTTGGGCGAGTACAAGTTTGACTATGGTGTCACTAGCGCCGTCTCACTGGTGCGCACGGGGCTGAGCCCAACAAGGAGCTGGACACGTGGACCTGGGGCTGGTACGCGTCTGCTCGTCTCTAACGGACCCACGGCTGGGGGTTTGCCAGCACGCTAGAAACGGAACCCACAGCTCTCGATGTCAGATCTAGTGCCCTCTTCACAAAGCCCCGTTTGCTTCTGCTATGCAATTTGCCACTTCTGAACAGTTCAGGGACCAAATTCCCATTGAAGTCAATGGAAGTTAAACAAGAACAAGGACTGAAGACAATGCAATTGTATTTTGGAAACTACCAAGGAAAACAAAGCTGGTGGTGCATTACATTTGATTTTCAAAGGCTGTATCTCAAGCTTTCTTATTGCAACTTCCAAACCGCAAACTTGCCAAGCTCAACGAGAAATCCGTAACAATATTAAGCTGATTTCTTTTGGATTACAAATGATCACCAGTAACAAACATTTCCCAGAGAGGAAGAAAGGATTGCAAAGTCACTGTAAGACAGAGAGCAAAGAACGCATTCGCACCCCACAGAGCACCCCGTGTTAGAGAGCAGACGGCAGGGACAGACTGGAGAGGAGGGGGCAATGACGAACCACATCACAGCACTGAATCCAGGGGATGGGCAGCCCACAAGAGCTTAATTCCTGTCAGTAAGGCACGCGGCTATCATTTGGAACACCCTGGAAAGGAGACATTTCCATTGAAACAACCAAACACCAACCTTTCTGCTCACAGCCAGATGGCGGGAGCCGCAGGGTGCGAGCGGTTTGGCTGTCAGGGAAGAGCGCTAACGGGACGGCGCTTGGTCCACACCACTAGTGAAGAACTTTAAGGCCAACTCAAACTGCAGAGCTCTCGATCTGCAGCAACGTGCGTTACACCAAACAGGCTGACATCTGGCAAACACCTGGACGGAAAAACTACCAGCACTTCTGCATCTGCTGAAATGCTTCTCTCATCCTCTTCTGAACTTCTTTCTTTTTTTGGTGAATTGGCAATAAGATTACATCTTCTTTATTGCCCCTCATTGATTTGCTCCTCAGAAGCAAATGACAGCGTTTCTGAGAAATAAATAAATAACGAAATAAAGCTGAGAGGCAATCTGCATGTAAATCAGCGTTAGTCATTGACATTTGAGACTCGACAATAAGCCATCCCGGTCCCAGCTGTCCCCACAAAAGCTGATCTCCTTTGTGCGACAGAGAACAGCGCTAGCGATTGGAACCAGGGAGGAAAACAGGTAAGACGTAAACCCTCTCTGCTTGAAGTTTTTCCTGAAGCCTCCTTTGTTCCTGAGCACTTGGGAATACTTTTACCTACTGCTGCTGCTGATGTGAGTTTTGTCTTTGGTGCTTTCTTCCAAGGATGCCGTTCCCCACAGTTCACGCTCAAGTCGTTTGTAGTTTGTTGCATGTGCAGCTGCAGCCCAGAACGCTGCTTCAACTGGGGAGTATAAAAGCTGGAGTAAAAGCTGTTAGGTTAAACCAGGTCTTTCTACTGCTTTTCCAACTAATTCTTTTGCTCTCAATATTCTAGCACCATTCAGACAACATTGCTTCTACTAAAAATCAAGAGATTTGCATTCACAACACAAATATTACCAGAGATTGCACATAGCTTTGAATATCACTAAAAATATTTGATTTGGCTCTGGATCTTGGCAGTATTTCTTCTGAAGGCTCAGGGACAGGTTTGCTGCTGCTCTGACCTTTGTCATCCACGCGGCTGCAAGGCAACGCAATGGGGAGTAACGCACAGGGCAGCCTGCGCAGGGACCAGAGTGTTCCAGCACGTCCCATGGGCAGCACCCAAAGCCAGAGCAGGATTCCTATTGCTGCCAAAGCCCTAAAAAACTGCAATCAGTTACCATCTCACAAGGCAAAACAACTGCAATCAGTTACCATCTCACAAGGCAGTGGGAGATGCTGTACGGGATGAGAATAAAACCTTTCCCAACATCTCCCTTAATCTCTTACACAACAGAGAACATCCTGTAACTAACACCCCCAAAAGCAGCTCGCTCAGGTGTGCCAGCAATTACACAGAGCTAAAAGTGCCCAAGTGCAGCTTATAATTGCCTTTCAGTGGGGCCATCGCTCTCCTCCAGGAGACGCGGCCCTGATCGCACTGTCTGCCTGAGCAGCGAGCTGTTTGCTGCAGGGCTGTCCCGGCTTCACCGGCAATCCTTCGGTGCCCCCTCTGTGTCAGGGAACCTGAAGCACTGTGTGACCTTCCAGCTCACGAAAGGTCAGGACCGCTGGCACGGAGCGGGACCGAGGCGCGCAGGGACAGCTGCCGGGAAAGCCTGTCTGGACACGGAGCCCTTTCTTCCTGTGCCTTTGGCTTTGCCCTTTTTTCTTAATTAAGAATGCAGAAAACCATCGGAAAAAAATCCCTACGTTGGAAAAATCTTCATTCTAGTTACAGACAACATACCTCCAAATTCCCAAAGATCTAATTATGTGCATAAGTTTCATCATAATTTAGGCTTGGTGTTGCTAAACAGAGCAATGAGGTTATGGAAGAATGAAAATACTGATTTTGTTTGCCGGGGAAAGGGAGAGCTCAGCTCCGGGCTCTTGCAGTGGTGTCAGCAGCTTAACTGGGTCTAATCTTCATTCGTTGTGGTCAAGTTTAAATACAAGTAGAAGAAAAGTCTCAACAACCAAGAGCACAACCAAAGGCCTAGAAACACTGGCCTGTATTAATTTTTCCTGCCCTCCCTACACTTGTTTGAACATGGGCAACCAAAGCCCCTGAATCCCCGAAGGGTGACACACCCCGAAAGGCTGAAAAAACCCACTCGTACAACAAGGCCTTAAAATGCCAGGTACATGGTGCCGAGAACCCTGCGGGGAGACGGGAACTCTCTGCTCTTTTCTGCACACGATCGCCGCCCTGCCTAGAGCAATCCACACGGGTCGACAACGAATCTTCACATTTTACCTTCTGAAAGAACAGTTCTGCCGACTTTTCGGTGCTGCTTCACTCTTCCTGCATTTTCAGTTTATTCGTGAGCAGTTCCCACCAGTCACCGTTTTTAAAAAGCAGTTTTAGGACACGGCATTGTTAATGTTAGCACCTGTGTGTTACGCCACTATACCTGATATAACCAGTGCTGCTGGAGAAACAGAGAAAATCAGATGCAAAAAGTACATTGGAAGATAAACCAAGTCAGTTTATTCTGGGTTCTTTGGCCACCAACTCTCTCCCTAGCTCCTGTGTGAAACAATCCAAGCAAATGATATTATACCTCGGCAACCACACAGACTACAGCCATCATTTTGCCCTCTGTCACAAGATACCTGCTATGGTAGGAATTATTTCACCTGTATCCCAGATCACAGAATGCCCAGGAGCCCGTCATCCCTTACTCCGCTTTGCACTGTTCAGAGTGATGCTCGTCACCAGGCAGAAGCCCATGACACTGTCATAGGGAACCCTAAGGGAACCTTTTAACAAAGTCTTGCTGCTGTCAGCAACCGGTAAATTGCCATATATTAGAATAATTCCCCCTCCACTGCATTTCCTCCCAGGACTTCTCTAAAGCCGCCACACCTGGCTCACCGTGGCTGCGGAATTACCTGATAGCTATTAGAGTAGTGCTCCTCCAATTTGTAGCCACTACCCTGGCCTCTTTTAGCATCCCCTACAACAAGATCCAGATGAACTCCCAGCTTAGCGAAATTCAGGCTCAAAATCAACTTCACTTCTGCGTGTGCTCATGTGTATTACTTGTATACTGCTTGATTTTTTTTAATTTCTTTTTTAAACCCAAGACAAAAGCCTCTCATTTCAGCACCTTGTTCACTGGTCTTTTCAGCCATCTGGGTGTTGCATTTTGCGGGTCCCAATTTAGCTGTCCTTTATTCTCAGCAAACTGAACAGCTAACACAAGAATGAGATCAACAACAATTATGGATGCTAAAAAGAAAAGCAGTAAGAACAAAACATAACTGGTGCTGAATAATTTCAAAATGCTTCTGGCTCTCTCAGCCCTATGCAGGAAATAGCCCCCGAACCGCTGCTCCTCGCCCCCGAACCGCTGCTCCTCGCCCCCGAACCGCTGTTCCTCGCCCCCGAACCGCTGCTCCTCGCCCCCGAACCGCTGCTCCTCGCCCCCGAACCGCTGCTCCTCGCCCCCGAACCGCTGCTCCTCGCCCCCGAACCGCTGCTCCTCACCCCAGAACCGCTGCTCCTCACCCCCGAACCGCTGCTCCTCGCCCCCAGACCACTGCTCCTCACCCCCAGACCGCTGCTCCTCACCCCCAGACCGCTGCTCCTCACCCCCAGACCGCTGCTCCTCACCCCCAGACCGCTGCTCCTCGCCCCCGAACCGCCGCCGGACTTGGGATGTGGAAAATCAAAAGGATAAAGTCCTGCAGCTGTCAAACGCAAACTTCAGCGCTGGCCAGCCATGAGCAGTCTGAATCAAGCTGAAGCTTCCTGGCTTAGTTTGGATTGCTTATATCCACAACTTTAGCTGTCCCTAGTGCTGCTGACAGAAGGATCGTGTTGCCCTTTGAGGCACTATCTGGATGCCCTCAGTGGACCCGCAAACCTCGCCAGTTCAAATGGGAACCTTCGCATCAGAAAACTAACAACAATGTTAGAGCGGGGGAAAGCGTGAGTTTTGCTGTTCACCCTTGGTCCCAGGTGAGCACCCAGTACGAACCCAGCACCTCCGTGCGCATGAGGAAGCCATCCTGTGCCAGACCCCAGGAGGAGCACAACAGCTGCACGCAAAGCCAAGCGAGAGCCAGCCTGGGATGCAGCGTCTGTTGGAGGGGGTTCTAACTCATTTCAGACCCTGTCATCTGGGTGATGAAGCTGAAACTGAAGGGAACTTTTTGTCTAATGTTAACAGCTGCTCTTGCTAGCGAACACCTGTACTACCCAGAGACTCCTGCTTACCTCTGTGGCTGCTGTTACCGGAACGAAGAGTAAATAGTTTGGTAGATTTCCAAGAAGAATTAATTAGTTGCACTTTAAAAAATGAAGACCAGCACTTTGGCTTAGAAACATTTGAGCCTTGGCCTGTTTCCACTTGGTTTCTTTTGTCTGCCTCCGGCTGCCCGCGCCAGCCTCATCGCGCTCTGATGATCATTTCTAAACGCAGCACAAAAACCCACCTTGCTACGACTTCCAAGGTTTGCTCCTACAGCCCCTTGCGGATCCACCAACCGCGCTCCACAGCTTTGCATCCAATGTTACGCTTATCGCCCTTCAGGCGCCCGTTCCCTCCCTGCTTCTGCAGCCCCCAGGGCTGGGTGCCCACCTGCCAGCAGGAGGACACACCGACAGACAGACAGAATAGCTGGAGACAGGGGTGAAATGATGCTGTGACACTGGCGCCTTCAATTGACTGCCCCTGTTTTGTAGTATTCCAAGTAAAAGTAGCAAATTGATTCATGCTCTAATTAGTGTTTTTGCTGCTCTTGGAGTAATTCTGCACCTCAGCAGATTCCATTTTATTCCACTTCCAGGTACATAGTACTGAATTTCTTCTGAGTCCTTCCGAAATGCAGTCTGAAAGATGACGACACATCAGTCCCCAGTTCGGAACACTTCCCACGTACTGACGGTGAGCTATTCCAGTCTTTTCATTTTGGTTTGCAACATTCCCCTAAGAGGCTTTGATTCAGACCATACCCATTGCTGCTGCCTGCTGATACCCACCCAGAAAGTGAAGGAGATTATACTGTATAAGCCTGAACATGAATGCCATAGGTTAGTTAGAGCGGCTCCTGGCAATGGTTCAGATCCAGGAGAAAAAAATCCTGCTAATGGCCACCGGATATAAATTACCAGTTAAAAACCAGCACCAGTTCATAGATTTAAATGGATTGTTAATGGACTCAGCCTCACGATTAAAGCAACAAGAGGATGTGATTCCTCTGTCCCCAGTGGCATCATAAGGGCTTCACCGACAGGCGCCGCCGTGATTTACGGCTGACCGCCTCAGCCAGAGCTCCGGGCGCCGTGGGAAGCGCCCAGGCAGCGAGGCGGACGACGCCCAAGTACGTGCTGAAGTGGCGGTTTGCACAGGTAGCAGTCTGCCCGCGCTCGGGTCATCTTCAGCAGCGTCGCTGGGGCCGTTTGCTGATTGCACTGGAGTACAATAATTTCTATGTAAATCAATGTCACACACTAGTTTTTACGGGATTTTTTTTGTTGTTTTCCCTTTTAAGCCCTATCCATACAGCGACTATTAGCACTTTCATAATGAGCGAAGTCTTGATGTGCAGAATCAGAAAGGCAAAGGGGCCAGATCTCCACTGCCCTGGTGTCAGCTGGTCATTGCCGCTGTGCAGAGGCAGCGGACACAAGTGACAGCTCCTGCACTGCTGCTGTCACACAGAACAAACAACAGCCTCAGGCTCTCTGTGCTCTGTGCACTAGCATTTTTACATGGAATTACTGCAATGGGGTTAAGAGAAAGGGGAAATAATTATTACCAAGGGCCTCAATGGTAACAGTTGGTGTTACTGGGGCAGCAAGTCTGAAGGGCAAGCTCTGGGGACGCGGAGTCCGCCCGGCCCCACAGAGCACCCAGAGATCGTGAGCGAGCTGCAGCATGGCAGGCGAGCCACGGGCACATCCTGCCTTGGAACGGTTAAATGGGAATGCTGCAAATACGGCTTCCTGGGAGTTCGTCCTTGCTTTTGATGTTACAACCATTACAGCACAATCGTTCTGAAGCATTGTGATTTCTTTCAAAAATCAAAACGATTCCTACTGCGAGACTTTCTTCTTTTTCCCCTCCAGAGGCAGCCTGTCTTATCTGAGCTTCGTCCCTCACTGGTAAGTCAAACTGTATCTTAGATGTCACATCCTGTCACACTTATCTATGATTTCATGCACGCTGGATTTTAGCTCACAAGCTTTGCCATTGCCCCTATCTTTTTAGGTTGCGACTACAGTAACTGTACCATGAGTTGCTTCTAAATAATCATAAAGTGAAGCAAATAGTACAGGAGATGTCTCCCATTACTACGCTTTAATTTATTCTATAATCACACTGCAAATTAGCCTGGAAGAATCAGGAGTGCTACCATTTTCACTTAGGGGGAAATTTCTGAACCGAAGGAGGTTAAGTCAAAATAAAGTCCACAGTTATCTGGAAAGGTTTAGTACCATGAACACAGGACTGCTGAGGGTGGAATAGCTCCAGCTGTACTAAAGTCTCTGTGCCAGAGCAGGGTATTTTCTTTCCTCCACACAAACACGTGCTGGGACCGGGGATTCCCAGTTCACCATTCTTACCTTTTCCTCTTTCTTCCCCTAAATGCGCACACGGGCCCTGGCCGAGGTTTAGCGCCGGGCAGAGCCTGGGGAGCGTTCTGTGACCAGCCTGCAGCAGCTCTCGGCTCACAGCACGGACATGTCAGCTCCCATTCCTGTCCAACGTGAAAACCCACCGACTTTGTTTTAGCTAATGGCACAGTATCATTTATGAGTCAGCCAGAAGCTCAGACTGAAAGGCTGATTGACAAGCAGCTGATCATGCTCACTTCAGCACTAGAGCGAGCACCCGCGTTAGTATTTCAGGCAGGACCGGAGGTGGCGGCGGTGGGCGAGGTGCTGCAAGCGACACCAATGCTGCGCTGCCAGGCTGTGACTTTCTGAGTGCGCAACTGAAGGGTGAGGCTAAGCCACGGCGTGACATCCGGCAGTAACGGCACCGCTAGAGATTGCGACAAGACACTCACCCTGATACACCTGTAATCTGCCGGCAGGTTCACCTGGCACAGCAGGAGAGGAATGAGGATTCTGGAGCTTACCAACTCGAATGGGTCTGCCATCAAGGAAACATGATAGAACAATTTCAATCACCTCTGCTTGGAATCATCCAATACAAGAAATAAAGATTGAAATCCTTTCAAAAATTCCGTACTAAACTAAAGACTGAAAAGATCTGAGATCCCCACCGTGTTTACCCTTCTCAGAGATATTCAGATTGCTGGTTTCTAGTCCCAGGTTAATTATAACTGAATTTGACTAAGAGCCCTTACAGCACCTCCAACCAGCGCTGCTGCTAAAAGGGCTGGAGAAAACAGCCTGGAACACTGACCCGAAATTCTCCTTTTGACTGCAGTGGTGAATAATTCATTCCAGCACTAAATGTGAACTCACGATGCATCAGTAAGGACCTACAAAGGAGCCAAACGGCCGAGCAGTGTTCCAGCCCGGCTGAAGACACTGGGGCTCCTCACTGGCCTCTGGTTTCTAAACATTCATGTTTTGCAACGTAAATCACTGCAAAGCACAACAGCTGGTCCCAACCGGTCCCACACGGCTTCTGCACAAGCAGCGTGAAAACACAACACCCCACATCTCCCCCTTCTAAACGTCACAACAGCCAAAAATCAGTCTGACGGGTAACCAAAAATCCAGCCACTAAAGCCTCTTCAGTACAGCTTCTCAGCAACGTCCACTCGGTCAGTTATGTCTCCTGTGCTGCTGCCAGGAGCCGTAGGTCTCAGACAGACAGACAGACAGCCTACCACATCTGCTTATACCATGTGTCAGGTCTCTGCTGTTTTAAAAGGCTGTTGGTATAGATGGTGCAAGACTCTCCCTCGTCACAGGCTCGCGCACCGTGTCCAACAGAGCACCGTCGACACACACAGCCCTGCACGCGGTGCTGACCCTTCCTAGGGGCCGGCAAATACAAGACATCTGCTCCTGAAAGTGGAATAAAATGCAATCTGCTGAGGTACAGAATTACTCCAAAAGCAGCAAAAACACTAATTAGAGCATGAATCAATTCGCTACTTAGAGAACTACAAAACAGGGGCAGTTAGAAGGCAGCAGTGTCACAGCATCATTTCACTTGTCATACACCAGGGCCTGAGGCAAAAGCCAGAGGATGACCCCAAGATGGACTCACAGAAACACAATAGGACCGTAATTTTAAGTTTCTGTATTTCAGAGTAGCATAATAGGACTGTTTTTCAGAAAAACCAACACTTGATGAATATGAAGCCTGTTTGCCACCCAGTAACTGCCTAAAGGGGAGTTTCTGAGACGCGCTGTCTCCATGTGCTGAGCACAGCTTCCCTGCCCCGGACACACTACAAACTGCAAGCCAGTTGCAAAACGCATAATATTTCACACCACTTCTGATACAAATATATTCATGGAGACCAAAAGCAAATTAACAGAAACATCTTCCCCGTTTTTGTGAAACTGTACTTGCGCGGAACCCCGTTTCACCGACTCCGCGCTGTACGATCGGTTCTCCGCGGTGCTGCCGCGCGGCTGATCCCACAGGGCTCCACGCATTTCTGAGGCACAAGTCATGAGGGTCATAGGGAACGGAGGTCCCGGATCCTGCCACAGTCTCTCCAACATCTTGGGGCAAATCAGTTAATCTTCCAGTGGTTCACCATCAGTAAAATGGAGACACTACTCTTTCACCTATTTTTCCTCCATTTTTTGTGAAATGAAATACAACCTACAATCCACATATACAGCTACTCAAAAAAACATGGAGACACTAATTAGGTATTTAGATCCTGGTGTAACAGCAATAAAAACAGATCCAAATTTATTACCAAAATCACAAGAAACCTGAATAGTCCCCGAGTATTTCAGTAGAGTATAATAACTAGGAGAGCAGCAAGGACAGTAATTAAAATAAGAACTTCATAAGAAGGAAGTATGAATTTCACAAGCCAATTTAAATGCAGACTCTCCAAATGCGGCGCACAGGAGCGTCCTACGAGGGCCCGGGAGGCTGGCAAAGCGGATTAGTAAACGCCTGCCACTGCCCTGCGTGGCCGCAGGAACGCAAGGCCAGCGGAGCGACCGGCGGGGGGGAAAGGGCCCCCGGGCCGCTGCCAGGCTGCTGTAGAGCCAACGAAAGCCACAAAATGGAATACGAATCATTTAAAAGCAAAACTATATTAAGAAATTAATAAGCATGCACTCACATATGAAGCGAGGGGATGAGACTAACATGGTTCATGATTTGGTGTGGGTCAGGTCAGACTGAGAAGCAGATCTGGTTCTTCTACATTTTAAATATAACCTCTGGAGAGCAGAAAATGCAAAGTCAGGCTGCATCCCAGCCCTGTGCTGTTCACTGACACGGGTTTGCGGCCAAGCCAGAGAGATCCAGAAAATAAAGAGTGGGATTTCTCTAAAGCATTTAGAAGTGTTGGCACCCAGCAATCTTTGGACTCCCTGTGCAAATCAGGCCACCCCTCATTGGGACTATGAACTGACATGATTATTCCAGAATTAATCAATGGAGAAATCAGATTTCTTTTATCTTGGATAGACGCCTTTTCCCACGAGGACACTGCAAGAGGAAAGGGCTGAGCTCTGGAACAGCGCTGCCGTGACACTGGGGTAACAGAGATGGCTTATTTCATGGTGCGAGTCATACGCATGAGCCTTAAATTCCTCAGGCACTTTCAGCCATTTCTTGCAGATGTCCTAAAAACCATCACCAGGACTTGGAGACTTTTTATCAGAGTCCGAGCTGCTAAGTAGTCAGTGCAGGCAGGATTACTTGTTACTGAAACCTTCGGCCACAAACTGCCGCTTACATAACACGTAAACCTCAGTGGTGGAAGCAAAGGACGCAGCCGGGAGACACGTAAGAGTTGTTCATACGCAACCTCCCCAAACCCAAGCTGGGAAAGCAGAGGCCGCATTCTGTCCTAGTTGAGCCCCGGCGAGCGCAGCCCGTGGGCAGCGGGGGCCCAGGGGACCGGCGGGAGAGCCGGGCTCGGCCGGGCCGCACGGACGAGCCTTCATCTGCACCCAGACCGAACCGCACAGCCGCGCTCTGCTGACGCTCTTGCGAGGGTTCTGCAGCAACAACACTTTTACTACATGAAAGTCACAGATCCTCTTTCTCAAATGAACACACAAGAGAAAGGCTGAAAATAAACTGCAGAGAAAAATTATCACAGCTGCCACCAGACACAAGAAGAGCTTCACACTGCTTCAAGTAAAACCCCCAGCACAGGGAGGAGTGGACAAAAACAGACTGTGGGCTCAAGCTGGGGCTGCTTCCCCGGGCAAAACCGTCACGGGAGGGGAAGGACGAGGAGCGAGGCACAGTCTGTACTAAAAACAAGTAAATTGCAATGATCAGCGGGTCTGCAGAGCTGGAAGAAAAAGTCTCAGTGTGCAGCGCACAGCAGCACAGGAAAGATTGACTGCAGGAGGAAAACAACACTTCAGGGGAGATCCCCCTTCTGCGGGATCCAAACAACATTCAGAAAGCCACGTCAGGCGCCATCTGCCCCACAAACCCAAAGCGCCCGCACGCGGAACGGCACAGCCGCTGTGCCAGCCAGAGCACACAGCCCAGGGCTGAGCGCGGCGGGGACCCCGTTGGACACAGGACGGATCGTGGCAAGGACCGCCGTCACCACAACGACCCCGATTGCAGTGAGGACCACCATCAACACAACAACCGCCATCACAGCAAGGACTGCGATCGATCATTGCAAGGACTGCTATCCCCCCAAGGACTGCGATTGCGGCAATGACCGTGATCACAGTAAGGACCGCCATCACCACAGGGACCATGGCAAGGGCCACGGCCACGGCAAGGGCCACCATGACGGGCCCGCAGAGCCAGCGCTGGGTGCTGGGCAGCAGGGCAGCGCCCGGGAAGCACGAGATCCAGGCCGAACGAAGCTCTCCCTCTCCTTCACACCACGCGCTCCAGAGATTCAATTTCTCCTCCCGCTAAACTTAACACAGTGGATGTTACAGCGGCATCGCTGAGTCCAGAATTTAGCACACCCAATTACTGAATTTGCTCTCTGTGTGCATCTAAACCGCGTTTGGTGAAAAGAAACATAGAAGGAGACACGATGTCCAACACATCCCCCATGCTCACAAGCTCCGCAGCGGCCTGGGGCTCCGTCTGACAGCAACAGCCCTCCCGCGCTCTCCGTATCTGTGCTGGACCAGCCAGTGTCAGTAATTCAAAACAAAGGATTTTTAGTCCTTGAAAATCACCACCATGTATTTACTGGTGGCTACGATGACAGTGTTAGTAATTCTTTCTCTGGGATGTTTTTTTCTTTGTCTTGAGATCCATCAATATCCTCCGGGATGGTTTTCAGCTTTTTAAGCTCTTAAGAACATACTTAGGTTTCCACTTTGTTGCTACAACATTAATTTGGAATTTTTAAAAGTGCTCCTCTCACAAAATTCAAACAGGCTTTTGGCACAATCAAAGCACTTAATCCCTTGAGGTTGTTTTACAAAAAGAAATGTAATCAAAATTGATTTTCAAAATATTGGGGAAAATGGTTTTGTAATTGAAAAAGTCTTTTTGATGAAAATATTCTGAGCAGTTCCAAACCACCCATTTGTTCTCCAGCCTCCTTGCTCACACGGCACCAACACCAAAGCACAAACAAACACGGAGAGGAGCGGCTCTTTTGGAAGCACTTGGTCTCCTGCTGGATGTGCAACCCGGGCTGTGAGCCCAGAGCCTTTCCCAGCCGAGAATGGACCAGAGCCCAAGAACTCTGTTCTTGGATGAAATAGATAAGCGACCTATCAACACTGATCAGAAGAGCTGTCCTGGTGCACATGGGAGTCTCTTAAAGATAGTCAAGCATAATTTTGACATAACCCCCTGAAAATGGCCTCCTATAATAGAAGCATTTCAATGGTTCTTCAAACTCGAGTTTAATGTGGCCACAACACAGAAGCCGTTGCGTTCCCTCCCGCTGGCTCTCCAGCCCCAGCCTGCTCACAGCTCCCCATCACTCAGAGAAGCAAGCACAGCGAACCGCTCTCTCCTTTTCCACCACACCTCTATTTTCTTCCCTTCTTTACCTTTTCCTAGGCCCGTCCTCCTCTCCCCGGGCCGGCCCCGCTGCGGAGCCGCCGAGCCCTGCGGCAGCTGGGACAAGGCTCCTGGGCACAAACCCTCCACGCGCCGGCCGCGCTGCTTGCGCGTGCGAGTGGGGCGGGAGCACGCGGGCAGGGCCCCGCGCAGGGCGAGCGCCGCTGCCCCGCTGCCGCTCCCTCGGCGCTTTAGCAGTAACGGTAAAATGAAACCGGGCAAGAAGCTTCCAGGCACAAAGCATTTGAGTAATAATAAGGCCCGAAAGCTGTTAATCAAAGAAACATTGTTAACCTGCCTCTTCAGATGGGAAAGTGAGCTGCAGGGAGAAGGGATTTACCTCCCTTTACTGAGAAACGCCAAATCTTAATCTGGTTTTCTACAACCTTCCCTAGGAACAGAGAAGCGAAAGGGAGTATTTCAAGGACACTTTACGTAGACACTAAGCTACATGGTGATCAGCATATGGGGGGAAAGACAGCCTTATCTTTTCCAGAAGCCACTTTAAAAACTCGTTTTGACCTTTCATCTCCCAATCACAGAGACTATCTCGCACGAAATGAAGTCACCTGGATCTGGGAGAAGATGCTCTCAACTCGACTCTCTTGTGAGCTTTGCCCCTTTAAATTTCAAGCAAAGCAAAAATGTTATCTCAACGGTTTTCCATTTTCTCTTCAGGGCTGGTACGGCAGGTGGAGTTACAGCGCGCTTTGGGACGAGGGGCAAATACCAAAAATACCAAAAATCAGAAATTCAGTTCAGGTGGGATTTCAGACTTTTTTCTTTCTCCTCCTACAGGGAATCTACAAAATCTGCACTGAAAAACCCCTTATCCAGGATTGCATCAACTCAGCAAAATTGTCTGAGAGCACAGAACTTTTTTGCTGATCACGCTGTAAAGCGTCACTTCTCCTGGCTTCCCAAAGGTAATTAGCAAACAGAATAGCGATTCTTAAATACCTTTTTCTGCTTGGCTGCGGAACCACACGCACGCTGTCTGCTCTGAAGGGAGTCCTGGGGACGTGCAGGAGCACGTCCGGCGCGGCTCCCCCGCGGTGCTGCCGATGGAAAACACCCGCCTGCTCCACGCGGGTCCTGAGAGCCCCTTGTCCTCCTGCGCACCAGCCAGCGCCCACAGCCTCAGCTGCTGCACGGGAGCCCCGCCATCGCGTACAGAGATGCACAAACCTGTAAGAGCTCAAGATCTTGCTCCCACTTTTTCACACGTTCATTGGGCTTCTAGGATACCATCTCCTATTGTTTTAAACGCTAGTCCAAATTCGAGCTGGTCAAAGCGCACTACAACCTGTGACAGTGCAAGACACTGCTCTAAAGTGATGGGTTCCTCTCTGAAAGTATAAAGTTCCTTTCATATCACTTAGAACAGACCCGTCGTTTTCCACAGCGCCGCCCTGCTCCCGGGGTCAGCGACGGACAGAACTGAAACACGTGCTGTGCAACCGGACACGGGCACATCAGAACACGTGTCCGCAGGCGCTGGCCGAACACAGCACAGCCTTCAGTCCCGCTGCCCTGCGTGAGCCCACGAAACACGTTCAGAACAGCAAAGCCTAAATATTGCATGCAGCAACTACAGCTAAATCCTTGGGGTTTTGTGTTTTTCAGAGTTCGACCCTTTATGAGAATTAACCTCTCTTCTTGATGATACCTGTACTTGCCTCTGAATTTCCTATTCTAAACCTGAAAAAAAATTGACACATTCAAAATATTCAAGGGAAAAAAATGCAGTTCTGGGCATCTGAATCTCCCCAATGCAAACACTACAACACAGCTACCCACAAAACAATGACGTGAGAGACATTCGTCAATGAATGGGAATCAGGAAAAAATATCGCATGCTGCTCTAAGTACTAGCAACCAACTAAAACGGTATCTGCGAAATACAGGTCACATCAGAACAGCATTTGTCAAAGAGAGGTCACGGTTTAGACTTGAATGCCTAGCGTCAAGATCACAGAACACAAAATATGCTTTTAATTAGCAATTAAAATTACAAAACTAACGTTTCTTATTTAACAGTTGAACCCACGGCTGGTACCAGGTTGGACCGTCTTGTTTCGTGAGATGCCTCTAGACACAACTGTGCTTTGGAGACCAGACATAAGCAATTAAGAGTGCTGCTCGGGACCTGGTGTCGTTTTGGAATGGTCCATCCTGATGCGAGACCGACTGGTCTGTGCTGAGAGAAGAGCCGGCGCAGCATCTACGATACACACGAGCCAGCCTGCCCTGGACACACAACGTGGAATCCAGTGTAACGTTTCTGCAGTAAGAACACAAATCCCGCCAGGAAGATGCTGACGGAGCTGACGTTCTACTCAGCAGTGCCCTAACAAAAAGCAGTCACTCATCAGTTTTTGGTGATCTGCCTACAGCATCCCATACGCTGCCTTCAACACCCAGGAAATCTCACAACAGCTTATGTCAGGTACCTCTGTCATGCAGTACAAGTTAGTTACAGCTATGCCCCGCTTCAAGGAAATCAGTATGCATTTGGGAGGAATCCTGAACCTGGAGGCACATGTGAATTCTGGGAGATTCAAGTTTTTAGGGGTACAACCACCTTCTACTTGGCACATGCATGTTGATGCACGTCACCTCGGGGAAGCATTTATAAGGGAAAAATCTCACATTCATCTTCCCCTTAGATATATTCCCGTAAAAGTGAGTGGCAGTAACCTGACCACACCACGGGGATCGGCCCCTCTGCCAGGAGCGACCCACGGAGCAGTTTTCCCACCGCACGGCCTCTGCGGCAGAGGGGCTTCTCTTGCCCCTCTCCACAATGAAATGTGGGAAGAACCAGTATTTTGCACTTCCACTTACATTTCTGCTCATTCAGTGTTGCAGCAAGTGCCTTAAGTGCCCAAAATGGCCCTTTGACCCCCTCTATAAGCCCCGCCGACTCTCAGCACGCTGTATAAGCCGTAACTGCAGAGGCAAGGAAAGCCGGGGAGCAGGCAGCGGCGCCGGCTCCCGCCACGTTCTGCCTTCTCGCCTCAAGGGAGACGTGACCAAAGTCTTCAAGGTAGCTACAAAAAGGAAAGGACAAGAAACACCGAGTTTAAATAGCAATGAGATAAGATTTAAATTACACAGTAAGAATATATTTCTAATAGTACGTCTAAAGAAGTCCTGAAATGGATTTACTTGCAGAAACTGGGAACTCTAGATCATTGGAGGCGTTTGAGAACAGGCTGGAAGCTCCATGTCATGTGCCCCGGGGCAGAGACGTGGGCTCCGTGACCTCTCCGCGTTCCCTCCTGCCCTGTTATCCGCTCCATAAGGCACTTAACTACCACTCCAACATACAGCAACTGGGCTGCGAACCACAACTGTAAGATAAGCTCTTTTGCACAGTGCTTCTTTCAAGATCAACTCTGTTGTATCTGCTGCCTTCCCAGCAGAGCGCTGAGGGCTCCTCAGACAATGGAAAGACTCAGAGCCACAGCAGCTCATCTTTGAATTTAAACAACAGCAACAACAACAGAAGAGAAAGAAAGACAGAAAAGGTGAATGTTGGCGAGACCGTCCTTTCTGGTTTCCACTCACATCAAGTCCCTGCAGGTTCACTCAACTGTCTCCCTGCTACACCCTGGAGTAACTGTACGTGACCTTTGCTACAATGGTGCTTTTCCTAATATGCAACACCATCAGAAGTTTGGAAAGAACAATCCAATGTCAATCCAGCTTCTAACTTAGGAAAAATAGTTATGCTATGAAGTAGCATCCTAGACTACTTTGTTATTTACACCATTTCGAGGCTGACACGGTGACTGAGCACGCGTGCTCCTTCTCGCACTCCACACTAAAGCCGCAGGTCCGAGTTGCCGCGCTGTTTTGTGCAGACACGCTACGGTTTTGTGGTAGTTACAGAACAATCACTTGCAGAACACCTAAGTACACCCTCTCGTGCATGTATTCGTATAATACACATGCAAATCTGTCCATCGCTGCACTTGAGTTTATTCTCTCAGAAATTCTTGCCAAAAACTGCACAGTGAGGGAAATTCACACGGGAAGACAAATACCTGAATACTTAGAAGCAGCTGCTCTCTGACAACCCCGTGCTCTCCCGAAGCATTTGAATATGAATCATTATGGTGGTGTATCAAGCCCTTAATGTTCTTTCAATGCTGAGTTTCTCATCTGAATTGCACTGGGACTTAATAAACACAGGGTTTTTCTTTCCCTATCTCATATTGACATGATTACAGTAACTATGTATAATTATCTGCATAGGTAAATACGCTAATTGTATAATTACAACATTCAGGTAAATCCTGGCATACAGAGAATGTTCTTAGGGCAAGCAGGACACAATCTGATAGGTGTAACAGAACCAGAAGTACTCCTCTTATTTCCCATTATCGATATGTAGAGATAAAACAGAACAGAATTGATCCACCACCCAGGTGAGCGGGGCTGGATGGCGAGCCCTGCCGTCACGAGAATGGAACTAAATAAATACCGTAGTAACTGCAGGGTATCGTTGTCCAGCGTATCATCTGTGTGCTGCCAGCAGGACAACTCGATGTTGAACTGGATCTCCTTACTAACCGTCTCAAATCTGCAGAAGGCTCCTTGGAAATGCAAAATATGTCAGTAGTTATTTGTCTTTGTGAACAAGATCTATTAGGAAAAATGAAACCAAAATTGTACACATATACTGAGAGGCAGAGAAAGACAGGGATGCAAACCTCTTCACATTTTGGTGCTTTATTTTTTGAAGAAGGAAACAAGGGCAAAGACACCTAAAGAGAAACATGCAGACTTTATTTCTGCCAATGATTTGATGTGTGATGTTGGATTAATTACTTCATGTCCTTTATTTCCTTTCCTCCCTCTGCACTTGCATTGACACCTGTCATCTTGCATTTGAACATCAGCCGGCAGACTGAGACGCTGTACTCGCCGGGGTGTCCCAGTGCTGCCGCGGGTTTCAATCACACATTAGAAAAGAAGCTGAGATTTGTCTGATCAAGGCAGACGTGACCTTCAGGGATGCAGGAGCAGAGAAAGAAAGGGGAAAAGGGTGCGTGGTTGTCGTTAAGAAGCGACAATTCAGCTGGGATGACTTCCCAGTCGATTAAAGAAAAAGGAAAACAAACACCCAAACCCCCAACTCTTAGGAAAGGAGCGAATGTGCATGATGCTGTCAGCAGCTGCAGCACTGCTGGGAGCTCCGAGAACACCACTCGACACCAGAAACATTCCGGTTCCAGCACAGCAGTAAAGTATTTATGATGCCCGTGAAAGCATTCACTTCCAAGGCAGCAGGAAACAGGCTGAGGTGAAGCGCAACATCGCAACCTGTCACTAGAACCGTGGGCTTGTGTCCATCCTGATACCAGCCAACATCGCCGAATGTGCCTCAGGGGGATCACTGTCAATGGTCTTTAAGGTAAGAAGTTACAGCACCCACAACTATTTTGTGTGCAGAACAGGTCACACCGGGCCTGCTTCACCCTTCTGTGCCCAGGATCAGTAGCAGACCTTGTAGCACACACGAATTCTATACATAGATGTGCAGGTTTGGCCAGATATGCAGAAGTCCTGTAAGATGAGCTGTATTTTTGCGTGAGGAAAGGTCAAGAACAGGTGCATGAGGTGCAGGGCTCCATGCAGCAAAGCTCTGCCCTTGCACACTGGTTGGTAAAAAATATCTACCATGACCTCAAGGAACCTGGTTACTGATGACGTCTCATCTGGAGGCGCTCGGCTCTGAACACCTTTGAAAACTGAAGTAACAGGTGCTCAGGACCCCTGTGAATCAGACCAAAGTCATCCCGACCCGGCCGCGCCTGGCAGAGCCTCCCAGGCCATCGGCTCCCGCTGCTCCGCGCCGCCACGTTGCTCGTTGGCAGATACAGATGGCCCGGCTCACGTACGGTGCGCCACACACCTGCATCTCTAAAGATCCAAATCCACTTTTAAATTATCACTTATACCAGGTCACACACAAATGAATTTTTATGCTCTACCAATTTCCCAGAGACCTGAAGTACTTACACACCAGAAATAAGTCATTATAATCCCTGGGATCCAAGCCAAATTCTTTTATTGAAAGCACGCACTATGTATTAAAGCACGATCCTTCTATGCGCGTGGCCTATTTTCACAGCATTGGGCTCACAACGGCCCCAGAGAAAGCAGAGAGCGGAGCTGCCTGGTGGCCTCGCTGCTCACAGCCCCCGACGCTGCTCATCCCAACTGGGTCTGATACAACACCGCACGTCCTTCTACATCTTTTATCCACCCAGTGATCGAAGGCGAAAGAACTAACCAGAAATGACAAGTGAAATGACTACATTTCCGGACCTGGCAGCACTCTCTATTTTTAATTCTAGCAGGGCTGTGAATAGACATTAAGGTACGACTTGGGCAAGAGATTAAATAAGTGATTCTAGGATTTGAACTCTGTTATACCCACCCTGATCTGAGAGTTCATTTGGCAACAGGCCACGAAATCTGCTGTTTCCTCACCTTGCACCAGATGCTCTTTATTCCATGTGAATTTTCCCTTGTAAAAATTCATTACTTCACAGTGCCACCTGGAGCAGCCACCAACAGACTCCACTGATGAGAGGACGAGATGTCTAACCAGGTTAAAGAAGTCTAAGTGAAATTTCCCAATAAAATATTTCTAAGAACAGTTTCATACTCAGTGTCTGAAATACCTCAAGATGGCAGCTTGTGAACAATCTGATAATTGTAAAAGATTAGCGCCATATTGTACCTACACTAATATTATAATTCATCTATAATATTTTTACAATTCTGTTATTTCTTGAGTGCCTTATCCTAAAGAGACTTCAATACCTGAAAACCAGCTGAAGTGGGAGGGAGGGGAAGGGGGGTAGAAGAAAGATTGCCCTGGCCTCTCCCCACCAGAACAAACCGGGAGAGATCTCCCGCGTTCTCCTGGCTAGGCAGCAAGTTTGTCATCGGCCCGGTGGGTGTTGGTGAAACGCTCTGGGTCCCTGTTCGTGCGAGCGCTCTGCCACAAGACAAACCCGCAGGTGCACTGCGCGTCCTCCCCCAGAGCCCCGGGGGGCCCGGCCAAGGCTGCGGCTGCCAAGGGGGACAGCTCGTTATTACGTTTTAACACGTGTTTGGGTGGCCTGGAAATCTGCTTTCACTGTGCTGTGTCAAAACCGTGTTAAAAACATAAAAATGAAAGAATAAAGGGTTTTTACGTTACCAGTGGGTCAGGTAAGCCTTAATGCTCTCCTCTGCTCCTGCCGTGCACGGGCTCGAGCTGTGTGCAAACTGCAGAGGCGCAAACAAGGTTTCTGGACTATGAAGCCAATCCATTGCCGTAAGCAGAAAAAGCACCAGGAGGTCCATGCAGCCAGCGAGCGGGTGCTGGGGGTGCATCGCATCGCATCGCAGCCACACGTCCTGCGCCGGGTCCCGAGTCCAGCCCCCCAGCCCTGCTCGCCCACCGCTGCCTCCCAGAGCGACCCCACAGCATCATCAATCCACGTTACGAAAAGCAAGCGTGAGACGATCAGAAAC